>NC_139989.1:18299979-18610255 GCF_964263955.1 Coregonus lavaretus
AACAGAGCTCATGGTTCACTGGTTCACGTTGTGATTTTCTTCTTTTTGAATCAAGCTAAATTTTATCCTCCTGCTGGCAAATGGTTTTATTCAACTTGTTTGTGTTTGTCTCAGCAATCCCTTTAAGTGAAATCCAGGAGAATGGCATTGACCCTGACCCCAAACATACTAAATGAAGAGAGAACCCAACAACAAAAACAAGACCCTGCATTAGACACATGCCAGTGCTAAACTGAGATTACTTCAACCATACATCTTATAGGAGTTGGCTCACTGGCTATAGAAGTACCCAAGTGTCAGTATGCCACTCAATGGTCATGTGAGTGTATCACTCACACATTCACACACGCACGCACAAACACACAATATTTTAAATCACCGCGATCCCAGAGATTCTTCCAAGGACTAGATACAATCATCAAATGACTGGCGCAGATTTAAAGCCACATTAATATTGATCTTTGACCCTCGCTGTTTCAATAAACATAAAGATCATAAATTCATTTCCAGCAACAGTAGGTTCGTGGAAGGATAGAAACGTAAGCTGCTCTCCAAATTGGATCTCTGTGTTTTCACACTGCACAGTATTCTTGTTTGCTACCATGAGATTGAAACCCATGGTCTGTGGACTGCTACTGACCAAATAGACAGTCATCAAATATGACAATATATGTGCAAGATATGTAGTCTAAACATGGCTTGGAAGAAGAAATGAAATTCTGTATCAAATACAGAGGAAACATCTTAGCTATAGGTTAAATAGTTACTTGACATGTGTTTGTAAATTGTAACACATTGACACATTTTCAAATACTACCTTGCAAAAGTATTCAGACCACTTGGATTTCTTCACATTCTATTGTGTGACAAAGTGGGATTAAAATGGATTTAATTGTAATTTTTTTGTCAACAATCTACACAAAATACTCCATTGATTGAACCAGGTTTTGCCCAGTGGGACATGACTTGTACAAGGTTGATTTTATCCTGCACTAGTGTTGAAATTACAGCATATCTCATCTGTGTCTCTCATCTCATCTGAGTCCTTCTAATCAAATGCACTCAATCCATTTTGCAGCAGATGAACAGTGTGTGCCTCAATCCCTGTCCTTCAGATCAAGACAGTTTCTCATGCCATATGAAAATGCAATATCCAAATGTACTACCACCCTTGTCCCTGAGACCTCTAATCAAGAAAGCTGCTTATGCAGAGTAAGTCTGCGTCCCAAATGGCATTATATTCCCATAGGGCTCCCCATAGGGCTCTGGTCAAAAGTAGTGAACTATATATAGGGAATAGGGTGCCATTTGGAATACAACCTAAGAGATAGCAGTCCAGGCTTCTTTGCCTGGCTTACTTTTGGGGATCTCTTTCTGAAATGTCTGTCAGTGTGGAATGTGGATGTGGTGCAGGAATCAGGCGCAGGACACAGAGGCTTCGTCCAACAGGCTTTAGTAATGTCACGAAAAACAAACGGGCCTCAACAAAAGCCTGGAGGAAAAATGAAATTACGCACACAACGCGTAAACTCTAAGCACCAAAAATAGCGCGCACACAAGTGCGGAAACTCTCTCCTATACAATGGAGGAAACAAACACTGCACCTTCTGACCGGTGAATAATTACACACAACACAAGACTAAAACAACGAGAACTTATAGGACACATAATAAACACTAAACGGAAACAGGTGTACCAATAAGACAAAACCAAACAAACATCGAAAACATACAACGGTGGCAGCTAGTACTCCGGGGACGACGACCGCCGAAGCCTGCCCGAACAAGGAGGAGGAGCAGCCTCGGCCGAAACCGTGACAATGTCCAATGTAACAAATTATAGTAGACTCTGCCAGGTGACACCATCATTATTTCCATGTGTCTGATTTGCCTTACGTTGTGAGATCCGTTTGTGATGGAAGCTGTGAAATATAGTTTCCTTTAAGGTCAGGAATATTTCACTCCTTAAATCCAGAGATGACTTGAGCCTTACATCAACAACTACATGAAGAGCAAGACATGGGATGTGATCCACACTGAAAGGTCAAGACATCCACATTGACAATTGATACAGTGGGAAAATAAATGACACTGTCATTTTCAAGAAATATATTACATTTCAAAATGGCTGTCATACATTTCAGCCATTGCAGTAGAAAAGCCATTTCACTTTATTATATTTTCATGAATAACACAAGGTTGAGCCGTTGATGCTTTTCCTTTATGTAGTACAGAGTGTTGCTGGAATGTCACAACATATTACTGCTATTTTGACAGAAGAGACACAAACCAGTTTACCCTTTCAAAAAATGATGAGAAATGCATTAGGACCCCCTATCCAAACAGATAACACATATTGTTCAATGCTTGACAGAGAATTTCCAGGAAAGCATTTTGCTGTACTGTAGTGTTTGTACACAATCTCAGATGATCTTCCATGAAAGACAACTGTTCAACCAAAATACATAATTTTTTGAGGGAAAAGGGGCTTGAAACTAAGACCCTTTAGAGCAGAGTTTCCTAAACTCGGTCCTGGGGCCCCCCCTGGATGCACGTTTTGGTTTTTGCTCTAGCACTACACAGCTGATTCAAATAATCAAAGCTTGATGATGAGTTGGTTATTTGAATCAGCTGTGTAGTGCTAGGGCAAAAAACAAAATGTGCACCCAGGACCGAGTTTGGGAAACCCTGCTTCAGAGTGTGACTAAAAGCTCTTGCACAGAAAAGATTGATGTGGAGAGCTATCAATCAATCAATCAATCACATTTATTTATAAAAAACATTTTACATCAGCAGTTGTCACAAAGTGCTTATACAGAAACCCAGACTAAACCCCCAAAAAGCAAGCAATACAGATGTGGAAGTTAAATCTAGAATCGGCTTCCTATTTCGCAACAAAGCCTCCTTCACTCATGCTGCCAAACATGCCCTCGTAAAACTGACTATTCTACCGATCCTTGACTTCGGCGATGTCATTTACAAAATAGCCTCCAACACTCTACTCAGCAAATTGGATGTAGTCTATCACAGTGCCATCCGTTTTGTCTCCAAAGCCCCATACGCTACCCACCACTGTGACCTGTACGCTCTTGTTGGCTGGTCCTCACTACATGTTCGTCGTCAAACCCACTGGCTCCAGGCCATCTATAAATCACTGCTAGGCAAATCCCCGCCTTATCTTAGCTCATTGGTCACCATAGCAGCACCCACCCGTAGTCTGCGCTCCAGCAGGTATATCTCACTGGTCATTCCCAAAGCCAACACCTCCTTTGTCCGCCATTCCTTCCAGTTCTCTGCTGCCAATGACTGGAACGAATTGCTAAAATCTCTGAAGCTGGAGACTCTTATCTCCCTCACTAACTTTAAGCATCAGTTGTCAGAGCACCTTACTGATCACTGCACCTGTACACAGCCCATCTGAAATTAGCCCACCCAACTACCTCATCCCTATATTGTTATTTATTTTGCTCTTTTGCACCCCAGTATCTCTATTTGCACATAATCTCTTGCACATCTAGCATTCCAGTGTTAATACTATTGTAATTATTTTGCACTATAGCCTATTTATTGCCTTACCTCCATAACTTGCTACATTTGCACACACTGTATATATATTTTCTGTTGTATTTTTGACTTTATGTTTTTTACCCCATATGTAACTCTGTGTTGTTTTTATCGCACTGCTTTGCTTTATCTTGGCCAGGTCGCAGTTGTAAATGAGAACTTGTTCTCAACTGGCTTACCTGGTTAAATAAAGGTGAAATAAAATAAAAAAAAGTGGAAGCACGGTGGCTTGGAAAAATCCCTAGAAAAGCAGGAACCTAGGAAGAAACCTAGAGAGGAACCAGGCTATGAGGGGTGGCCAGTCCTCTTCTGGCTGGAGATTGTAAGGGTACCATTAAGGCTAAATCGTTCTTCAAGATATTCAAACATTCATAGATGACCAGCAGGGTCAAATAATAATCACAGTGGTTATAGAAAGTGCAACAGGTAAGCACCTCAGGAGTAAATGTCAGTTGGCTTTTCATAGCCAAGCATTCAGAGGTCGAGAGAGAGAGAGAGAGAGAGAGAGAGAGAGAGAGAGAGAGAGAGAGAGAGAGTTGAAACAGCAGGTCCAGGACAAGGTAGCATGTCCGGTGAACAGGTCAGGGAGGATTTGCCAAAGTGAATACCCTATGCTCCCAAAGGGGCCAAGAGGATCAAGTCAAAGTTTGACTCAATAATCATCAGTACTATAGCAATGTAGAATAAAAGTGCACCAATCAATAGTCATCTATGGAGATGATGACTCTTAAACATTGCATGACCTGTGCTGGAGTGCTTCAATCTGCTTCCTGTTGTTTGTATATCTGCTGAACTCATTTGAACTGAGGACCCATCATGCATCATATCCACTATGTGAATCACTGCAGAAGCATTTTGGGTTGCGTTAATGAGGTTTGAGTGCTCATTTGCTTTCTCCTCTAATTAGCTGTAATTAGTGGTAAGAGCTCATGGATCCTTTGTTTCCCTCAGGCTACCCAGGATACTACAAATTGAGACTGAGACACAGCATTTCCACTCACATCAGTTAAATAATAATAATATGCCATTTAGCAGACGCTTTTATCCAAAGCGACTTACAGTCATGTGTGCATACATTTTTACGTATGGGTGGTCCTGGGGATCGAACCCACTACCTTGGCGTTCAAAGCGCCATGCTCTACCAATTGAGCTACAGGGGACCACTGTTACAGCTCATACAGAGTTACAGCTCGTACATGCATTTCAGGACATACACATAGTAGCCTATACACTGAGTATACCAAGGAACACCTTCCTAATATTGAGTTGCACTCCCCCCCCCTTTTTGCCTTCAGAACAGTCTCAATTCATCGGGCATGGATCTACAAGGTGTCGAAAGCGTTCCACAGGGATGCTGGCCCATGTTGACTCCAATGCTTCCCACGGTTGTGTCAAGTTGGCTGGATGTCCTTTGGGTGGTGGACCATTCTTGATACACACGGGAAATTGTTGAGCATGAAAAACCCAGCAGCATTGCAGTTCTTGACACAAACCGATGCGCCTGGCATACTATCTTCAAAGGCACTTCAATATTTTGTCTTGCCCATTCACCCTCTGAATGGCACACACAATCCATGTCTCAATTGTCTCAAGGCTTAAAAATCCTTCTTTAACCTGTCTCCTCCCCTTCATCTACACAGACTGAATTGGATTTAACAAGTGACATCAATAAGGGATCATAGCTTTCACCTGGATTTACCTGGTCAGTCTATGTCATGGAAACAGTATGTCATGTTCTTAATGTTATGTATACTCTGTGTATTTACCTACATTACATGATAGAGGATATGCACTGTGCCACTATAGGTCATATGCATTCTGCACAGTATATGATTATTCACAGTGCATAATCACATAGCATACATCCAGGACATCATCTTTGTTAGAGGTCTTTTGTGTCTCTGATAATTGGTTAATGATGATGGATGATTGGTTTTGTGCTGCTCTGATCTCTAACATGTTTTTTCATGCAATCAGAGGTTATAACAAGAGGCACAGCTCAATTATCTGATTTCTCTGATCAATCTGATTATTGATGTATGTTATATCAACTGGTATTATTGTTTGATGTTATGGTTACACGTTTTTAAATTATTTAATAAATTAAACCAATCAGGGTATTACACAGATGTCCTCCTATAACTTGTTGAAGACCCCTGCAGAATAGAACAGTGTTGGAGTTAATTCAAACAATTCAAGTGAGTCTAGAGTAGGTTCGCATTATTTATTACTCATAGTCAATAACTTCCACATATAATATGATATAGTGTAATAATAATTTAGACGATAAAGATACTATTGTTGTGATGAAAATAATGTAATAAGGAAACGTATTTATGCATTTTCTTTGCCTCTCACAGTTGTAGGCTATTCCATGGCTACATCGAATTATATGGTTACATGGGGACGTAGACCTTGACTTGAGGTTCATAGATATCCTATGTTGAGGTTATTTTACATTTACATTTTACGTCATTTAGCAGACGCTCTTATCCAGAGCGACTTACATTATCATTATTATTTTTTTTCATACCCCCTGTGGGAATCGAACCCACAACCCTGGCGTTGCAAACGCCATGCTCTATCAACTGAGCTACATCCCTGCCGGCCATTCCCTCCCCTACCCTGGACGACGCTGGGCCAATTGTGCGCCGCCCCATGGGTCTCCCGGTCGCGGCCGGCTACGACAGAGCCTGGATTCGAACCAGGATCTCTAGTGGCACAGCTAGCACTGCGATGCAGTCATTTCTCTGACGTCATATTTGAGCGGGAGTGCGCGGCGTAGCCGGAGCTGTGCGTGTGCTGGAGTCTCCGCTGAGCTGCGGTGTTGTGCTTGTCTCTCTCATACCCCACTCTACAAAGTTTGGCGAGCCATATCCTTCTGCATTCAAACAGAAAATATCTAACATCGTTTCGTTCAGCACAAATTCAATATTTTACAGACACAAAAAAAGGAACAGAAGGAACTAATATCCAGAGGGTAAGTTATCAAGTGCGCGGATTGGTGAAATGATGCATTACGCTCTAAGCTTTAATTGTGTTATCACAGTAAAAACATGATTTAATTTACCTGTATATATAATGGAGATGGATCGTTTTCATTCGTTTTTTGAACGGCACATAAGAAAGTTGGTTTAATATACAAACGTAAATTATTAATTATAATTTGACGCACATCTTCAACTTTTTTATCGTTCTTTTTTTTCTCACGGGTTTCCTTCACGCATAGCCAAAGGCATATGCTGGTAGCCCCCTTTTCTCCTTTTCGTTAGGTGGTCAAACATAACCAAAAATGGAACGCACCCCGGTTGAAATTTTCAAGGAAGACAAGTGCCTCTCCGCGCTCGCCGAAGACTGTTATATGAATGCTACTACGCAGTCTGGATACCCAGAAGGTCACAATCTGACTTTTGACTCTGACTGGGAAGAGGATCCCATGTCCCCAATCATCCCCATCATCACAGCTGTGTACTCCGTGGTGTTCGTAGTGGGCTTGGTGGGCAACTGCCTCGTCATGTATGTTATCATCAGGTAAGGTTTATCATGATCTATTTGCTCACTCACCTCAATATTGCATTGATATCAACTTTGACAATATATAGGCTATTGCTAAAGATTTTTGGCAAATTAATGGTATGCTAAAAAATACAACATTACAGTAAGATGCCCATGCATTACACCTAACCACATTTTAGCACAAAAAAACAAAAAGTACATTTTTCTGACATCTGCAACACTTGTGAGCCACCCAGTGGCAGGTGCATGTTTAAACTTTATTGTACAAAATGTACAATCACTATATGGTTTGTTGATTATTTTGTTTCAATCATGACCCATTCAGAACATATACTGTACCGTTCTATTGGAGGGAACAATACCTTTTTACTATTGGGCCTTTTTACAGTTGGAATGCTACATCTTTTTGGGGCGATGTTTATAAGAGTTTTAAATGTGTCATTTAAAACCAGTGGCCCTCTATAATGTTGATTGGGTTGCTTGCACCTCATTGGGTTTTATTTATGCTGTGTAGACAAATAAATCAGAGCTGGTGTCATGTGCAGTGCACCAACACCTCACAAAGTGCTCCAGACTAGACGATTACCGCAAATCAGTTTTATTGCACATTACCTGTCATCCACAGTGCCATTCAGTCACTTCCCCAAGTTTATTCCATTCTATTGGTTAGCTAATTGCGATACACTCTCAGCTCTCTGTTTTTTGTAGCCAGCTCAGTTGAGAATTTGTATATTTTTATCTGGTTGACAGATTTTTTTTCTTACACATCTTCTTCTTAATAGAAGTTTCCTAAATTATACATTTAGTAATCTCGGTTACCCAGAAGTAAAATTATAGCAAGAATTGTCTGTCCACGAGAGATTATACATTTAGCAATCAGGAAATGGAATGCACTTGCAAAGTGGATCCAAATATGATTTATTTCATATGATTTATTAGCATAACACCAAATGGGCATAATGGAAGTCCTCTACTTCTGAACTCAAGTGGCAACATGTCACTGTTGTTATGGTTACATTACCACCTCAGAGCTGTGATTGATTCTAGGGAAGATTGGGGTTTCAGTCCTGTTGTTATGGAGTTATTTCACTAGGGTCTGTCCTTAAATCACCTGTGACAGAAGTCATTGGAAGATGGAGGCATCATCACCCCTGCAGTGGCTGGAACTTTATCATGTGCTCCCAAGGACTAGGATTTGACTATGGTAATGTCCCAAATGGCACCCTATTCCCTATATAGTGCACTATTTTGACCAGACCAATATGGGCAACATACAATATGTCTTGTGCAAAATGCAACAAAATGAGATACAAGCTTTTTACGGGATGGTTAAACGATATGCACATTTGAAGCAGTGGTCTCCACAGCAATTACCCATTGCATGCTCAATAATATAGGCTGAGTGAAATGGAGCATGTCCAAGGTATTGATCCAAAAAGCAACAGGCTCAACTAACCTCTAGTGGATCATGTGTATGGTTACTGACCAATAGTCTATAATACTATATGTACGTTATGCTGTAGCCATTTCAGATCTTAAAGATGCAGTTCTTTAAAGGCAATCTGGGATTCAAATGCAACAATGCGGTCACCCCGACACTTTTGGGGTAAACAGCTGAGGGATGGGGCTAGAGAAATGTAACTACACTCAAATTCATAGACTGAGCTATGGATGCAAGGACTGACCATCCATGAGATCAAAATGATTGTTTTAACCATGTTTTGAAGTTTAGACAGTTGAGACAGCTACTGCCAGGTAAAACATTTGAACTAAGCTAATGACACATTTATATGTTAGCCTGTATTCTTCAATAATCAATGGCCATCTCCGAAGTCTGGCTTGCCTATTTCTTACTTCAACTGCACACTGTGTACTAATCGTACTACATACTATTTAGAACGTACTGTTTATTAAGACTGAATGCAGTAAGCAACAAATATCAGCATACTAGGCTCATCCTACTGAGAATGCGTCATGTAATGTGCAATTACGTTGAATCCCGCCATTCGTTCATTTTGGTACAGCGTGCCCCCCTCAGCTGAATATCAGTTGATGTCAAACACACGCGGGTCTTGAAAGACGACTCTCTTCCTCAAGTGTGCAGCAAATTCTACTAGATGAAACGCTGAAATGAGGATGATATCCTGGCATTTAAAGCATACACATTTTTTTAAATTTCACATACTACTTTGTATACTATTTTGCATACCCAAAATGCCTACTATTTAGAACGCAAGTAGTCAGACACGGCCAGTGGCTATAAATAATTTATTTAAAAGTCCTAAAATGGATGTACCAATCCCAGATTGCCACTTTAAAGTATAAATCGGATAAAGTAGATTACTTACATGATTGGGACACAATTTATAGTACCCCCCCCAGAGGAAGTTGCCGCCACTATTTCAACATAATTTCCTGTCCAAAAGAGGAAATGCACCACAGGTGGTTGGTGGCACCTTAAATGGGGAGGACGGGCTCATGGTAATGGCTGGAGCGGAATAGGTGGAATGGTATCAAATACAGCAAACACATGGTTTCCATGTGTTTGATGACATTCCATTTGCTCCGTTCCAGCAAATATTATTAGGCTACTTATACATATTCACGAATTGGGTGTGGGAATTTCCTCATGGAGTTGATAAACATCAACAAATAGGGCACTTACAGCTGTCAGTGTAACTAGCTAGCATGCTAACCTAAACTACCTAGCTAATCTTATCTCTTGTTGTAATTTTTTTTTACTACACCATATTCAAAAGATTAGCCAGATGGCTTTATGGCTGGTTCTGGAGCTGGATTTGTCAAAAGCATTGATTTAGGGAAAACTTCGCAACAGATGGAAACCACTGGCCTATCTTTGACTTCACCATCTATTGTTATCTTCAAAGTTTTGGCATCTTCCATAAATTGCGGCCGCGAATCCACCATAGAAATAGTTAGAAAGAATAAGATGAGGCTCTGGTAATATGGGTAACTATTGAAATATAGCTGATATGCGTTTTTCTACATTTTAATGGACACGGTGCAATATTTGGTAGTTAGACTGCTGGCAGGCTTCGGCTACGGTACAGCAAAGCCAAGTCAGCCTGTGCTCATGGTACTCACAGGGGAAGTGAAATGATAGGCTACAATGACTTTGCTCATGATCATGCAGGCCGCAAATGACATGTAACTATAAATTCCTTTAATTTTCTTTCGTGGTTTCTAGCTAGAGTTACACCAATCAAAGCAGTGGAGCATTTAGTGAAAGCAAAACTTTAGTGGTCAAAATCATTCATCTTGGGGGGAAAATTGACAAATGATCTAATTTTCTGGGGGGGGTGAGGTAAGTGGAGGTGCAAAACAGAAGTTGGCACCCCGTATTTTAATTTGCTCCATGGCTCAGGCAGCCAAGTGGACCCAAGGCTGTTTGGCTCACCTCAGTCGCGAAGAGGAATAACTTTGCAGCGGTTTCTGATTAATAAACAATGCCATGCTGGTGGGTAGTAACATTCAAATAAACTCAGCCCTGAAACGAAACGTAGGCTGAAAATAATTTGTATGTCATATCATATAAAAAGACACAACATTCACATGGATTTGCCCAAAGAAGTAAGTTCAGATTTGTCACTTCAACCCCAAATATACACAACATATACAAAAGTACGTGGACACCCCTTCAAATTAGTGGATTCGGCTATTTCAGCCACACCCGTTGCTGACAGGTGTCTCCATAGACAAACATTGGCAGGAGAATGGCCTTACTGAAGAGCTCAGTGACTTTCAACGTGGTACCGTCATAGGATGCCACCTTTCCAACAAGTCAGTTCATCAAATTTCTGCCCTGCTAGAGCTGCCCTTGTCAACTGTAACTACAACAACGGCCCAGCCGCGAAGTGGTGGGCCACACAAGTTCACAGAACGGGACCGTCGAGTGCTTTAGCACGTAGTACGTAAAAATTGTCTGTCCTCAGTCGCAGCACTCACTACCGAGTTCCAAATTGCCTCTGGAAGCAAGGTCAGCACAAGAACTGTTCGTCGGGAGCTTCATGAAATGGGTTTCCATGGCCGAGCAGCCGCACACAAGCCTAAGATCACCATTCGCAATGCCAAGCGTCTGCTGGAGAGTTGTAAAGCTCGCCGCCGTTGGACTCTGGAGCAGAGGAAACACTTTCTCTGGATTGATGAATCACGCTTCATCATCTGGCAGTCCAATGGACGAATCTGGGTTTGGCGGATGCCAGGAGAACGCTACCTGCCCCAATGCATTGTGCCAACTGTAAAGTTTGGTGGAGGAGGAATAATGGTCTGGGGCTGTTTTTCATGGTTCGGGCTAGGCCCCTTAGTTCCATTGAAGGGAAATCTTAACGCTACAGCATACAATGACATTCTAGACGATTCTGTGCTTCCAACTTTGTGGCAACAGTTTGGGAAAGGCCCTTTCCTGTTTCAGCATGACAATGCCCCCTGTGCAAAAAGCGAAATCCATACAGAAATGGTTTGTCAAGATCGGTGTGGAAGAACTTGACTGGCCTGCTTAGAGCCCTGACCTCAACCCCATCAAACACCTTTGGGATGAATTTGAATGCCGACTGCGAGCCAGGCCTAATCGCCCAACATCAGTGCCCGACCTCACTAATGCTCGTGGCTGAATGGAAGCAAGTCCCTGCAGCAATGTTCCAACATCTAGTGAAAAGCCTTCCCAGAAGAGTGAAGGCTGTTATAGCAGCAAAGGGGGCGAACCAACTCCATATTAATGCCCATGATTTTGGAATGAGATGTTCGACGAGCAGGTGTCCACATACTTTTGGTAATGTAGTGTATCATACTTTGACTAAAACAATGACTTATTGACTTAAATTGTTGTGCACCATCATGGGTAAGCACTGGCCATTGTCTTTCAGCTCGAAAAAGTGGATTTCAACTGAAGTGGGCTTTTAAAAGTATGACAGCTGTTAAGCTAGCCCTGCCAAGATTATTTTTCTCCATATCAAAATATCAGACAGAAATGACTAGACTCATATATACATGACTGTTGTCATTTTCTCCCCTAGTTACAGATAGTTGTTTACAGATAAAAAGACCTTGAATGAGAATTTGTAATTACTTTTAGTAATGTTGGGAGTATCAATAGAAATGAAAATCACCAGGTTAGATGATGGCAATTTAACAGATGGAAAAGTTTCCCCATTGGGTTTCATCTAGTTCTTTCATCAACTGTCAATAACAATCTTTCATCACCTGAGTTCAAATACTATTTGAAATCTTTCAAATACTTTTGGCATTTTCTCTAGTCTAGCTTTTTTCAAACCTCTCCACAGGGACTCCCAACCATTATTTGAATTGTATTTCAACTATTCCAGAACTACAACACCTGATTAAATTAGTCTACTAATCATCAAGCCCTTGAATTAGGTGTGATAGTTCAGGGCTACAACAAAATTGTCAAACGTCTCAAGTATGGGTAACACATAGACTTAGATAGACATCGCATCATTGTATCTGTCTCATTATGGCATTTGTGAGAGCATGGGCAGTACCATTGAGGCAATCTCCATTTTGAAGTAGTCAATTTGCTTCTCCTACTACTTCAATGAGTTTGCAAACAAACTGGAAGTGTGCATACTGCCACCTAGAGGGTGTTGTTTGAACAGGTATAAAGTCAAGATTTGCGATTGAGTGCCACCTGCCATTATGGAATGTTTGCTCACGAGTATAATTCATTGGCTGATCCCTCCTGATGACACGGATGGAATCATGTGATCCTTCCTAACCCATAGGAAGCCACCCAGTTGACAAATTCAAAAATGGTGAAAGTCCTTAATGCCGCTGAAATGGGCACTAGAGTCCTCTATCTATCTCTATGGGTGTCACGCTCGTCGAACAGAGAGGACCAAGGCGCAGCGTTGCGGGTGAACATATTATATTTATTCAACTGATCACACGATCAAAACAAAGAACGAAACGTGAAGTCCTTCGATACACAACCAAAAGGAACAAGAAACCACAAAACACAAAGTGCAAGACAAACAGTTAAATATGGCTCCCAATCAGAGACACCCAGCTGACACTCGTTGCCTCTGATTGGGAGTCACTCAGACCAACATAGAAAATTAAACATAGACTTACACACCCTGGCTCAACATAACATAGTCCCCAGAGCCAGGGCGTGACAATGGGGTAACTGCATACGCGAAATGTGTCTGAAAGTGGGCATGGTGAAATATGTGGGTGGATCATCAGCGATGGACATAACATTACATTTACATTTTAGTCATTTAGCAGACGCTCTTATCCAGAGCGACTTACAGTTAGTGAGTGCATAATAGTTTTTTGTACTGGCCCCCAGTGGGAATCGAACCCAAAACCCTGCCGTTACAAGCGCCACGCTCTACCAACTGAGCTATACGGGACCAACATCAGTGCTCTGTGATTGGTTAGATGGTTTTGATTGAGCGGTGTTGTTTTTCGTTTCTTAAAATGTTTTCATTGGTCAGTTCCTGTGTGGTGATGCTGTTTTATCGGGACTGATGGTTTGTTTACAGAGCAGTTTAGGAGAACTAACGTAGAATGTTAGGAGAATAAGGTTAAGGTTAGGAAAAGGGTTAGGGTTAGGCTTAGCTAAAATGCTCTCACAGAAACAGTTGAGTGGCAACAAATCTGCCCAATTAGCTGTTTGCTTTCCATACACCCACCTGTGTTGATACGCCCGTCTATGTTGACACACCCATGTTCCCGCAGCCATGTTGAGTTGCAGTTACGCATGACTTAAACGTCAAGGGGTCCCGAGGAGAGGTTTGAAAAAGGCTGCTCTAGTCTGCCAGATGGATGGAGTTTGCACTCGTCACTATTCTATTGGTTCCACTATGCCAGGCAAGCTGAATCAAGCCCAGATAGAGTATTTAAGATGATTTCAAATAGTATTTAAACTCAGATATGGACCTTACACATTCTACCCTACATTCTTTACTCTACGCTGTTTTGAAACAGGTACACAAAGATGAAGACGGCCACCAACATTTACATCTTCAACCTGGCTCTGGCCGACGCCCTGGTCACCACGACGATGCCTTTCCAGAGCACTGACTACCTGTTAAACTCATGGCCGTTTGGCGAGGTGGTGTGTAAGGTGTTCATCTCCATCGACTACTACAACATGTTTACCAGCATCTTCACCCTGACCATGATGAGTGTGGACCGCTATGTGGCCGTGTGCCACCCAGTCAAGGCCCTGGACTTCCGGACACCCATCAAAGCCAAGATGATTAACATATGTATCTGGATGCTGTCCTCTGCAGCAGGGATACCAGCACTGCTACTGGGGGGCACCCAGTCCAACAATGGTGAGAGCGCTGGCATGCATGCAGGCACACACACATCATAAAAGCATACACACACACATACACATGCATACACACACTCATTCAAGAAAAACGCACAAACATGAATGCATGAATATGCACGGACGCAGGCAAGCACACACACATACAGTGCATTCGGAAAGTATTCAGATCACTTGACTTTTTCCACACTTTGTTATGTTACAGCCTTATTCTAAAATTGATTAAATTGTTTTTCCCCCCTCATCAATCTACACACAATACCCCATAATGACAAAGCAAAAACAGGTTTTTAGAATTTTTAGCAAGTCTTCTTGGGTATGACACTACAAGCCTGGCCCACCTGTATTTGGGGAGTTTCTACCATTATTCTCTGCAGATCCTCTCAAGCTCTGTCAGGTTGGATGGGGAGCGTCACTGCACAGCTATTTTTAGCTCTTTCCAGAGATGTTCGATCGGGTTCTAGTCCGGCCTCTTGCTGGGTCACTCAAGGACATTCAGAGACTTGTCAGTCCTGCGTTGTCTTGGCTGTGTGCTTAGGGTTGTTGTCCTGTTGGAAGGTGAACCTTTATCCCAGTCTGAGGTCCTAAGTGCTCTGGAGCAGGTTTTCATCAAGGATCTCTCTGTACTTTGCTCCGTTCATCTTTCCCTCGATCCTGACTAGTCTCCCAATCCCTGCCGCTGAAAAACATCCCCACAGCATGATGCTGCCACAACCATGCTTCACCGTAGGGATGGTGCCATGTTTCCTCCAGACGTGACGCTTGGCATTCAGGCCAAAGAGTTCAATCTTGATTTTATCAGACCAAAGAATCTTGTTTCTCATGGTCTGAGAGCCTTTAAGTGCCCAATGCTAATCACGTAGAGGAACAATTCCCAAACAACCTCTGAGTGAACTGCTGCGCTGGGGAAGGAGGGCACAAAGGTTTTGCTATTAACACAAATTGGAGGTCAACAAACATGCACTGGAGAGCCTCACGTGACAAGATGGCGTATTGAACACACAGCGGTGCGATTCACCTCAAGATAAAAACGAAATATTCAATATCAGTAAGTTAGACTAAATATTAACACTTCATATACTCGTGGGTAATAACATTCAATCTGGATAATAACACAAAACAAATCATAAGGCTAGAGAAATGTATTGACAAATATTACAACAATAAGCAACACTCAAACATGACGGAGGATAAACGATGAGAATCAATTTCCAAGAGAAAACGCGACTCCTCGATGGCTACAGATGATTTATGCTTTTCACCACTGGGACTGGTAAGTGTGGAAAGCGATCTGTTGAAGTCGATAAATGACAAACTGGGCATACTGGAGTTGGTCAGTAAGGATGTAAAGGAGTTGAAGGCGAGTCTTGAAATGAGTGACGTAAAAGCTGCGATAATGGAGAAAGATACAAAAAAGCTAAAAGGGACAGTCACTAAGATAGAAACGGACGTTAACGGACAACTTTCTGAGAGAAGCCTTGCTAGACATACAGACTAGATCGATGAGAGAACATCTAATACTTACGGGTATCCAAGAAAAAGAAGGAGAGGTTACCGAAAAAATTGTGAATGACTTCTTTCTTACAGCGCTTCAAATCCCACTCGATGCTGTCGATAAAATCCAACTCGAACATTTGTTTTCTTTAAGGATAAAGTAATGGTTAAAGCCTAGGTAAAAGACTTGCTAGCACGAAAATAGGCATGAATGATCAGTTCCCGAGGGAGATTGCAGAACGGCGCAAAGTTCTGTACCCAATCATCAAGGAAAATAGATTAAAAGGGAAGCGTGTTGCTCTCGTAGTCGATAAACTGTATATTGACAACCAAATGTTCCGCGACGCAAAGACTACTCCATGGCTATTCTGAAAGTTCTAATAGAGGAGCCGAATAATTGAACACCCAATACTAGCCATGGTAGGGATTGTAATAATAAAACACATTTATAGTATTTTATAAAGGGATAAGACGGCATTACAAGAAAGGATAACAAGCGAAATAATACATCTTCAAATATAACTAATTAGAACACAAGTACTCAATCAACATAGTGTAGATAAAAACACAGCAAACAGAAGACATAGAAGGCACAGTATGTGGGTATGTGTGGATGTATTGTGATGGAAGGTGTGGTGTGCGTTTTTGTGTTTGGAAAAGTGTGGCGTTAAGTGAGTGAGAAAGGAAATGGTTGCATATCCCAGAACCAACGTGTGTCTGTGAGCAGATGTTGTGAGAGAGAGCTTTCAATTTTGTGCAGATGAGGGATATACATTTTAAAATAAAGTATACATCTAATCTATTTTTGTATTGTCCTATCATGATGAAACGGTCCCCAACCCTATATCCTAGACACCCACCTGAGCGACCCATACACCAAAGAGAAGTCCCCATCTGTTTTATGGCCCTGCTGTAAGTTGCCTATATGCAGCCAAAACAGAAAGATAAATGCGGTCAGAGACCTACTAGAGCAGCACCGCCCCCTCAAGATTCTGAGCCTGCCTGGCAGGGTTGGTCCTACAAAGCCAGAGCCCCCTGATGGGAGAGCATTATATACAAGGAAATTCTCAAAGCTGCTAATGAGAACCTTGACGACCTTGTACCTAGCCGGTGGGAATTCCGGTGGGGTACCCCCACCCAGGTAGTGGCAGTGCTGGCAACACTGGCTGCAGTAACCCATGGGGAGGGGGTCACACTCGGACAATCAGAGAGGGGGCATATTATTGTGGCCCTGGTGGCACAAAATAATCAAAGGTCTGACTGCACGGAGATGCTTGGGGAAAATGGTTACAACGGGGGACCAGAGTGTTTGTGTTTCATGGGAAGAGGGTGGATCGGATCTCCATCACCTAGGACTTGACATAGGTTAATCAAATCTCAGATTTTTGTCAATTTTTGCTCAATCTTGCATGCTTTCTCAAACAGCTGTAACTGTCACGGTTTTCTAAGCCAGAACCCAGAAGCAGACCAGGACAAGGTGAGTTGAACGAAGGTGAGTATTTATTAACAGATTCAAAAAGCGATGCAGAATAATCCAGGGGACAGAGCGGGCGACGGGGATGAGTTGGTGGAGGTGCAGTGGCAGATCCAATAGTGGCTCGGCAGCCGCCGACAACCAGGCAGGGGTTGGGTGAAGGTTCCGGGAGAATGACTGTAGATAGAAACAAACGGAGGTAAGTACACGGCAAGCCAACAAGGTGCAAAACAACAAAACTAACGCTAGTAGCTCAGAGGCTGATACGCTGACAAACATACTGTTCATGGCTAATGATCCGGCAGGGAATGGATGTCAGGTCAGAGCTTATGAAGGGTGATGATCAGGACCAGGTGTGCAGATAGCTGATGAGATGCAGGTGCGGGTAATCGGGAGATCTCCCGCCTAGCAACGTCGCCCGGCAACCAGGCAGGGAGCGTTCAAGAACCTTCAGAAAACAGGAGATTCAGAGCAGAAAAACGGCAACACAGGCAGGAACCGACTCAGGACGCAGGGTTCATGACAGTAACTGTATATGCATTCGTAAATCTTGTCCTTTCTTGAGTTGGGCTCTGGGATGTAACAACCGTTGAGCATCTGAGCTTATGGTTGATTGTGGAGGAAAGGGGTTGAGTGTGTAAGAGTATGTGCGTGTGTGTGTGTGTGTGTCTATCCCACATCTGTTGCAAGGGGGTAAGGATGTTAGGGAGAATATAGGATGAACCACAATAATTGTTTGATAAAATAATAATTACTTGACAAAAATCTAATGTAATAGATTGGCAATCCGGGTTATAGGTAACAATCCTTTGCATGAACTGCCGACATTATTACGCATATTAATTGATAATGATGGGAATTAAGATATGCAAGATATTTGAATATATATATTTTTTTAATAGCTATATATATATTGAGATGAGAGCATTGGAAATGCTTTTGGCGGTTGACCTGCTTCTGTTTTGTGGGTGGCACTGTGTGCTGTTTTCAAAGGATGGGTCCTGGCCTCTCGGGGGGCCTAGTGATCCGGGGGGACGGGGGTGGTATGCCGATCACAGGGATGACAACCCAACTTGGGATGGGGAGGGGTCTTTAGCGGGGGGAATAGTGGAGAGCAATTGGAGGGTTACTTAGTAGCAATGCAAATATCATGGTACAGCTATATGGACACTCAATCACTATGGTATTTTTTATTGGTAAATTTACGAACATATATTATGATAAATAGATTTGAAACTTGTATCTCATTATGGTAAGTGGTGAAATAAGTATAGCCAGTTATAATTGTAATGGCTTAGCAGATAATAACAAAAGAAGAACAATATTTACATGGCTCAAAGAGAAGGAATATAATATCTACTGTTTACAGGAAACTCATTCAACAATTCTAGATGAAGTTGTGTGGAAAAAGGACTGGGGGGGCGAAATATACTTCTCCCATGGACAAAGAAACTCAAAAGGGGTGATGATATTAATTAACAGTAATTTCGATCCGAATGTGCAAACTGTCCAAACAGATCCGCAAGGTAGATGGATGATTTTAAATATGTTATTGGACCATAAACAGATATGGTTAATTAACCTTTACGGACCAAATAATGATGATCCACACTTCTTTGACAATACAGTGGGGAGAACAAGTATTTGATACACTGCCGATTTTGCAGGTTTTCCTACTTACAAAGCATGTAGCAGTCTGTAATTTTTTATCATAGGTACACTTCAACTGTGAGAGACGGAATCTAAAACAAAAATCCAGAAAATCACATTGTATGATTTTTAAGTAATTAATTTGCATTTTATTGCATGACATAAGTATTTGATACATCAGAAAAGCAGAAGTTAATATTTGGTACAGAAACCTTTGTTTGCAATTACAGAGATCATACGTTTCCTGTAGGTCTTGACCAGGTTTGCACACACTGCAGCAGGGATTTTGGCCCACTCCTCCATACAGACCTTCTCCAGATCCTTCAGGTTTCGGGGCTGTCGCTGGGCAATACGGACTTTCAGCTCCCTCCAAATATTTTCTATTGGGTTCAGGTCTGGAGACTGGCTAGGCCACTCCAGGACCTTGAGATGCTTCTTACGGAGCCACTCCTTAGTTGCCCTGGCTGTGTGTTTCAGGTCGTTGTCATGCTGGAAGACCCAGCCACGACCCATCTTCAATGCTCTTACTGAGGGAAGGAGGTTGTTGGCCAAGATCTCGCGATACATGGCCCCATCCATCCTCCCCTCAATACGGTGCAGTCGTCCTGTCCCCTTTGTAGAAAAGCATCCCCAAAGAATGATGTTTCCACCTCCATGCTTCACGGTTGGGATGGTGTTCTTGGGGTTGTACTCATCCTTCTTCTTCCTCCAAACACGGCGAGTGGAGTTTAGACCAAAAAGCTCTATTTTTGTCTCATCAGACCACATGACCTTCTCCCATTCCTCCTCTGGATCATCCAGATTGTCATTGGCAAACTTCAGACGGGCCTGGACATACGCTGGCTTGAGCAGGGGGACATTGCGTGCGCTGCAGGATTTTAATCCATGACGGCATAGTGTGTTACTAATGGTTTTCTTTGAGACTGTGGTCCCAGCTCTCTTCAGGTCATTGACCAGGTCCTGCCGTGTAGTTCTGGGCTGATCCCTCACCTTCCTCATGATCATTGATGCCCCACGAGGTGAGATCTTGCATGGAGCCCCAGACCAAGGGTGATTGACCGTCATCTTGAACTTCTTCCATTTTCTAATAATTGCGCCATCAGTTGTTGCCTTCTCACCAAGCTGCTTGCCTATTGTCCTGTAGCCCATCCCAGCCTTGTGCAGGTCTACAATTTTATCCCTGATGTCATTACACAGCTCTCTGGTCTTGGCCATTGTCGAGAGGTTGGAGTCTGTTTGATTGAGTGTGTGGACAGGTGTCTTTTATACAGGTAATGAGTTCAAACAGGTGCAGTTAATACAGGTAATGAGTGGAGAACAAATACTTATGTTATGCAATAAAATGCAAATTAATTACTTCAAAAATCATACAATGTGATTTTCTGGATTTTTGTTTTAGATTCCGTCTCTCACATTTGAAGTGTACCTATGATAAAAATTACAGACCTCTACATGCTTTGTAAGTAGGAAAACCTACAAAATCGGCAGTGTATCAAATACTTGTTCTCCCCACTGTATATGGAGGCTTAAATATCCTGACCTAGTGAGATATACATGGCGGAGACTCAATCAAGCTAGTCGTCTGGAGTTCTTTCTTATGTCATTCTCGTTGGCACCAAAAGTATAAAAAGTGTTGATAGGGGACATAATGTGGTCGGACCATCATATAATTGCCATATACATTACACTTTTTCCACGTGGGCGAGTATATTGGAAATTGAATCAAAGCCTATTGGATGATAACTTGTTTTTACTAGGACAGAGGAATTTATAGCAGATTTCCGACATAACATAGGTACAGCAAATCCCCTTATTGTATGGGACACTTTTAAATGTGCCTTTAGAGGCCATGCAATTCAGTACTCATCTCGAAAACAAAAGCAATGTAGGTCAAAAGAGTCAATACTAACAAAGGAAATAGAATGTCTAACAGAACAGATAGATAGCAATAAAAACTGTAACATAGAGGCTCAGAATAAATTAGAGGAAAAACTAAAAGAAATTGAGAAACTTATTCAAGAAAGATCAAGTGTAATATATTCTAAAAAATAAAGCAAACTGGATGGAATATGGGGAAAAATGCACCAAATTCTTTTTTAATTTTCAACATAGAAATGCTACCAAAAAGAATTTACTGAAACTGGTTAAAATTACGGAGTCACCCATGATTCACCAAATTATATTTTGAAGGAGGAAGCAAAGTACTTTAAGCATATGTTTTCATTTCAGTCGCCTCCATCTCCTCTGACTGAAGCTAATTGTAGGGATTTTTTTGCTATTGATAATGTAAAATTAACAGCCATACAGAAAGATTCACCAAATTATATTTTGAAGGAGGAAGCAAAGTACTTTAAGCATATGTTTTCATTTCAGTCGCCTCCATCTCCTCTGACTAAAGCTAATTGTAGGGATTTTTTTGCTATTGATAATGTAAAATTAACAGCCATACAGAAAGCCTCATGTGAAGGTGAAATTACAGAGGAGGAACTTCTGGATGCAATTGTCACGATCGTTCATTAACGAGAAGGACCAAGGCGCAGCATGATATGCATTCATATTTATTTCCGTACTGAACACACGTCAAAAGAACAAAAACGAAACGTGAAGTCCAAGGTAGACAAAATAACATACCTTTACGGAACAAGATCCCACACCCCACTAGTGCCAACAGGCTACCTAAGTATTGTCCCCAATCAGAGACAACGAGCTACAGCTGCCTCTGATTGGGAACCACCCTGGCCAACATAGATCTAAACGATCTAGAAACTAACCTAGACAAACCCAACACAGAAAATACACACCCTGACTCAACCAATACAAGTCCCTAGAGTCAGGGCGTGACAGTACCCCCCCCCCCCCCCCAAAGGTGCGGACTCCGACCGCGCCACATAAACGTAACAGGGTAGGGGCCGGGTGGGCATTCCGCCTCGGAGGCGGATCCGGCTCCGGAGTGGAGCCGCTGGCCGGAGCTGGACTGGACCCCGGTGGAGCGGATTGCTCTGGCTCCGGAGTGGAGCCGCTGACCGGAGCTGGACCAGGCATCGGTGGAACAGGCACGGGCCGTGCCGGACTGGACACACGCACTACTGGCTTGGTGCGGGGAGCAGGAACGGGCCGGACTGGGCTGACGACGCGCACCCCTGGCTTGGTGCGGGGAGCAGGAACGGGCCGGACTGGGCTGACGACGCGCACCACTGGCTTGGTGCGGGGAGCAGGAACGGGTCGGACTGGGCTGACGACGCGCACCACTGGCTTGGTGCGGGGAGCAGGAACGGGCCGTCCCGGACTGGCGACGCGCACCACTGGCCTGGTGCGGGGAGCAGGAACGGGCCGTACCGGACTGGCGACGCGCACCACTGGCCTGGTGCTTGGAGCAGGAACAGGCCGGGCCGGGCTGGCGACGCGCACCACTGGCTTGGTGCGAGGGACAGGAACAGGTAGGACCGGGCTGGCGACGTGCACCAAGGGGCAGGAACAGGCCGGGCCGGGCTGGCGACGCGCACCACTGACTTGGTGCGAGGGACAGGAACAGGTCGGACCGGGCTGGCGACGCGCACCACTGGCTTGGTGCATGGGGCAGGAACAGGCCGGGCCGGGCTGGCGACGCGCACCACTGACTTGGTGCGAGGGACAGGAACAGGCCGGACCGGGCTGGCAATGCGCACCACTGGCTTGATGCGAGGAGCAGGAACGGGCCGAACCATACTGGGAACACCCACCACTGGCTTAGTGTGGGAATCAGGAACGGGCCGGACCGGACTGGCGACACGCACCACTTGATTGGTGCGAGGAGCGGGACTGGGTTCCTTCATTAACCCCCGCTCCTTCTGCTGCCTAACCAGCTCCTCTCGCCGTGCCTCTACACTTTCCTTCTGTTCCCTCTGAATCAATGACCCCCTTAATCTGGCGGCCTCCTCTGCAAAACGGCTGAACCGCTCTATCGCGGCCTCCTGCTGCCTCGTCATCCACGGCGTGAGCCCCCCCCCCTAAATTTTTTTTGGGTTTGTCTCTCCCCCGTGCTCATGGCCTCCATCCCTCTTGCCAGACTCTCTCTCCTCATCACGCTGCTTGATCCAGGATTGGTAGGATCTTCTGTCACGATCGTTCATTAACGAGAAGGACCAAGGCGCAGCGTGATATGCATTCATATTTATTTCTGAACACACGTCAAAAGAACAAAAACGAAACGTGAAGTCCAAGGTAGACAAAATAACATACCTTTACGGAACAAGATCCCACACCCCACTAGTGCCAACAGGCTACCTAAGTATGGGGCCCAATCAGAGACAACGAGCTACAGCTGCCTCTGATTGGGAACCACCCTGGCCAACATAGATCTAAACGATCTAGAAACTAACCTAGACAAACCCAACACAGAAAATACACACCCTGACTCAACCAATACAAGTCCCTAGAGTCAGGGCGTGACAGCAATTAAAGAGTTTAAGTCTGGGAAAACTCCAGGGTTGGATGGCATACCAGCGAGGTATACCAAACCTTTTTTGATATACTCAGAGGACCGTTATTAGCATGTTTTAACCACTCCTATGTAAATGGTAGATTATCAGACACTCAAGAAGAAGGTCTGATTTCATTATTACTGAAACAGGATACAAGTGGGAAATATAAAGATCCAGTCCATTAAAAAAATTGGAGGCCCCTTACACTTCAGTGTTGTGATGCAAAAATTCTACCAAAATGTATAGCGCATAGAATTAAAAAGGTATTGTCGGACATTATTCACTCTAATCAGACAGGTTTTTTTACATGGACGATACATTGGAGATAATATAAGGCAAGTACTGGAAATAATAGAACACTATGAAAAATCTGGGAAACCAGGCCTGCTATTCATAGCAGACTTTGAAAAGTTATTTGATAAAGTACGACTGGAGTTTATATATAAATGCCTGGAGCATTTCAATTTTGGAGTATCTCTTATAAAATGGGTTAAAATCATGTATAGTACATTTACATTTACATTTTAGTCATTTAGCAGACGCTCTTATCCAGAGCGACTTACAGTTAGTGAATACATATTTTTTTTTTTTATACTGGTCCCCCGTGGGAATCGAACCCACAACCCTGGCGTTGCAAACACCATGCTCTATCAACTGAGCTACATCCCTGCCGGCCATTCCCTCCCCTACCCTGGACGACGCTGGGCCAATTGTGCGCCGCCCATGAGTCTCCCGGTCGCGGCCGGCTGCGACAGAGCCTGGATTCGAACCAGGATCTCTAGTAGCACAGTTAGCACTGCAATGCAGTGCCTTAGACCACTGCGCCACTCAGGAGTTCATAGTAATAACCCTAGGTGTAAAATAGTAAATAATGGCTATTTCTCCGAAAGTTTTAAACTGTCAAGAGGAGTAAAACAAGGTTGTCCACTATCGGCATATCTATTTATTATGGCCATCGAAATGTTAGCTATTAAAATCAGATCCAAAAATAATATCAAGGGATTAGAAATCCAGGGCTTAAAAACAAAGGTGTCATTGTACGCTGATGATTAATATTTTCTTTTAATTCCACAACTTGAATCCCTTCGCAGCCTCATAGAGGATCTAGATACATTGTTTAACCTCTCTGGATTACAACTAAATTATGATAAATGTACTATATTATGTATTCGATCACCTAAAAAATGCAAATTTTTACATTACCATGTAGTTTACCAATAAAATGGTCTGATGGTTATGTGGATATACTCGGAATACATACCCCAAATGAAATAAATGATCTCACTCCAATAGATTTTAATAGAAATTTAGCAAAAATAGATAAGATCTTGCTACCATGTAAAGGTAAATACCTGTCTATTTGTGGAAAAATCACCCTGATTAACTCTTTAGTGTTATCCCAGTTTACCTATTTGATTATGGTCTTGCCAATGCCTAGCGAACAGTTTTTTAAATTATATGAGAAAAAAAGATTCCCTTTTATTTGGAACGGCAAGCCAGATAAAATTAAACGGGCCTATTTATATAATGAATATGAATTCTGAGGACAGAAATTATTAAATATTAAAGCATTAGACCTATCACTAAAAGCTTCAGTCGTACAAAAGTTATACTTAAATCCGAACTGGTTCTCTAGCAAATTAGTAAGATTGTCTCACCCCATGTTCAAGAATGCCCTTTTTCCCTTTATTCAGATTACAACCTCTCACTTTCAGTTATTTGAAAAGGAAATCATCTCCCAAATAACACTATTTCTAAAACAAGCCATAAAAAGTTGGTTGCAATTTCAATTTAATCCTCCAGAAACTACAGAACAAATAATGCAACAAATATTGTGGTTAAACTCAAATATACTAATTGATAATAAACCATGATTCTTTGAAAAAATGTTTTTAAAAGGTATAATCTTCGTAAATTATATCATAGGTAGGACTGGTGGAGTTATGTCACACATGCAGCTAACAAAAACATATGGAAATGTCTGCTCTACCCAAAATTACAACCAAATAATTGCAGCATTACCTCAAAACTGGTAGAGGAAAGTGGAAGGGCGAAAAAGTAAGGAACTTGTCTGTCAGCCCTGCATTAAAGAATATAATTGGTTAAAGAAAATTGTGATAAATAAAAAATATACCAGTTTCATTTAAGGACCAAAGGATTGACAGCCATCCAATATAGATTACAAAATAGTTGGGAAGAGATTTATGACGCACCGATTCCATGGCATAGTGTTTATGAACTGATATGCAAAATGATGCCGAATTCAAAACTTAAAAATTATTATTCAAAATTCTTGCTACCAATAGAATGTTATTTATTTATATGGGGGATACAATCTTCCCAGCTCTGCAGATTTTGCTGCGAAGAGACATCATTAGATCATTTGTTTTGGTACTGTCCATTTGTTTTTGGTCACAGGATCAGGAATGGCTGAAGGATTGCAATATTTATCTGGAGCTAACCCTGCAGATAGCACTACTGGGTGATCTTAAAAGTCATAGTCAATCGATCAATAATATAATAATACTATTAGCAAAATTGTTTATTTTCAATTTACAATCTGTAGAAACAATGACAATAGAAGGGTTCAGAACTTTTGTGAAACATCACAGTACAGTTGAAAAATAGAAATCCAATATGGATGGTGATAAGAGATAGATGGGAGGTGTTGAATGGAGCTGAAGGATGGGACTAATAACAACTAACAACAACTAATAACAACAAGATAACTAATGTAAAGTATACTGTGTCCATAATAAGTATATAAGTTATAGGTTGAGAGCTTTTGTGAAAGAGCACAGTTAGAAAGATATGGCATATAGAAGCAAACCGGATGGACATCATGAAAATAATTGGAGAGGTTGAGGGTAGAGGAAGTTCAGGAGTAAAAACAAACTAAATAGAATTATTTTAAAATTGACTGTGTCCATAAAATTTATATAGTATGTATAAGCTGGAAGTAGAGACCTAAGCGTTGTTGTTCACTAGTTTACTCCAATTAGGGAAGGGGTGGTGGGGTTGGAAAATAATAAAGGGAAATATATTTTTAAAAAATGATATGTATGTATATGTATTTATATATATGTATGTATATTTGCGAGAGAAAAAAACATATGGGGGATTGGAAGTGATGCAGACAATTACATTGATAGAAGTTACAATCTATCTGCAATATTAAAGCTAATCTATCCCCCCCCCCCCCCCCCCCCCATAAAAACACAACAACAACAAAAAACACTCCAAGCGGGCTGTCATGTGCCTTTTACTGATGAGTGGCTTCTGTCTGGCCACTCTACCATAAAGACCTGATTGGTGGAGTGCTGCAGAGATGGTTGTCCTTCTGGAAGGTTCTCCCATCTCCACAGACGAACTCTGGAGCTCTGTCAGAGTGACCATCAGGTTCTTTGTCACCTCCCTGACCAAGGCCCTTCTCCCCCGATTGCTCAGTTTGGCCAGACGGCCAGCGCTAGGAAGAGTCTTGGTTGTTCCAAACTTCTTCCATTTAAGAATGATGGAGGCCACTGTGTTCTTGGGGACCTTCAGTGCTGCAGAAATGTTTTGGTACCCTTCCCCAGATCTGTGCC
This sequence comes from Coregonus lavaretus, assembly GCF_964263955.1. NCBI lineage: Eukaryota > Metazoa > Chordata > Actinopteri > Salmoniformes > Salmonidae > Coregonus > Coregonus lavaretus. The sequence continues at coordinate 18,327,042 of NC_139989.1, forward strand.
TCGACATAATCCTGTCTCGGAGCTCTATGGACAATTCCTTCGACCTCGTGGCTTGGTTTTTGCTCTGACATGCTCTGTCAACTGTGGGACCGTATATAAACATGTGTGTGCCTTTCCAAATCATGTCCAATCAATTGAATTTACCACAGGTGGACTCCAATCAAGTTGTAGAAACAGGATGCACCTGTGCTCAATTTCGAGTCTCATAGCAAAGGGTCTGAATACCTTTTCTAAAAACCTGTTTTCGTTTTGTCATTATGGGATATTGTGTGTTGATTGATGAGAATATATATATTTTTTAAATCAATTTTTGAATAAGGCTGTAACGTAACAAAATGTGGAAAAAGTCAAGGGGTCTGAATACTTTCCGAAGGCACTGTATACACACACAGTCCTTATGGGTGAAATTTCCCAAGAGAACATAATAAACATGCCTTACACTGTGCACAGATTGAGTTGGTTCATTTTGTTTTTGCTCTCAGATTCCTTTGGTAGTGTGAATCAAAGTGCAGAAGTGCCCGTCTAATCTCAGAACATAGAGGTCTAATACAGCACCATCTCTCTCCTATTTTGTAGAGGGGAAATGCATTACGTCTAAGCCATCTGTTGGTAATGAGCTTGCCGTTATCCTTACACCACATATTGTTTCTGAATACAGATGGAGCTGTGGATAAGTGAAAAAAAATCTGTGCTATTAGTAAGATGTTACCTTTTGAGTGTGCATTAGCCATTCCATAACAGTGTCGCAGATTGAGAGATGAACCAGACACAGCTTGAAATGTTATGTGTTCTCAGAACACTTTGCTTGAGCGTAGGTGCATTTCATCAGTGCTTTTTCTTTCTCGACCTCTCCTCCCACCACTTCCTCTAGGAACCACGGAGTGTGCCTTACAATTCCCTGAGCCGTACGTGTACTGGGACACCCTGATGAAGGTCTGTGTGTTTGTGTTTGCCTTCGTGGTGCCCGTGCTTATCATCACCGTGTGCTACACCCTCATGGTGCTGCGACTCAAGAGCGTACGTCTCCTCTCGGGCTCCCGGGAAAAGGACCGGCAGCTGCGGCGCATCACCCGCCTAGTCATGGTGGTGGTCGTGGTGTTCGTAGTGTGCTGGACGCCCATCCACATCTTCATCCTGGTCAAGGCGCTGGTGAGCGTGCCCGAGACCACCGCCGTCATGGCCGCCTACTTCTTCTGCGTGGCGCTGGGCTACACCAACAGCAGCCTCAACCCCGTCCTCTACGCCTTCCTGGATGAGAACTTCAAGAGGTGCTTCAAGGACTTCTGCCTGCCGAAAAAGCTGAAGGGGGACAATGCCTCAGGGAGGAACAACAAGAGCACAGTGAGGGGAGGAAGGGAGGCCCCACTTCCACTGGAGAACCCAGACGGGACTAGAAAGCCGGCATGACTAGCCATGGAGATGTCTTCCACTTCCCGCGTTGGAAAGGAAGACTCCAATGATCTGGGCCTAACCCAGGTGACATCAGGAATGTAAACGCATACAGCAGTGCTACTTTTCCTCTCTGTAGATAACTCAGACTGTAGATGACTGGTGTTCCATTGGTTTTAATGTTAGGCCCAAATCAATAGTCCGACTCATACTTAGAAAAGGTTATATCAATATTCTTTGATATCACATTTATTTGCACACATAATCTTTGATATCAAATGTATTTGCACACATTTTCTCAGTTTTACCATGTTCCTTCATAGTTACTTGTTATGCTGACTCTACATCTTCACAGTTCTAAATGGATTGTAAGTTGCAACATCCTCCTTCTAGCCTCTGCCATTCAATTAAATAGTTATCTTTGTCAAAACATCAATAATGATTGGGGAAGCGCTTTAAAGGGGCAATCTGGGATTGGTACATCCATTTTTGGACTATTTGATTTTTCCATGTGTCTCTACCAACCAATGTGCATGTGGTGCAGAGATCTGTTACCTACTTTGGGAGTGGGACACCCTTATGGCATGAGAACACAAACCTTAGTATTTGGGGCTAGGGAAAGGTTGTATTCTATGGAGATGAACCACAGGCCTCTGCATGGTGGTCTGCAGGATGGTAGCTACTAAAGAGCTGCTGGGAATGAGTCAGTCAGAATATCCTTTATACATGTTGATGAAATCCTCAGGGACATAGAATGGACTGTGTGTTAGACATTTTGCCTTGTAATATACTCACCGGCCAGTTTATTAGGTACACCACCCCGTTCACAAAAATGGATCGCTCCTAGAGACAGTGAGCCACGTGGCCATGGCTTGCTATATAAAGCAGGCAGACAGGCATTGAGGCATTCAGTTACTATTCGATTGAACGTTAGAATGGGCAAAACAAGTGACCTACGCAACTTTGAGCGTGGTATGATCGTCGGTGCCAGGCGCACTGTATACAGTATCTCAGAAACGGCCGCCCTCCTGGGCTTTTCACGCACGACAGTGTCTACGGTTTACAGAGAATAGTGTGACAAACAAAAAACATCCAGTCAGCGGCAGTCCTGTGGGTGATAACACCAGCGACCACACCGGGTTCCATTCCTATCAGCTAAAAACAAGAAGAAGCGTCTCCAGTGGGAACGTGATCACCAACACTGGGCAATTGAGGAGTGGAAAAACATTGCCTGGTCCGACGAATCCCAGGTCCTGTTGCGTCATGCTGATGGCAGTCAGGATTTGGCATAAGCAGCGTGAGTCCATGGACCCATCCTGTCTGGTGTCAACGATACAGGCTGGTGGCGGTGGTGTAATGGTGTGGTGAATGTTTTCCTGGCACACGTTAGGTCCCTTGATACTAATTTAGCAACGATTGAACGCCACAGCGTATCTGAACATTGTTGCTGACCAAACCCAATAGAGCATCTTTGGGATGAGATGGAATGGGCTGTTCGAAGCATGATTGTACCGCCATCCAATCTGCGGCAACTGCGTGATGCCATCGCGTCAGCATGGACCAACATCCCTGTGGAATGTTTCCGACACCTTGTAGAATCCATGCCCCGAAGAATTCAGTCTGTTCTGGAGGCAAAGGGGAGGGTGGGTAGGGGGGGGGGGGGGTCTGACCCGGTAATAGATGGGTGTACCTAATACACTGGCTGGTGAGTGTAGCTGCTGATGAGAATTCACTACAAAAAATATGTTAAGTGCTTAGAGTTTTATTTGCTATATTCTATAAATGAATGTAGTTGTCTACTTATTTACATATCTTATTGACTTTATTTTTGGTCCATTTTTGTTTTTAATGTATCTATTTATCTTACTGTATTTATCCTTTTTTCTGTCTCTTTGTATAAATCCCAAATAGCACCCTATTCCTTATATATTGCATTTATAACCCATATTTGTGATGCAAGTTTGTCATTCTGTATGTTTCTGGGCCATATGTTTTGCCCAAGCAGCAGCTATTCTTCCTGGGGTCCACACAAAAACATAAAACACGACAAGTAACAAAGCACTGATACACTGATAGACAAGAACAGTCACACAAATTAAAAATATGATAAACAACAACAACAACAAAAAGATGTGCCTTTTACAGTCCAGGATAAAGCATCTCCAGCCAACTAAAGGTTTGATACTACAACATGGACACTTGGGTCAATTCAGCACTCACATTTATCAAAATGCAGCCTTGCCAAACCCAAAGTCAAGCATGTATCAGTGTGCTGTTTGACCCTAGTTTGGCTGATGCTTGGGGGACTTTGAGAAGTCAACGAACTTCCCAGTGAGCAAAATGTGTTTAAAAGGACGTTGAAAAGATGCAGAAAATACATTAAAAATACATATTGTCAACCAATTTTGCTCACTGGGACAGGCTCGTGAAAATCCTGGACTTGAATGTTTTTTTTCAAATTTGACAGAGGGCTTACATCAACGTTGACGTCTGGAGCTAACTCCTTTGTGTCAAGTTGTTCATTTTATGATATCAATCACATGTGCTGTTTATATGGCTTGCGCCTGGATACACGTATTCATATTTGGATATTCATATTCTTACCATAGAGAAACATGAGTATATCAATGCAACCTAAGAAAATTAATATATTCAGATTACTGTATGATAAAATATACATAAATAAATACTATATGCATCGTATACATAAATTGTATAGTCAGAAAATATATTTCACAGGCATTTTGAAATGTACCAGTATTTCAAACATGTCAATGAGCATTGCAATGGGACATATTTAAACTAAATAATTCAAGTGTTTAAACGTTTGGTCAAGCAACGTTGGCGAAGTAAATGCTTGATTGTCAGCTCTGTTTGTAAATGTTCTAATTCCCACCGCTTATCCTTCGAAATGTATATTCAATGACTTTAAGATGTACTGTGTAACTTACATGTCTTTCATTCTTCGAGCCATGGCATTTGTAAAACCTGAGTCATTCTCAGAGCCATATAGTACATTATAAATCCATTCCTCTTCAGTTTAAATGGGCAATCTGGGATTGGTACATCCGTTTTTGGACTATTAAATGAAATATAACCATTGATTCTTGAAGAATATAACTTATGAGTGCTTCATTAGCTTAGTTCAGCTATTATACCAGAACCCAAAATATAAAGTTGTTTGCCATTTTGATCAAAATGGCAAACAACTTTATATTTTGCATCCATAGCTCTGTATATGAATTTTTGAGTGGTTATATTACATTTCTCCAGCTCCATCCCTCAGCTATTTACCAAATGAAGTGGCGTTGTGACTACTTTGTTGTTTTTCAAATCACAGATTGCCCATTTATGAGAGTTTGATAACCAACCTAATTCAGTCCGTCTTATCTGAATAAGGACCTGGGTAGAGCACTGTTGATATAGCCTTCAGTGAGATTTTTGAATGATTTTAAAAAGGAAGATACTTAAACACAATCTTGGTGTATTTTTAGACCTGTTTTAATGTTTCATCATGTCCTTTTCTTTGTGACTAATTGCTGTGTATTTGTACAGACAGCCTTTTAGTCATAATAAAGCCACAGACACACAGTTATGTAAGTGACTGTCTTGCTGTGAAAACACAGAAACACTTTTTTTTTAAAAATGTGTTTAGAGTTGAGGGCAACAAGACTTTGAGATATGATTCAAAGTAATAATAATAACAATCGTTTATTAATCCAAACGAGACAGAAATGTGTCTTCTGCTGTACCCAATTATGCTGTAGTTTGAGAAAACATGAGTGAAAACTCAGTTATAATCATCAAACTTGTCCTAATTGGTCATTAACTGTTTGTTAATATCATTGTTTCATAATCTCATTCACCCGTTCAGTTTTCAGGAGGTGCTCAGCGGTGGCGTCAATAGGCCTGGGCTTCTGGGTCTTCAGCCCCGGATGTTTTTGATGCAGCCCCGAACCATGCAGTATAAAAAAAAAATGTTTTACTGACAACTTTAATTACAAAAAAAAACTATCCAATATAATGTGCCAGGCAGTAGAGTGACGCGGTGCCTGCTGTGATTTCAGAACGCAGTGGATCACTTCTCTTTTTATTACTCTTTTTATTCACTTAGCTACTTACCTTTTCTATGGTTACTGCAGATATATTATGGACATTTTCTGAAATTACAATGCAAAAAACATTTATTCTACTGTCAAAATTGACTACAAAGTGTAAATAGGATAATTTTGGTCTTAAAGTCAGTCTCTTCCAAAGTTTTGTGAGACTTGTGGTCCTGACTGCATCACAACGTAAATGAAGGTTGGGTTTGTTTCAATCCTGCCCACAGCTGGCAGCATACAAGTAATCATCAATTCTGAGTGCAGCTGCACCTGACCAGATGGTAATGATTGTGGTATATTTGGGTTGACTTTGGATATCCCTATGGGGCTAATTAGGGACAATATGTTAAAATTCCAAAAGCTCCAAATGTCAATGACTTAAAAACCTCAAACCAACTATAAATTGTAGAAATTAATTTACAAATTTTGTAAGCATTTACCCTTTTACTGCAGTGGGCTGAATCAGGGTCACACAGTTGCTTGTTAGTCTTAAACAAATCGAATTTGAAATAATAGTATACACCTCACACACATGGTTATGGCCTTAAAAAAAGAAGCCACTGTACCATGTCATATATAGTGTTAAAATGTAGTCAACTTTGAGTTTGCATCCCAATATTACACTTTATATACATCACAGAAGACTGAAATATAATAAAACCGTTTGACATAGAAACACCAGATTTTAGCTGTTTAAAAAAATAATGTTTATAAATTCTGAAAAATATTAATAACATTCCACCCATGAGGCCACTAGAGGGCAATTTAGTAATTTGACTGCAGGACAGGGTGAGAAAACGAAAAGTTGTGCAACATCAAAATAATATTAATATTTCTCATTTACATTGTGTAATTTATTGACGGTCCTTAACTAGCCCCGGCGATAGGCCTGTTCTGTTCTTCTGGTGTCTCTCTCCATCATATCCAAAGTCAGGTCCCACACCAGATGGTTGAAGCTAATTGGCAAAAAATGATTTGTCTAACTTCCCATCTGCGAACACACGCAAGAGACACCCACATCAAACCACACACCCTGAAACAACTCATGTTTGAATTCAGTCATGGCCACTAGCATTTCTTAATGAACCAAACCTAAAAGAAGGCCAAATCAGAAAGGGCAGTCATCCTTTAAAACTAACTAATTAGAGTGGCTTGCGAAAGTATTCACCCCCCTTGGCATTTTTCCTATTTTGTTGCCTTACAACCTGGAATGAAAAATGAGTTTTGGGGGGTTTTATCATTTGATTTACACAACATGCCTACCACTTTGAAGATGAAAAATATTTGTTATTGTGAAACAAACAAGAAACAAGACAAGAAAACTGAAAACTTGAGCGTGCATAACTATTCACCTCCCCAAAGTCAATACTTTGTAGAGCCACCTTTTGCAGCAATTACAGCTGCAAGTCTCTTGGGGTATGTCTCTATAAGCTTGGCACATCTAGCCACTGGGACTTTTTCCCATTCTTCAAGGCAAAACTGCTCCAGCTCCTTCAAGTTGGATGGGTTCCGCTGGTGTACAGCAATCTTTAAGTCATACCACATATTTGTCACGATCGCCAATGAAGTAGGACCAAAGCGCAGCGTTGGGAGTGAACATGATGACTTTAATGTTGAATACACGACAAAACAAAACACGATCCGTAAAGTCCTCAGTACACCGACTGAACATAGAACAATAACCCACAACCACAAGGTGAAAACACACAGTTTAAATATGGCTCCCAATCAGAGATAACGAGCCGACAGCTGACACTCGTTACCTCCGATTGGGAGTCACCTGACCAAACACGGAAAACAAAACCAATACCAAACACAACAAATGAACACACCCTATACCCAACACAACCAAATGAATACACCCTGGCTCAAACAACACAGTCCCGGAGCCAGAGCGTGACAGTACCCCCCCCTAAAGGCGCGGACTCCGACCGCGCCTACACCCCAAAATAGGGGAGGGCTGGGTGGGTGTTGCTCCTCGGAGGCGGCTCCGGCTCCGGGCTTGACCACCACCCCACTTCACTCCCCCCGTAGTGCCCCCGGTCCGATCTGACCCAGCTTGCTGGATCAGGACCTCCAACGCGCGCCCCTGGCTTGGTGCGTGGAGGACGAACGGGCCTTACCAGGCTGACGACGCGCACCACTGCCTTGGCGCGGGGAGCAGGAACGGGCCGGACCAGGCTGACGAAGCGCACCCTTGACTTGGTGCGGAGAGCGGGACCGGGCCGGACAGGGCTGACGAAACGCACCACAGACTTGGTGCGGGGAGCAGGAACGGGCCGGACAGGGCCGACGAAACGCACCCTAGGCTTGATGCGTGGAGCCGGAACGAGCCTCCCCAGGCTGACGACTCGCATCCCTGGCTTGGTGCGAGTAGCAGGAGTGGGCTGGATCAGGCTGACGGCTCGCACCCTTGGCTTGGTGCGAGTAGCAGGGATGAGCTGAACCAGGCTGACGACTCGCACCCTTGGCTTGGTGCGAGTAGCAGGGACGAGCTGAACCAGGCTGACGACTCGCACCCTTGGCTTGGTGCGAGTGGCAGGAACAGGCCGGACCGGGCTGGCGACGCGCACCGTAGACTTGGTGCGGGTGGCAGGAACAGGCCGGACCAGGCTGGCGACGCGCACCGTAGGTTTGGTGCGAGTGGCAGGAACAGGCCGGGTCGGGCTGGCGACGCGCACCGTACACTTGGTGCGGGTGGCAGGAACAGGCCGGGCTGGGCTGGCGACGCACACCGTAGGCTTCGTACGTGGAGCAGGAACAGGCCGGGCTGGGCTGGCGACGCGCACCGTACACTTGGTGCGGGTGGCAGGAACAGGCCGGGCTGGGCTGGCGACGCACACCGTAGGCTTCGTACGTGGAGCAGGAACAGGCCGGGCTGGGCTGGCGACGCGCACCGTCCATTTGGTGCGAGGGGTCGTAACAGGCCGGACCGTACTGGGGACACACACCACTGGCTCTACCCCGGGAACTGGAACGGGCCGGACCGGACTGGTAATACACCCCAGTACCACTCGCCGTGCCTCTACATCTCCTCTCCCTACTTTGACCAGTGGCCCCCGTAACCTGGTGGCCTTTTGAATTCGCCCCTTCTCTGCCTCCGTCAGCCCCGTCGTCCATGCCCTGTGCCCCCCCCTAAAAATTTCTTGGGGGTGCCTTTCGTCCCTCCGACGCTGCTCCCACATCCAGGCTGCCGACTCCTGGACACGATGCTTGGTCCTTTGATGGTGGGTTATTCTGTCACGATCGCCAATGAAGTAGGACCAAAGCGCAGCGTTGGGAGTGAACATGATGACTTTAATGTTGAATACACGACAAAACAAAACACGATCCGTAAAGTCCTCAGTACACCGACTGAACATAGAACAATAACCCACAACCACAAGGTGAAAACACACAGTTTAAATATGGCTCCCAATCAGAGATAACGAGCCGACAGCTGACACTCGTTACCTCCGATTGGGAGTCACCTGACCAAACACGGAAAACAAAACCAATACCAAACACAACAAATGAACACACCCTATACCCAACACAACCAAATGAATACACCCTGGCTCAAACAACACAGTCCCGGAGCCAGAGCGTGACAATATTCTCAATTGGATTGAGGTCTGGGCTTTGACTAGACCATTCCAAGACATTTAAATGTTTCCCCTTAAACCACTTGAGTGTTGCTTTAGCAATATGCTTAGGGTCAATGTCCTGCTGGAAGGTGAACCTCCATCCCAGTCTCAAATCTCTGGAAGACTGAAACAGGTTTCCCTCAAGAATTTCCCTGTATTTAGCACCATCCATCATTCCTTCAATTCTGACCAGTTTCCCAGTCCCTGCCGATGAAAAACATCCCCACAGCATGATGCTGCCACCACCATGCTTCACTGTGGGGATGGTGTTGGGTTTGTGCCAGACATAGCATTTTCCTTGATGGCTAAAAAGCTAATTTTAGTCTCATCTGACCAGAGTACCTTCTTCCATATATTTGGGGAGTCTCCCACATGCCTTTTGGCGAACGTGTTTGCTTATTTTTTTCTTTAAGAAATGGCTTTTTTCTGGCCACTCTTTGGTAAAGCCCAGCTCTGTGGAGTGTACGGCTTAAAGTGGTCCTATGGACAGATACTCCAATCTCTGCTGTGGAGCTTTGCAGCTCCTTCAGGGTTATCTTTGGTCTCTTTGTTGCCTCTCTGATTAATGCCTTCATTACTTGGTCCGTGAGTTTTGGTGGGCGGCCCTCTCTTGGCAGGTTTGTTGTGGTGCCATATTCTTTCCATTTTTTAATAATGGATTTAATGGTGCTCCGTGGGATGTTCAAAGTTTCTGATATTTTTTTATAACCCAACCCTGATCTGTACTTCTCCACAACCTTGTCCCTGACCTGTTTGGAGAGCTCCTTGGTCTTCATGGTGCCACTTGGGGCCTTTCAGAACAGGTGTATATATACTGAGATCATGTGATAGATCATGTGACACTTAGATTACACACAGGTGGACTTAATTTAACTACTTATGTGACTTCTGAAGGTAATTGGTTGCACCAGGTCTTATTTAGGGGCCTCATAGAAAAGGGGGTGAATACATATATATGCACACACCACTTTTCTGTTATTTATTTTTTAGAATTATTTTTTTAAATTTCACTTCACCAATTTGGAACTATAATGTGTATGTTCATTACATGAAATCCAAATAAAAATCCATTTAAATTACAGGTTGTAATGCAACAAAATAGGATAAACGCCAAGGGGGATGAATACTTTTGCAGGGCACTGTACATGTTGCACCTCTACCTTGCTACCTTTCAGATGAGCCAAGGAGGTGGACAGATGAGAACAGCAGGTCAGTGGAGCACTTAGAACAGCAGCAGCCAGGGGCAACTGGTAGGGAAGAGGATGATTTAGGTGACCCAGACACAGGCCCAAAACAAATTAACCTACCCCAGTGTCCCCTTGACCATTTTGCATTGCAAAACTAAAGAAACACACCAGACAAGACACAGAGACAGCAACAGAAGGATAGGATATGATGGAGAGAGACACCAGAAGAACAGAACAGGCTATAACAGAAGAGGATAGACAAATGAAACTGCAACAAACAAGAACCTGAGACCGCAACAGACAAGACATGAGAGAAAAGTGACAGGAGAGGACAGATGGAGAGAGAAAAGAGGTGGGTTGAGCACACAGTATACTGCAGGGGCACAACTTTCACTGGGGACGGGGGGGAACCCCCACATTCGGAAATTGCATTTTTGCCCCCCAGTTTTATCACTGGAATGTGATACAAAATGAGGCAACAGTGTGCTTTAGTGCCATGCGGACACATCTGAGCGGTCGTGTAGGCTGTTTGGAGTGTTTATCCGACTGGATATTTTCTTTTTAAAGAAGATGTCCCCCCACTTCAAAAACCAAAGTTGCGCCCCTGGTATACTGTATCACTTCAAGCTGCTCTATAGATTCCAATTTGGTTCATTTATTTGCACACATTATAAGAGGTGAAATACAGACAATTAATTTGCAACTGTAATTGAGTACTGGTGTCTGCTGTGGCAGGTGGGAAGGTGCAAGTTAGGAGAACCATTTTTGGTTACAGGTAGAATACTTTTTGGTTTCAGGTAGAACCCTATTGGGTTCCATGTAGAACCATTTCCATAGAGGGTTCTATATTGAACAAAATATAAACGCAACATTCAACAATTTCAAAGATTTTACTGAGTTACAGTTCATATAAGGAAATCAGTCAATTGAAATGAATTAATTAGGCCCTAATCTATGGATTACACATGACTGGGAATACCCATATGCATCTGTTGGTTACAGATGCATTACAAAAAAAGGTTGGGGCGTGGATCAGAAAACCAGTCAATATCTTGTGTGACCACCATTTACCTCATGTAGCGCAACACATCTCCTTCACGTAGAGTTGATCAGGCTGTTGATTGTGGCCTGTGGAATGTTGTCCCACTCCTCTTCAATTGGTGTGTGAAGTTGCTGGTAATTGGCGGGAACTGGAACACGCTGTCGTACACGTCGATCCAGAGCATCCCAAACATGCTCAATGGGTGACATGTCTAGTGAGTATGCAGGGCATGGAAGAACTGGGACATTTTCAGCTTCCAAGAATTGTGTACAGATCCTTGCGACATGGGGCCGTGTATTATCATGCTGAAACATGAGATGATGGCAGCGGATGAATGACACGACAATTGGCCTCAGGATCTCGTCACGGTATCGCTGTGCATTCAAATTGCCATCAATAAAATGCAATTGTGTTCGTTATCTGTAGCTTATGCCTGCCCATACCATAACCCCACGACATCAGCAAACCGCTCGCCCACACGACGCCATACTGTCTGCCATCTGCCTGGTACAGTTGAAACCGGGATTCATCCATGAAGAGCACACTTCTCCAGCGTGCCAGTGGCAATCGAAGAGCATTTGCCTACCGAAGTCGGTTACGATGCAGAACTGCAGTCTGGTCAAGAGGACGACGAGCACGCAGATGACAGTTTGTGCAGAAAGTCTTCGGTTGTGCAAACCCACAATTTCATCAGCTGTCCGGGTGGCTGGTCTCAGACGATCCCGCTGGTGAAGAAGCCGGATGTGGAGGTCCTGGGCTGGCGTGGTTACACGTGGTCTGCGGTTGTGAGGCCGGTTGGACGTACTGCCAAAATCTCTAAAACGACGTTGGTGGCAGCTTATGGTAGAGAAATTAACATTCAATTCTCTGGCAACAGCTCTGGTGGACATTCCTGCTGTCAGCATGCCAATTGCACGCTCCCTCAAAACTTGAGACATCTGTGGCATTGTGTTGTGTGACAGAACTGCACATTTTAGTGGACTTTTATTGTCCCCAGCACAAGGTGCACCTGTGTAATGATCATGCTGTTTAATCAGCTTTTTGATATGCCACACCTGTCAGGTGGATGGATTATCTTGGCAAAGGAGAAATGCTCACTAACAGGGATGTAAACAAATGTGTGCACTACATTTGAGAGAAATAAGCTTTTGTGCATGTGGAACATTTCTGGGATCTTTTATTTCAGCTCATGAGACATGGGACCAACACTTTACATGTTGTGTTTATATTTGTGTTCAGTATACATGGAACCCAAAAGGGTTCTTCAAAGGGTTCTCCTATTAGGTTCTAGATATAACCTTTTATTTCTAAGAATGCACTGGCACTCTTGGTGAATGTTTACTCCATTTTATTTCATACATTGATCATTAAATAAAATGTAAGCAAGCTAGATGACTTCACTTTGGATTCACTCCTTTAAAATTTTTTATTTGAAAGTTAACTTAGGAAGTATTTTATAAGACTTGGCCAGATTTGGCATTTGTCCTGTTCTGAATCCATGTACCATTTGGAAAAGAATGTGATGGGTCAGGCTACGGCCACTGAAAAAAAACTGAATGGAAAAGAAAACTGTATGTCATCTCACTGCTACATCTGATTGACTGTGCTGAACTTTGAATCATATTTCTCTGTCAATGAACTTCTCCCCTTCACTACTACAGATGTATCATATCAAAGGTTATTTGCATGTGGACATTGAATTAAAACTTTTAAATAGCTAAAAATAGCAGCTAATCTTGCACTTTTTACAATATGCAGTATTTTTCTTTAGGTATAGGAACATGCTACATTCATAGACAGTTCTATTTGCCTCTCATTTTGAATAAAGACTCCAGAAAACTGACATTGAAATAGTAATGGATTTCATTATTTCTCATCATGTATTAGTACCCTTTAATTTATATAGTGAACTCTAATGTAGACATCAGAAAAATAACACATTTGGCCTAGGTTCACAATGTACCTTTTTATGGTTCATTGGCTACCCATAATATTATACAATGCATTCAGGACACAGACACCAATCAATCATTCACTTTGCACTATGTTTCAATATCCCGTATACATTTATGTCTGGCCAATATGTAGTAAACTTCTTATGTGAATAGGCTGCTGTAGGGTTTAGTCCTGGATCACAATGCATGTTACTGGAGCGCCCCCTTTTGGAGAAGAAATGTTACCTCTCTAAATATATGGCTCTGGAGGAAAGTGTGTTGAAATAGCAGTGAGCCTGATTCGAACTCATGCTACAGAAGTATAGGTCACAAAGCAGCTTACACCACTAAACCACCCTAGGCCACAGGATATTCATTTTTGCAGTGGACTACATTCTTCTCTACCTCCCTCCCTCTAACTAACCCCACCTCCTGGCAGAACCAGGAAGTCCCTCCCCCTCCCACAAACTCTCTTCTGAGAAAACGAAATTTATGTGAGTCTCAGTGTTGTTTGTCTGTGTGAAAGTGAACAACAGCAGTCCAAATTGCTCAGCAGGGAGTTCTGCTGGACCAGGACCAGTTCTGTTGTTCAGTCTGTCTGGATCTATTGAAGGAGCCAGTGGCTATTCCCTGTGGACACAGTTACTGTAAGAGCTGTTTTGAGAGCTGCTGGGATCAGGATGATCTGAAGGGGGTCTACAGCTGTCCTCAATGCAGACAGACCTTCACTCCAAGGCCTGCTCTGAGAAAAAATAACATGTTGGCTGAAGTGGTGGAGAAACTGAAGAAGACGGGACTTCAGGCTGCTCCCCCTGCTCTGTGCTATGCTGGACCTGGATATGTGGCATGTGATTTCTTCACTGGGACCAGAAAGCAGAAAGCCCTCATGTCCTGTCTGGTGTGTCTCGTGTCTTCCTGCAAGACTCACCTCCAGCCTCACTATAGTGTCCCTGCACTAAAGAAGCACAAGCTGGTCAAAGCCTCCACACAACTACAGGAGAACATCTGCTCCCATCATGAGGAACTGCTGAAGATTTACTGTCGTAATGATCAGAATTGTATCTGTCATCTGTGTATGATGGATGAACACAAAGGCCATGATACAGTGTCAGCTGCAGCGGAGAGGACTGAGAAACAGGTTAGACCAGAATAACTTGGTGACTCTGATAAACAAATATTGAAATATACAGTAGGAGAGCTATTTGAATATGAGAGAAACTGATACAATTAGTTACATGAAAAATATTGTCTACATGTATCACCATTAGCTGTAGTCACAAACCATCATTTAATTTTGAGTCCAAAGTTCATTTTAAACTATATGATATGAGTACGGTATAAAGCATAATAATTCAACTAACATCATATATATATAAGGGACTTCTATTACAATTTAATTCCTACTCTCTATGGGACCTATATCATAATACTATACTATTGCACTACTAGACAAATAAACCTTGATAGCTCAATGAACAGTGTTTCGCCAGAGTCAGCTGCGGATGAGTCAGCAGAAGCTCCAGCAGAGAATCCAGGAGAGAGAGAAGGTGCTGAAGGAGCTCCAACGAGCTGTGGAGTCTCTCTAGGTAAGAACTATTGACCAGGGCCCAGTTTTTGAAAATGTTTCATCTGGATCAGTATAATCCGGATTCTGTAATCCATTCATTTTTTTTGCCAGCCATTATCAGATTGCTCTAGCTGTTTTTGGGCCAGTTTACTGGACTGGTTATGGTACTACTTCTACACTGTCATAGGGAAACAGAGATGGGTAAACTACATGAATAAAGGTATCTAGATTAAAGAGAGACAAATAACAACTGACCACATACCTATACTGCGGTCAATTTAACATAATTAACCTTTGTTTTTCAGATGTTAGAAAGTTTTTTTTAAACCTCCTCCCTTTAGTTACATTGAAATGTATTCGTTATATTTTCGGAATCAAAATTATCCTAATCACTACCTTTGAGATTAGAAAAATGAAAAAACAACTTTTAATCCTGATTTAAAGGTCAGATTGGATTACCACATTCGAATCCTTATCCGGAGGGTGAGAATCACATGTTCAAATTTTGAAAAACCCAATTCTAACATTTAATCCTATTCGATTGATGACATCCAATTAAATAACTATAGAATAACTTGGCCCAGAGGACTGGAGATGCACCATTAAACTTCCCTCCTCCAGTCAGCCAGTCAGAGAGAGGCCACTCTCCAATCCCACTGAGACCCACTGTGGGGAACAGGCTCTCTGGGCTCCCAGTTAGAGAGGAAATACACCCTTATAATAAAAGGGTTCTAACTAGAACCATAAAGGGTTCGTAGGACCCTTTATGATTCAAGGCCCTTGATGATTCTAGCGGTAGAACCCTCTGGAAAGGGTTCTACCCAGCAGCTCCCAAATGAAAAATACTACAGATCACTATAGACTACTACAGTACATACTATTTAATTATATAGAAACTGTAGTATGCTGTAGAATACTATACTACACACTGTAGTATCCATCGATCATGTGTAGTACTTACTATAAAATGTTATAGTATACTGAAATACTATTGTGAATACTTCAGTATTATCCCCTAAAAAACACTGTAGGAAATAATAATAACGTTTTATTTGTCACATGCGCCGAATACAATGTGCAGGGGTATGAGGTCGTTGAGGTAATTGAGGAAATATATCCTGAGTGTACAAAAAATTAAGGACACCTGCTCTTTCCATGACATAAACTGACCAGGTGAATCCAGGTAAAAGGTATGATCCCTTATTGATGTCACTTGTTAAATCCACTTCAGTCCGTGTAGATGAAGGGGAGGAGACAGGTTAAAGAAGGATTTTTAAGCCTCGAGACAATTGAGACATGGATTGTGTATGTGTGCCATTAAGAGAGTGAATGGGCAAGACAAAATATTTCAATTGCCTTTGAACGAGGTATGGTAGTAGTTGCCAGGCGCACCAGTGTGTGTCAAGAACTGCAACAATGCTGGGTTTTTCACGCTCAACAGTTTCCCATGTGTATCAAGAATGGTCTACCACCCAAAGGACATCCAGCCAACTTGACACAACTGTGGGAAGCATTGGAGATAACATGGGCCACATCCCTGTGGAACTCTTTCGACAGCTTATAGAGTCCATGTCTCTAGGCTGTTCTGAGGGCAAAAGGGGGGGTGCAAGTGCAACTCAATATTAGGAAGGTGTTCTTAATGTTTTGTACAGTCAGTTTATAGTATTATTTTATGTGGGCATCTATGAAGGTTTCCACCTAGAACCCTTTTATTTTCTAGGTTTTACATGTTGCTGGAGGGTTGTGGCTAATTGTGAACCCCTGTTCTTTGCATTAGTTCACTTAGGGTTGTACCTATGATTTTGATTGTTGTTTTATTCTACTTGTATTGTTTCTGTGTTTATATTTCTGTGTTTCGTTGGGGTGGCTAAACTTGTACTGTCAGTGAGAAAGCTTATTCAGATGAAAAGGGTTATAGGTAGAACCTTATTCCTTATCGAAAAAACGTTTTGGGGAAAAAATGTATACTTAACATGGAGCATGCTCTTCCCTCTCTGTGACCTAACAGCGCTCTGCACAGGCAGCAGTGGAGGACAGTGATAGGATATTTACTGAGCTGATCCGCTCCATTGAGAGAAGGCGCTCTGAGGTGAAGGATCTGATCAGAGACCAGGAGAAGGCTCAAGTGAGTCAAGCTGAAGGACTCCTGGAGCAACTGGAGCAGGAGATAGCTGAGCTGAGGAGGAGAAACGCTGAGATGGAGCAGGTCTCACACACAGAGGATCACATCCATTTCCTCCAGGTAACTAAACTTCCTTGATACAGGTGATACAGAAATTAACTTGTTGTGAAACTATACATTTTGTCAATTATATTTAATTCTGTATATCTGTAGTCATATCTGGGGCCCAGTGTAGCTCAGTTGGTAGAGCATGGCGCTTACAACGCCAGGGTTGTGGGTTTGTTTCCCACGGGGGCCAGTATGAAAAAAATATATAAAAAAATAAAAATGTATGCACTCACTAACTGTAAGTTGCTCTGGATAAGAGCGTCTGCTAAATGACTAAAATGTAAAAATGTCATGTTTGCTGACATTTGTTATTAATAAAAAATATTTCATCACAAAAACACTTTTTCTCAATTATTCTCTCTCTCTCTCTCTCTCTCCCTCCCTCCCTCCACAGAGTTATCAGTCTCTCTCTCTCTCTCTCCCTCCCTCCCTCCACAGAGTTATCAGTCTCTCTCCAGTCTCAGTGTCTCTTCAGACTTACCCAGCATCGTTATCTGTCCTCAGTACTTTGGACCTGTGAATAAGGCGGTTTCTGGTGTAAGAGAGAAACTAGAAGAATTCCTTAAAGAAGAATGTACGAAGATCTCCACTACAGGTGGGTTGAAAGTAATACTAACAAAATACTGTACATAAGAACACCTAGTTTAGAACATGTACAATATGGTATGCTGATAATATTTTGTGTGTCTAGTGAATTCAGTGGATGTTTTACTGCCTCCAGAGCCCAAGACCAGAGAACAGTTCTTACAATGTGAGTTTCTTCATCAAGTAACTAACGATCTCTTTTTACTGACACTCCTCACAAACCTTGTGATAAAGCAGTAGTAGATACTGCTCTCATTGGTCTCTGCTCTTCTGTAATCAAATACAGGGTTGATACTGTACAGTGGGTGACTTAACTTACTGTTCTAACTCCCCTCATTGGTCTCTGCTCTGCTCTTCTCACAGATTCCTGTCAGCTCACACTGGACCCAAACACAGCACAGAAATCCCTCTTTCTGTCTGAGGGGAACAGAAAGGTGACAGTTAAACATTCTGTTCAAGATCCAAATCCTGAGGTTCATCGTGGGACTGTTTTTACAGCAGTCTCATATAAAGGCATAAGTAGAATCGGGTTGGTTTATGATTCCAGATTCGGATACATTGACAAGTCTTGGGGTTTAGAGTGGTCTAGTAATGGTTATAGTTTCAGACACAATAATGTTGAGACTAAAGTGTCAGGCCCTCAGTCCTCCAGAGTAGGAGTGTACCTGGATCACAAGGCAGGTATTCTGTCCTTCTTCATCTCTGACACAATGACCCTCCTCTACACAGTCGAAACCACATTCACTCAGCCGGGGCCCCTCTATCCTGGGTTATGTGTTTGGTACCAAAATGATTCAGCTGAGATGTGTAAACTGTAGTGTTTCCCATATTAGAATTATGGTTTATGCTCTTTTACTCTGGTCTGTACAATAATTTGTCAGAGGGATTTAATCTTAATTATTGTCTATGTTTTAATCTTATACAGTGCCTTCAGAAAGTATTCACACCTCTTGACTTTTCCACATTTTTAGATTTTGTGTCGCTGGCCTTCACACAATAACCCATAACATCACAGCAGAATTATATTTTTAGAATTTTTCACAAATTAATAAAAAATAAACAACTGAAATGTCTTGAGTCAACCCCTTTGTTATGGCAAGCCTAAATAAGTTCAGGAGTAAGAATTTGCTTAACAAGTCACATAATAAGTTGCATGGACTCTGTGTGCAATAATAGTGTTTAACATTATTTTCTAATGACTACCTCATCTCTGTACCCCACATATACAATTATCTGTAAGGTTCATCAGTCAAGCAGTGAATTTCAAACACAGATTCAGCCACAGAGACCAGGGAGGTTTTCCAATGCCTCGCAAAGAAGTGCACCTATTGGTAGATGGGTAGAAATAAGCAGACATTGAATATCTCTTCGTGAAGTTATTAATTACACTTTGGATGGTGCATCAATACACCCAGTCACTACAAAGATACAGGCGTCCTTCCTAAATTTGCCGGAGAGGAAGGAAATCGCTCAGGGATTTCACCATGAGGCCAATGGTGACTTTAAAACAGTTCGAGTTTAATGGCTGTGATAGGAGAAAACTGAGGATGGATCAACAACATTGTAGTTACTCCACAATACTAACCTAAATGAATCCTGTAAAGAATACAAAATATTCAAAAACATGCATCCTGTTTGAATCAAGGCACTAAAGTAATACTGCAAAGAATGTGGCAAAGAAATTAACTTTTGGTCCTGAAGACAAAGCATTATGTTTGGGGCAAATCCAACATAACATATCACTGAGTACGACTCTTCATATTTTCAAGTATGGTGGTGGCTGCATCATGTTATGGGTATGCTTGTCATCAGCAAGGACTAGGGAGTTTTTTTATGATAAAAATAAACGGAATAGAGCTAAGCACAGGCAAATCCTAGAGGAAAACCTTTTTCAGTCTGCTTGCCAACAGACACTGGGAGACAAATGTACCTTTCAGCAGGACAATAACCTAAATCACAAGGCCAAATATACACTGGAGTTGCTTACCAAGATGACATTGAATGTTCCTGAGTTGCCTTGCAATAGTTTTGACTTAAATGGGCTTGAAAATCTATGGCAAGACTTGAAAATGTCTGTCTAGCAATGATCAACAACCAACTTGACAGAGCTTAAATAATTTTAAAAATAATAATTGGCAAATATTGTACAATCCAGGTGTGAAAAGCTCTTAGAGACTTACCCAGAAAGACACAGCTGTAATCGATGCCAAAGGTGAATCTAACATGTATTGACTCAGCGGTGTGAATACTTATGTAAATTAGATACTGTATTTATTTATTTCATTTTCAATAAATTTGCTAACATTTCTAAAAACATGTTTTCACTTTGTCATTATGGGGGATTGTGTGTAGATTGGTTGGGGAAATTCAGGCTGTAACACAACAAATTGTGGAATAAGTCCAGGGGTTTGAATACTTTCTGAAGGCACTACATTCACATTCATATTCATGCATTCTCACTTTGATGTAGCCTATACTGAATAACAACTACTGTATTGATATCTTTTCTAAATTAAAAATAACTTATTGTTTGTTAATTTCAACATGTTTTACTGTTATTTATCTACTGATCCTTACATTTTAATCTATTCAATTTCCTAAAATATATCTTTAGCAGGCCTAGTCAATTTTATGCTGCACCTTTACTACTCAATCAACCGTCCAGCAGATGGTGATATGGCAAAAATAAATTATTGATTGACCTCTTGCCTCTCAGTAAACCACCAAAATAAACCATATTTCTATATGTTCATCTTTAAGTGTTTATGTTTTAAACTACATGACTTGACAATATAACTAAATAAAATAATATTTAGCAGCACATTCCTGCTTTACGGCGGTGGAAGATTGTTGTAAAAGTAAACCATGTGACTTATGTGACGTCAGCTCGATGTTACTTCCGGGTTTGCCTTATTTTGTTGACGGGCAGATAGATTCTTTGTTGTTTTGAGTTATTGGGTATTTATTTCAAAATGAACCGTATTTTCGGTCGAGGAAAACCGAAGGGACCACCACCAAATCTAACGGAATGTATAGGAAATGTAAGTATATGGAAATAACTTAATCAGAGCAGTGTCTTTGACAAACAAACAAAATAACTTGGCATGCTGGCTGGCTAACGGTAACTAGCTTGCTACTGTAGCTGGATGACAGCTGATTGTTCTAGAAACAATGGGAGAGAGTTATGGCCTGCATGACAGCCCATTTGATACCTATAGTTTATAGAATACTGTTTAGCTACATACTTTTCAGCATGGTATTGAAAGTTAGTTTGATTAGCCTTGTAATATTGTCGTAGTTGCTAAGCTAACTTGCCTAATTAGCTAGATGGCCAATTGACTAAAGTTCAGTAAGGTGATGCTGGTTTTCCACTGTCTGTAGGCTAAAACAGTGGTTCCCAACCAGGGGTACTAGGCCTATCCACAGGGGGTACTTGAGAACACTCATGAGACCATAGGCTTATTGGTAAAATGCACATGAGGGGGTACTTCAGGGGTACTCCGGGCAGAGAGAAATTCAGCTGGTGGTACAGTAACTGAAAAAGGTTGGGAACCACTTGGCTAAAAGGTGTAGTTCCTTCAACCAACCAGTTTTACAGGTTTGACCACATTAGGTATTTAGCTAGTGCCATTGACTGTAAAAATGAAAGAAAATTATTCATTGATTATTTGATCATTATAATAACTTGTACATGTATTTGAATAACTTTTTCTGATATCACAAAATGTTATTACAAAGACTTCAGACTCATACAAGAGTATTGAGGTATGTAGGTGCTTTTAGCAACGGGATGTATTAACATACACAAGCGTTGCTTTCAATTATATTGGGTTGCACAAAAACAGTCAGTGGGAAGCCAGAAGTAAAATTCAATTTCAATTTACTGTGCGGTCATTATGATGGGGGAAGTTTTAGACAAAATATCTAAAGGATCATTTTATTAAACAGACTTTCTAAACGGGGGTCTGTTGTAGACCCACTTCCTCTCTGCTTACCTCATGTCAAAATAAAAGTCCTGCACGAGCCATATGTGGACAAAAATATATATAATTTGTGGGGGACTTTTAGATATTTTGTCTCAAATTCCCCCGTCTTAATGACCAACAAAGTAAGTGGAAATGGAATTGTATTTAACTTCTGGCTTCCCACAGACTGTTTTTGTGCAACCCAATACAATTCAAAGCAACGCTAATGTATGTAAATACACCCGCGTTGCAAGAAGAACCTATGACAGGGTTCCCCAACTGGCAGCCCGCGGGCTGAATTTGGCCCCCGCGTGGTTTTATTTGGCCCCCCCCAAAATAAAATAATACATACATACATACATACATACAGTGCTTTCGGAAAGTATTCAGACCCCTTGGCTTTTTCCACATTTTGTTACGTTGCAGCCTTATTCTAAAATGGATTAAATAAAAAAATATCCTCAGCAATCTACACACAATATGCCATAATGACAAAGTGAAAACAGGTTTTTAGAAATGTTTGATTAAAAATAGAAACAGAAATACCTTATTTACGTAAGTATTCAGATCCTTTGCAATGAGACTCAAAATTGAGCTCAGGTGCATCCTGTTTCTGTTGATCATCCTTGGTATGTTTCTACATCTTGATTGGAGTCCACCTGTGGTAAATTCAATTGATTAGATATGATTTGGAAAGGCACACACATGCCTATACAGTGGGGAGAACAAGTATTTGATACACTGCCGATTTTGCAGGTTTTCCTACTTACAAAGCATGTAGAGGTCTGTAATTTTTATCATAGGTACACTTCAACTGTGAGAGACGGAATCTAAAACAAAAATCCAGAAAATCACATTGTATGATTTTTAAGTAATTAATTTGCATTTTATTGCATGACATAAGTATTTGATCACCTACCAACCAGTAAGAATTCCGGCTCTCACAGACCTGTTAGTTTTTCTTTAAGAAGCCCTCCTGTTCTCCACTCATTACCTGTATTAACTGTACCTGTTTGAACTCATTACCTGTATAAAAGACACCTGTCCACACACTCAATCAAACAGACTCCAACCTCTCCACAATGGCCAAGACCAGAGAGCTGTGTAAGGACATCAGGGATAAAATTGTAGACCTGCACAAGGCTGGGATGGGCTACAGAACAATAGGCAAGCAGCTTGGTGAGAAGGCAACAACTGTTGGCGCAATTATTAGAAAATGGAAGAAGTTCAAGATGACGGTCAATCACCCTCGGTCTGGGGCTCCATGCAAGATCTCACCTCGTGGGGCATCAATGATCATGAGGAAGGTGAGGGATCACCCCAGAACTACACGGCAGGACCTGGTCAATGACCTGAAGAGAGCTGGGACCACAGTCTCAAAGAAAACCATTAGTAACACACTACGCCGTCATGGATTAAAATCCTGCAGCGCACGCAAGGTCCCCCTGCTCAAGCCAGCGCATGTCCAGGCCCGTCTGAAGTTTGCCAATGACCATCTGGATGATCCAGAGGAGGAATGGGAGAAGGTCATGTGATCTGATGAGACAAAAATAGAGCTTTTTGGTCTAAACTCCACTCGCCGTGTTTGGAGGAAGAAGAAGGATGAGTACAACCCCAAGAACACCATCCCAACCGTGAAGCATGGAGGTGGAAACATTATTCTTTGGGGATGCTTTTCTGCAAAGGGGACAAGACGACTGCACCGTATTGAGGGGAGGATGGATGGGGCCATGTATCGCGAGATCTTGGCCAACAACCTCCTTCCCTCAGTAAGAGCATTGAAGATGGGTCGTGGCTGGGTCTTCCAGCATGACAACGACCCGAAACACACAGCCAGGGCAACTAAGGAGTGGCTCCGTAAGAAGCATCTCAAGGTCCTGGAGTGGCCTAGCCAGTCTCCAGACCTGAACCCAATAGAAAATCTTTGGAGGGAGCTGAAAGTCCGTATTGCCCAGCGACAGCCTTAAACCTGAAGGATCTGGAGAAGGTCTGTATGGAGGAGTGGGCCAAAATCCCTGCTGCAGTGTGTGCAAACCTGGTCAAGACCTACAGGATACGTATGATCTCTGTAATTGCAAACAAAGGTTTATGTACCAAATATTAACTTCTGCTTTTCTGATGTATCAAATACTTATGTCATGCAATAAAATGCAAATTAATTACTTAAAAATCATAC
This sequence comes from Coregonus lavaretus, assembly GCF_964263955.1. Lineage (NCBI taxonomy): Eukaryota > Metazoa > Chordata > Actinopteri > Salmoniformes > Salmonidae > Coregonus > Coregonus lavaretus. The sequence goes on from NC_139989.1 coordinate 18,350,846, forward strand.
AATGTGATTTTCTCGATTTTTGTTTAGATTCCGTCTCTCACAGTTGAAGTGTACCTATGATAAAAATGACAGACCTCTACATGCTTTGTAAGTAGGAAAACCTGCAAAATCGGCAGTGTATCAAATACTTGTTCTCCCCACTGTATATGGTCCCACAGTGCATGTCAGAGCAAAAACCAAGCCATGAGGTCGAAGGAATTTTCCGTAGAGCTCCGAGACAGGATTTTGTCGAGGCACAGATCTGGGGAAGGGTACCAAAAAATGTCTGCAGCATTGAAGGTCCCGAAGAACACAGTGGCCTCCATAATTCTTAAATGGAAGAAGTTTGGAACCACAAATACTATTTTTCTAGAGCTGGCCGCCCGGCCAAACTGAGCAATCAGGGGGAGAAGGGCCTTGGTCAGGGAGGTGACAAAGAACCCGATGGTCACTCTGACAGAGCACTAGTGTTCCTCTTTGGAGATGGGAGAACCTTCCAGAAGGACAACCATCTCTTCTGCACTCCACCAATCAGGCCTTTGTTAGAGTGGCCAGACGGAAGCCACTCCTCAGTAAAAAGCACATGACAGCCCGCTTGGAGTTTGCCAAAAGGCATCTAAAGACTCTCAGACCATGAGAAACAAGATTCTCTGGTCTGATGATATCAAGATTGAACTCTTTGGCCTGAATGCCAAGCGTCACGTCGGGAGGAAACCTTGCACCATCCCTACGGTGAAGCATGATGGTGGCAGCATCATGCTGTGGGGATGTTTTTCAGCGGCAGAGACTGGGAGGACTAGTCAGGGTCAAGGCAAAGATAAACGGAGCAAAGTATAGAGAGATCCTTGATGAAAACCTGCTCCAAAGCGCTCAGGACCTCAGACTGGGGTGAAGGTTCACCTTCCAACAGGCTAACGACCCTAAGGACACAGCCAAGACAACGCAGGATTGGCTTCGGGACAAGTCTCTGAATGTCCTTGAGTGGCCCAGCTAGAGCCCGGACTTGAACCTAATCGAACATCTCTGGAGAGACCTGAAAATAGCTGTGTAGCAACGCTCCCCATCCAACCTGACAGAGCTTGTAGTGTCATACCCAAGAAGAAGACTGTAAGGCTGTAATCGCTGCCAAAGGTGCTTCAACAAAGTACTAAGTAAAGGGTCTGAATACTTATGTAAATGTGATATTGCAGTTTATTTTATTTTATAAACTTGCAAAATTTTCAAAAAAACGGTTTTTGCTTTGTCATTATGGGGTATTGTGTGTAGATTGATGAGAAAAATAACTATTCAATCCATTTTAGAATAAGGCTGCAACGTAACAAAATGTGGAAAAAGTTAAGGAGTCTCAATACTTTCCGTATATATTTTGGGGAATTTTCATTGTACGTAAAAGAGTGTAAAAACACCACTTATTTTTATTTTGAAAATCTGTTCCCAAGTATTCCCACGCATAATACAGAGACACGTGATCGTATACAAATGTAAGCAAGGTTTGAAATGATCATGTATTTGTCAAATATTGTATCTGTTTGTGATTCTTGCGATCAAATTGCAGTCTACAAATGATTTGTAATTATGTTCCGACCATCCGCTCACCAAAACATCGGCCTGCGGCTGAATCCCTGATGTATGAGTTATGAAAACAGTCTGCCTGGCTAACTCGTTACTCCCACTCTTTCTCTCTTTTTAAGGTTGACTCACGAGCGGAGTCTATTGACAAGAAGATTGATAGACTAGATGTTGAACTGGTCAAGTACAAGGATCAGATGAAGAAGATGAGAGATGGCCCTTCAAAGGTAAGAGTGAAGGCCTGCACTGAGTGAAGCAGACTGTGATAGTAGACATGTTTACCAGTCAATCATTCTATTATGCCAACCAGGTCTCAGAGCATTTCGTATTATTATTTACATAAATCCGAGAACACGCCATTTAGTATGATGCGTTACGTTTTATATGGTATGTATTAATTTGTGGATGTCCATCACCCATTTCGTATGATATGTTACAAGTTACAATTAGTATTTTATGTTACGAATTTGCAAAACGTATAATATTTTACGAATTTGCAAAGCGTATGCTATGTTACGAATTCTAGCTAGGTGGCTAACATTAGCTATCTGGCTAACGTTAGCAAGGCTAGGGGTTAAGGTCAATGTTCCCTCTAAGCTGCGCTCGTGCTCGGCCTCGCACCACCTCCAGGACTGCCACGCAGAAGAAATGCCATGCCACGCAGAGACGCAAGTTCGCCCCATTAGTTTGCACTATATAGATTAATGTTTTTTCTGTGATCTAATTAACATTATATCAGCCCCTTTTCAATGCAACAAACCAAAACAAATCTAACTTTGCAAGATTGTGTCTGTGATTTTGTTGTCGACAGAGCCAGAGCGCAACGGAGTATAATTCTATTGGCGGGGGTAGCCCACGAGCGGTCTTTCAATCACCTGCGAGTGATTGCGCTTTTCAGATCAGAGCGCAGAGCCGCGGGTGTGCACATTTGTTGATATTCTTTGCTAGTTAGCGAGTTATTAGCCCAGTTATACATAAGTATAGGTCAGCAATGGGGAGTTAATGCTTCCTACAAGAGCACAAAACGTGTAGGCCACATTTCAAGCTGTCTTTTAAAAGCCAGTCAGGTAAAAAGCTTACATCTTAATTAAAGGGGCAGTGTTGTATTTTGAGACAGGCTTGAATATGCAAATAAGCCAATAGGCAGAGAGGTAGCCTACATTGTCTAATTCTCTGTATGGTAATAATAATTAATTGTATTTTGTAAAGTGGTTTCTTGCATAATAAAACACAATACAATGCAATTTACAGCCACCTATTTGGCCCATGGTGTTACAGAGCAAGTAAAAAATAATTAATATCAAGCCCTTCATAATGTAAAAACGTTTTTAAAAGTCTCATGCAATGTAGGCCTGCATTGAACACCACATATAGGCTACTGTAGGCTATATCATAGAAATCAAAGCTATTTCCATGTGGAAAATGTTATGCGATTTGCTCCAATGGTTTTGTTGGTAGGCCTACATAATGCTCAAATAGCCACAATAGCCTATTGGCTACTGTCTAAAACTGTAAGAGTACAGCCTCAGTGTTCACTCTAAACGTGTGCCAGAAGTTGCACAAAATTCTCACAACGTTCAAGTTTCCGCTCACAAGAGCCAAAAATTTGCTCAGTGCCCCAAAACATTAGAGGGTAAAACTGGTTAAGGTTAGGAGTTAGGTTAAAGGGTTAGGGAAAGGGTTAGCTAAAGTAGTAAGTAGTTGAACATTTGCTAATAACCTAAAATGCTAAAGCTATCCGTGTTGAGATTCGAACTCGCAACCTTTTGGGTTGCTAGATGTTCACGTTATACGCCCACCCAGCCACCCTACTTTCGTTTTTACCTTAAGTAACCATCTGTCTTATGTAACCATACCAAACATAATATATAATACTAATATATATTATTATCCCACCAAAGCTCGACTCCCGAGTGGCGCAGTGGTCTAAGGCACTGCATTGCAGTGCTAGCTGTGCCACTAGAGATCCTGGTTCGAGTCCAGGCTCTGTCGCAGCCTGCCGAGACCGGGAGACCCATGGGCGGCGCACAATTGGTCCAGCGTCGTCCAAGGTAGGGGAGGGTTTGGCCGGCAGGGATGTGGGTTTGTTTCCGACGGGGGGGCCAGTATGACAAAAAACAAAAACAAACAAAAAAACATGTATGCACTCACTAACTGTAAGTCGCTCTGGATAAGAGCGTCTGCTAAATGACTAAAATGTAAATGTAAATCCCAGATTTACCTTTACTGTGTTACGTCTAGTCTATGAGACTAGGCTGATTATACATGTAATGCTCTTCTGGGGAATTCAACCTGAGTTAAGTGCAAGTAAATTAACGAAATTCCCTTTTTTTATGCACTTTTCTCTCTACGCGTGAGAATAGCACCCACCATTTGTTTAAGTTGGAGATTAAAGAAATGAAGGTGTGGCGGAGGTGTGTCTGCAGATACGCCTTATTCCTCATAATTCAACCACCTTTACGTGCGATGAAACGATAAATAAGGTCGAGCAACCTATCGGTTCCAAGTGGAACAACATCTACTTAATTTTTTCCGATAGAATGACACCATTCTCCATTAACTGTAATTTCCTAATTGATAAGAGCTATTAATAAGAGCTAGGTAAATGAGTAAACCATTTGGATAAAGGAATTGTAAAAATACATCACACATGGGAAACCAGTCATATGGCAGCAAACTAAAGCACACACTACATGACCAAAAGTATGTGGACAGCTGCTCATCATAAATCTCATTCCAAAATCATGGGCATTAATATGGAGTTAGTCCCCCCTTTACTGCTATAACAGCCTCCACTCTTCTGGGAAGGATTTCCACTAAGATGTTGAAACGTTGCTGTGGGGACTTGCTTCCATTCAGCCACAAGAGCAATAGTGAGGTCGGGCATTGATGTTGGGCGATTAGGCCTGGCTCACAGTCGGCGTTCCAGTTCATCCCAAAGGTGTTCGATGGTGTTGAGGTCAGGGTTCTGTGCAGGCCAGTCAAGTTCTTCCACACTGATCTTGACCATTTCTGTATGGACCTTGCTTTGTGTACGGGGGCATTGTCATGCTGAAACAGGAAAGGGCCTTCCCCAAACTGTTGCCACAAAGTTGGAAGCAGGGTATTGTCTAGAATGCAATTGTATGCTGTAGCGTTAAGATTTACTTCACTGGAACTAAGGGGCCTACCCCGAACCATGAAAAACAGCCCCAGACCATTATTCCTCCTCCACCAAACTTTACAGTTGGCACTATGCATTGGGGCAGTTAGCGTTCTCCTGGCATCCACCAAACTCAGATTCGTCTGTCGGATTGCCAGATGGTGAAGCGTGATTCATCACTGCAGAGAACACATTTCCACTGCTCCAGACTCCAATGGGAGTGAGCTTTACACCACTTCAGCCGACGCTTGGCATTGCACATGGTGATCTTAGGCTTGTGTGCGGCTGCTCGGCCATGGAAACCCATTTCATGAAGCTCCCAACGAACAGTTATTGTGCTGACGTTGCTTCCAGAGGCAGTTTGGAACTCGGTAGTGAGTGTTGCAACCGAGGACAGACAATTTTACGCACTTCAGCACTCGGCGTTACCGTTCTGTGAGCTTGTGTGGCCTACCACTTCGTGACTGAGCCGTTGTTGCTCCTAGACGTTTCCACTTCACAATAACAGCACTTACAGTTGACCGGGGCAGCTCTAGCAGGACAGAAATTTGACAAACTGACTTGTTGGGAAGGTGGCATCCTATGACGGTGCCACGTTGAAAGTCACTGAGCTCTTCATTAAGGCCATTCTACTGCCAATGTGTGTCTATGGAGATTGCATGGCTGTGTGCTCGATTTTATACACCTGCCAACAACAGGTGTGGCTGAAACACCCGAATCCACTAATTTGAAGGGGTGTCCACATACTTTTGGCCATGTAGTGTATCAACATCACCCGTTATGCACCTGCATAAGGTAAGTCTGAATACTAACTACTGGAAGTGTGTAGTAAAGGCGTGCATATGAAAGGAATACATTTCCTAAGTGTGAATCGGACCCTTAAAACACAAGTTTGTCACTGTGGGGGCATGGGCCATCTGCATCCTCCCTCTACAGTTCCACTTGTTCTTAGGGGTTGTTTGGAACATTATACATGTATGTCTGTCCATCCATGTGGACAGACATACAGTATATCAGTATTAATGCCTTATGTTGTGTAAATTGTGTTTCCTGGTTATGTTTTCATCAGAACATGGTCAAGCAGAAGGCAATGAGAGTGCTGAAGCAGAAGAGAATGTGAGTCATTTATGAAAGCAGTCTGCCAATGCATGAAACACCTCCAATCAATCAGGACCAACATCACAGTAACACAATGATGAACCACATAATGAGCTGTAAACCAGTCAAATGAGTACATCATAACATCTTCATTGATAGAGGTTATCATTTGAATCGTGATGTTTTTCAGGTATGAGGGCCAGAGAGATAACCTCACACAGCAGTCTTTCAACATGGAACAGGCCAACTACACAATACAAACTCTCAAAGACACAAAAACAACAGTAAGGGGGATCAGCAGTGTGCTGACTGTAGCACTTACAATTTACTGTAGTTGTCATAGTTATCTGGGTAAACATCTCTGATATTGCATTATAGGTGGATGCCATGAAAATTGGAGCCAAAGAGATGAAGGCGGCATACAAGAACGTGAAGATCGATCAGATTGAGGTAAGCCATTTGTCTTCTATTTGTCTGCTCAATATATTCAAGTTATCTGGTTTGTGTTCATCCAGGTTAAGTGAATGTGAGGTTTCAGTGAGGATGGCCTATTGGGTATTGAGAATGGGTTAAGAGCTCTTTGTGTTCCTGATGCAGGATCTCCAGGACCAGCTGGAGGACATGATGGAGGATGCCAACGAGGTGCAGGAGGCGATGAGCAGAAGCTACGGGACGCCAGAGATCGATGATGATGACCTGGAAGCAGGTCAGTACTGTGAGAGCATGACACAGCCACAAGGAAGACAATACACTGACACTGTGTTACAACACAGTTGGTTTTGCTCCAGTACAGGATAGGTCTATATTAAAACACTGCCGTATATCAACAGATGGCATCATTTCCCACCACACTACAGAGAAGTTTGGTTCACTTCAGCAGTGATACAACAACAGTCAATACAGTCCTTACATCAATAGGATGCATGTAATAATTGTGCATCAATGGCTGTGTGTGTTCCCAGAGCTGGATGCCCTGGGAGATGAGCTGCTGCTGGATGATGACAGCTCCTACCTGGATGAGGCCAGCACTGCCCCCTCCATCCCAGAGGGAATACCCAGCGACAGGGCAACAAACCGGGTACACATCTGTCTCTCTCTAACCACTGTATTTACGTTTACCATGTTTGGTCGTGGATCACTGGCAAACACAGCTGACAGTTGCCTTGTTCGTAGGGTTGTTTGTTTTATAGGACATTACATTGAAGACACATTTATGCACTCATTTAGATGTGGTGTTTCATAATAAATTGTAATTTATTTTGCCTATGTTTTTCAGGGTGGAGTTCTGGTGGATGAATTTGGCCTGCCACAGATCCCTGCCACATAATGGATAGACAGCAGGCAGAAACCAATGGCAACACTCCCAACTGTTTTTTTTAATGTATCATAGCCTTTTTACAACATATATCCGACTGACATGCATTATTAAATGGTGGTGGACAAAAGACTCAACCCGCCTTAGATTATCTATTTAAGATCATCATTGATATCGGATATGGAAATCAATAGTGATGCACTAGCTATATTCATTCTTGATCGTATGAACAAATGTTTTTTTTTCTCCAAGGTGATTCTTGGTTGTTCTAACTTCTACTGCAGCACTGTGTTGCCAACTACCAATAAATATAAATATTTCAAATGATGCCAATGGTGGATTAGTTATAAAATCAGGCATATTTGTAGTTAAATTTTTTTAAACAAAGGAGGGAGACAGGACTAAATAAGTAATTTAATTGTACAATAGAACACTAGTAGTGCATAGAATTACAATCACTCAAAAGCAATAAATACATTTCTGAAAGTATTCATGTAGTTGAACGATATGCTTTCTCTTTGGGTGCAAATGTTGGACAATGTAACATTTAGACCAGAGCTACCGTCCTGTAGGTTTACACTCCAACCCTAATCTAGCGCACCGGATTCTAATAATTAACTGGTTGATAAACTGAACCAGTGAAGTTACAACTGGGGTTGGAGTGAAAACCTACAGGAAGGTAGCTCTCCAGGAACAGGGTTGGAGAGCCCTGGTTTAGACGATTAAAATCACAAAAACAGTACCCAAACTGTATAGTTTTATGACAGCAACAAAGGCCTTGTTTGAGCCAGTCATCACCAACTGAGCCTATAACTGAGGGGGAAGATCTTCTTGTGAAGGTATTCAACAACCTCAGTCTTGTTCCAAAGCTTTTCAAATTCATAGTAAGGAATCTGCAAAAACAAAAAAACTTCTATTAGTAACAGATGGAGCACTGAGAGCAAAAACAGAAGATCCAACTGAATACAGATATGCTCCTGACAGAGTAGATGCCTAGAGACAGAACACTAGCAAAGGGGCTGAAATCAGAATTTACAGCAGACAGAACCATAGAAATAGAACACTCAAAATATACAGCAGATGAACACTTGCAACAAAGGGAGAACAGAACACTCAAAAGGTTGCAGAGTGAATTTCTGACCTGAACAACTTCATATCCCAGAAGCCTCAGGTGCCGCTGCTTGATGGCCTCTTTCCCTAGCAGCTGTCTTGTGTTCACAGTGAACCTCTTGTCGCCGTCAATGCAAACTGCTATCCTGCAAGTACACAACAAAATTAACAGATCGTATGGGCATGAATTAAATAGCTATTGTACAACAATTTTATCACCTATGTTTATTAATTTCATGGCTTAAATGTCTATTGTTTATATACCTCTTGTAGATATCATCGATTTGACTGGCAGGCAATACATATCCTTCCTCATCAAGCTTTATTTCCACATCTGAAACGACAAGAAACAGAGGCCTGATTTCTTTGCACCTTTCATTTTCAGTATAGGTATAACCATAACATTGTCTGAAGCATTGAATTAAATTTTACCTGTGTTGCATCTTACAATGTGCTGTACATTACCTAGTGTGTAGCAGTATGGAGTGAGGACTCTGGAAGCGAAGTAGGCGCGGGCCCCTAGTAGATCCACCAGTCCAATTTTCACATAGTTGTAAAGGTGTCCGTCCACTAGAGTCTCCAGAGAGCGACCAGGAGTTAGAAAAGACTTGACACGGTACTTAGGAAGGAGCCTTGGACCCTGGGGTTAAAACAGGGTGTTAAGGGTGAATCAGAGGATAGTGTGCTAGGATGGCAACACTGTAGTTGAAGTTGCAATGCTATCATAGACTGAACATTGATTTGTAATAACTCGTTAGCCTACCTCATAAAAAGGGCATTCAAGCTTCACAGTCATGTAGAGTTGGGTCAGTTGTGCCAGAACAATCCGGTCAACCCCTGAGCCTTGCTCTGGGACACACATAAATGTACAACTGATTAATCAAAGACTGTGCAATTGATTAACCAAAGAAACTGTGCCGATATAAGTATGGAGAGTAGTAAAATAAGCGTGAGCTAATTATTAAGGATGCATTACCTTGTAGTTGCTGGAGGAAGTAGCGGTTGAAGACCTTAGACACAAAGTTGACAGGAAACCGCTCTACCAGGATGCAGGAGTGCAGTAGGTTGAGGAGTGTCCGGGGCTGGAAGTGAGAGAAGCGTGCATGCAGGATGGCCTCCACCTTCCGGAACACCTCCCCGGCATTGGGCGGCAGGTAGCCCAGCTTCCCGAACGGCATGATCTGCCTGGCCACTTGGCTGGTGCTGTATTCGTCTGCCCGGTACACAAAGCTCTCCGCCACCGCGTCAAACACCGGCTGCGACAGGATGTTCCGACGCCCAAAGTACTGCATCACTTTGGTGACTGTCTCTGGATGGGACGTGAACGCCATCTTGGGCACGTGTCTCTCCATGGCCTCCACCAAGAAGTGGTCGCTGTGGCCAAAGTGCATGAGCGCCCCGAGCACTAGCCCCAGCTCCTCATCTCTGAAGTGGGGTACGTGCCTGACCGCCTGCTTACACAGGCTGATGACCAGTGGCATGGCCTGGGTCTGGTTCAGGACCACCAAGGCACTAAGCACCCTGCTGACAGCAGGGGGGTCCATACGAGAGGTGACTGACACAGCGTAGGCGTGCATAGCGTTTAGGAGGTCCTGGTAGCGGCCGCCCTCCCCTACTCCAGCCTGCAGCAGTCCGTATACTGCAGTGAGTTCTACCAGGCTCCACTGACCCAGCTCCTGCCTCTGTACCTCCTCCATCAGCTGCTCCAACATCCCACAGCCCGGGCCCTCCAGGGCCAGCAGGGCCTGGCCCAGGGTGCACAGCTGGTCCATGCTCATCTGGCCCCTGTCCAGCCGCTCCTGGCTCTCCGACACCAGCCGCACCACCAGCATGCTCCAGGGGTCTAAGTAGAGGCGTGTGCAGGCCAGCAGAGCAGAAACCAGCCCGGCCTCCGTCAGACGCCCAGAGTCCTGCTCCAGCTGGCAGCACAGGGCCCTGAGAGTGTCCTTCTCCAGCACTTTGGGGTCCTTCAGGGAAGTGCCGTCCTGCTCCATGTCAGCCACGCGGTGCAGGGCTTCCGCTGCCATGGTGTCAGACATGATCTCCACTGTGCGGAGGAGTCTCAGCACCTGTCTGGAGGAAGAGCAGCTAACCAGGCGGTCATGGAAGGCCTTCTCCTCTGCATCAGTGGGCCGGTGCAGCTGACTCAGACGGAACCTGGGGACTGAGTCTTTGTGGAGGCTGACTGACCCAGTGGTGTAGAAAGGGTCCTTGGCAATGGTGGACAAAGTCATCCTACCATAGTCTGGCTGACTGAGTTTCCGACAGCCCTGCCTCTGGATACAGCGGTCAGCTGAGGTCCATAGACACGCCACACACAGGGGCTCCCCTACCGGAACACTCAGGAGTCTGGTGCGACTCAGCTCGCCTGGAGGACAGAGGTGTGCCCCTGTCTGCCTGAGCAGTTGAAGCCTCTGGATCACTTTTAAAGCCATGGCTCTGTTCCAGGACTCACCAGGCAGTTCTAACCTGTGTGAGCATAGGAGCAGATGGTTAGCTAAGCCTACAAAGTTCTGGTAACTCAGTTGACCTAATGGGCAGTTTCAGTTGAGAATATATCACTGCAGTAAGATGGATAGCAAGATGTTTTCCATGGAATGTCCCATTCATTTTGATGTTAGCTTGCTAGTTATGTAACCTTGGCTTGCTGGTGGTTATCAAACCAGCGACCGCACGCAGCATATGCTAACTACGCATACCACGACCTAGCCATACATTAAGAAAATCCATTCAAATGTCAAAAATCAATTCAAATGTCAGCATTTTGCGAACTAATGCAGTGCAATGTACGGGAAAACACAAAATGTAATTTTGCCCTTGTGTTAGTTAGCGGTCATGGCTAGAAGGGATACAGTGTCAAATTAACGTCAAAAGTTTAAACTGTTTTGCATTTTAGCTAACCATAACCCCAAACATGTTCATAACCTTAACAATTATCCTAACCTGCTACGAAAAGGCAAATCTTACAAAAGCTGTATCCTTTCTAGTGAACACTTAAGCTAGCTACAAAGCGGAAGTTGAAGTTATATTATAGGCAACATAATAGCTAGCCTGTTAGCTAGTAGACGTGACAATGTGGTCCTCTGTAGCTCAGCTGGTAGAGCACGGCGCTTGTTACGCCAAGGTAGTGGGTTCGATCCCCGGGACCACCCATACACAATAAAAATGTATGCACGCATGACTGTAAGTCGCTTTGGATAAAAGCGTCTGCTAAATGGCATATTATTATTACAACGAAGGCATTGAAATGATAAATTCCCTTACTTTATTAATGAACTAAACAGTTGGCAAGAAGAGTACTAGGTACACAGTTTACCTTTCGTGGAACAGGACGCACTGACAATTCTTTTTGAAAAATCCACCCACTGGTCCAGCGTGGTTCCGTAACGAAGGAAGGTGCTCATTCGTGATTGGCCCCGTTGTAAACCAATAGGGTGGGAAAATCTGTTTTACAAAGCCACTAGCGTGCACCATAATACATTTACATTTTCGCAGACGCTCTTATCCAGAGCGACTTACAGTTAGTGCATACATTTTTGTTGTTGTTGTGGGAATCGAACCCACAACCCTGGCGTTGCAAACGCCATGCTCTACATACCTCTAATACCATTTAATGTCAAATGTTACCACACTTTTACAGATTCTGTACGGAGAGTGTTAGTGACATTTCAGATTATTCAGTAAATCCTTGATGATTGACTAAAAGTATCTATGGGGCTAAGTACACTTTGAAAAAGTTAAACTGAACTGTGCATTCAAGGTGGATCCCCCTGATGTTTTGACCTACATTATTTTCGCAGAGGCAAAATCAGGTTGAGGTCAGACTACTCAGATCTCTAAATTAATGTGGTTTATTGCAGCTTTTGCATTGATATTCCTGAATATATATTTCCCCCATTGATTTGAACAGTATATAGGCATTTAAAACAAATCCTTTCATAGTCGCTGGTGCTCCATCTTTGACATACATGTCCACACACACTAGGTTGAATGGGTAATGTGGGGACATGACATAACAGCCTGTGTTGCACAGGAGACAGCAGAATAAGGGAACCATCAGCTTACTAGACAAATCCACATTCCGACAATGTAATGTTTATTTCAACAGTCAAATCATGATTTAAAACAGGGTCAAGAATGGAGAAAAATACAAGTTGAGAGTACTTTATTTAAAAAGTTTATATTTATTATCAAATGTAAAAATTCAGCTAGACCAGGCCATTTGAGTAACTTAGGCGCTTGCGTCAAGTTGCATTTTCTACCACTTTCACATCACAGACTAGTACATTGTTTTGGATATTCACAAATCACCAGCTCGCTACATTTCTCTAATACAGATGTGCAAATCTGGCAGTATTGAAATGGGAGCTCACAGGTGGGTCATTCCATGAAAAGAGTGCCTTTCACATCTCTTTGATATTTTGAGTGGAATTTGTGCACCAATATTGCATTTTTAAATTGCCATTTAATATATAACACATGGAGAATTCAGTAATTCTGATGATTTTCAATATGAATAAAGACTTGCAAAAGTGCCAAGACTCAGTATTTTGACATGTCCCTTCAAACACACCAACTTTTTTTAACCCACTTAACCCCAAAATTTCACCAGCATTGTAATGCTCCATTTATTTTGTTGCTTTGACAGTCATTTCTGAAGATTTATTTCATGTGATTAGTGAATAATTTACACTTGTCCCTCATTTTAAAGGTCAACCCTGTTATGTGAACTCGTTTTAATATGGTGAAACCATTCCTCTTTAAATATTTTTTTCTAAAGAAACATTGAACAGCTAATAGTCAAATCAAACTGGAAAACTGAGCAGGTCGAGCATAACACGTCAACCCTATTACCCATAGAGACGCTATTAATGTTAACAATTTTAATTTGTGAAGCTTTCATTCAATTACCACTGCCTGTTGCACACAAGCTTCCACTCTCCATCACAAGGGGATTTATGGCTGATTTAAGATTAAATTGTCAACCCTGTTCCTTTGTCACGTACTATAGTAATGCTTATTTAACCTCTGGAGATGGGAAAACTTGTTTGTATGAAGATGAACATGTGCCTTTATAACAGAATGTTAGAAAAAAAATTTTTTATGCCAAGTTAGACTCCTCAAAAGGCATTGAATTAGTGGAATGACCCAGGTATGGTTGATAGCAGTGGTTTCGCTTGCTTAAAAAAACATGGGTTTTATAGAGCCGAGACACGCAGCAAGATGGTCTAGCCGGTGGTAAAGGAGAAGAGGGGTCAGAGGGGGTGGAGAGAAACCATAATGACTGGCATGGCTGTGGTCTTAATCGTCCTTGTCCTTGGCTCCGTGTTTTAGGATGCGTGTGAACTCCACGTAGTTGAAGTTACTCTTTTTGTCAATGGGCGCCTCCCTGAAGAGCTCATCCACTTCCTCGTCTGTGAAGCGGTCGCCCATGGTGGTCAGCAGCTCTCTGAGGTATTCATCCTGGATGACACCTGAGGACAGACAGCGTGACAGACAGGTATGCGAAAATGCCCATGGGTACTTCCCCCAGGCGGGTATGCATGGGTTAGTTATGTTGAATCACACTCAACACATCAGCTGTTTCTAAAATGACCTGCGCTTGGCCAACACAAAAACACAACCTGAACGGATTTGAGCAAAGTTCACAGAAAGCATCTTTGTATTTACAATCCATTTAAGGAACATGTAGTACGCTCAAGGGTGGTATTTTGAAAGGAAGTTACGGGTAGCGATCCTTTCAAGGAAATAAAACAAAAACGTCCTGTGTGTATTTTTGTAAGCATGAATATTCCATATTGACCTGGTTTCATTATTATTTTTCAGCCTGAACCCCTGGGAGCTATGGCTTAACCCACAGGACCAACAGTTATTGAACAGCCCACACATTACTATCTCAGAAGCACTGAGGAAGCTAGTCCAGTCTACCCAGCTGAGTCATATCTTGAAAAGCAAACAACTCAGGAACTTTGTTCTCTACACAGCATGGATCTACACAGCCACCAACATGACATCATGCCCATTTCACTTAGGCTAATTCTCTAAAAACGTTTCCCCAAAGATGATCTTACCTGTGCCCTCTTCGTCGAAGCAGGCAAAAGCGTTTCTGATGACGTCCTCAGGGTCTGTACCGTTGAGCTTCTCTCCGAACATGGTGAGGAACATGGTGAAGTTGATAGGCCCAGGAGCTTCAGTCATCATAGCCTCCAGGTACTCATCAGACGGGTTCTTCCCTGAGAATGAATCACAGTGCCACATTAGAACAGATTGCAACTTCCTGTTACCAGTAACCTAGTTCTACAATAACATTGTCATAAATGGTTTCAATCATATAAAACAATGGGAACAGGGTGTAGGGAATGTTGATGGAAAAACACCTGCTCTTTATTAATGCATGACTGTTTCAATAGAATACCACTCCTAACACCAGCTCAGGTATCTCTTGAGTGTGTTTGTTAAGCTCCCCCTTCAATGATTCTCTTGATCAATTGTTTGACAGATTGAGGTAGAGCACCCAGTTGTCTTTTATTATTATTTTGGTGGGAGTGTCTTCCCCCATACTACAAAATCAGGTTTGAGGAGTTAGCGAGGTAACTCCGGATAACCGGTAACACGAATGTGGCTCACCTTTTAGCCAGGTACATTTCTATGGCATCGAATCCTTTAGAACTAACCTGCTCCGGGGCAGGCTAACTCACAGCTAACTCCATTTATCCTGAATGAGGTGTCTGAGCCACGAGTTAAGGACCAATGACATCAGATACCCTCCCTCTTACCAAGATTGTGTTATCATCCCCTTCATTTAAGGAAGACGAATGATTAAATATTTTATTAATCAAATGTTGTAAAAGATACCCATCACATTACACAGAGCATTTGCTTTCCAAACTGTACATTTCACACGATTGTATTTTGAAATATTGCAAAAGGTAAACTTACAGCTGCAACCAACCATAGACAGCAGTTCCCATTCAAGTCAAGACTGGCAGCCAGTGTACCCATGAGTTTAACAGTCAAATTGCCAGGGTTAGAGGTTTCAAAACCCTTCTATGGATTATATGTCTATGGCCACAATGCAACAAGACAGCATTTCTAAAACCCCATTTCACACCATAGCCTGCTGAATTTGCAAACTAACTTTTTTCATTTAGAGCGACAGTTTGGCGTTCGACTAGCCATGTGACAAGCCTGCTAGAGTTAGCAGCAGGCGGACAAGCAATATCCACCTTCGTAGTACAGATGATGCCTGACCTGGAATGTGAAGCTAAGTGCCTCTGTTTCACATTGAGTGAAATAAACAAAGTCCAAGAGAAAACAATGAACTGATTTCAGATCAGCAGAGGGGGTTTTAGGGACTAGCTAAGATACTCACCCAGTGAGGCCAGCATGTCGTGCAGATCCTCCTTGTCGACAAACCCGTCACGGTTCTGGTCGATCATGTTGAAGGCCTCCTTGAACTCCTGGATCTGAGACTGGTCAAACATAGCGAACACATTGCTGGTAGCACGCTGGGGGCGCTTCTTGGTGGTCTTTCCCTTTGCCCTTTTGCTCGACATTTTGGCTGTTGTGTGTGTTTACCTGCAAGGGTAAAAAGAGCATATTCCTGAAGTCAGCAGCACCAAATTTGTAATATCCCAAATGACTTTACTACTTCAAATCTGACTTAGAAATAGTGTTCGGATGTCAATGAAGCTCAATTCCAGGGACAATCAAATGTTATGATACTTAAGGGGCTATGGAAAACAAATTGAGAGCAGCAGGTACACTGACTCATGCAATTACCCAAAATAAGATTTGACCAGTTATGCCCAGCTTTCCTTGGCTATGGGCTACTCTTATTCAGACTGTGGCAAATATTCCCCCGAGAGGTGTCCTCACTGCACTATAAATGGAAATGTTCTACTGCTGTGAAGGTTGTTCTAGTTCCCATTACACAGGACAGGAAAAACTGATGTGAAAGAACGAAAAAAAATCCATTTTCAGGCAAGTTCAACAACCTCAATATGCCTCCCTACCTAGCTAGTAATAGATGGAGTCAGTGGTCCACACCATTGACTCACTATTATGGCAACAGCACAGGGCAGGATAAGACCGGTTTAGTGATCTCATTTGATGTTGTGCAATAATACTAGGTGACTGAATTCAGACTGAAGTTCAATCAGAGACATACTAGCTAACGTTAACTGTATAAAAGTAGTGGTTGAGTGCAAGTACGATAAACTAGCTACAAACACCCATTGAAATTCCATACCTTGAGAAATAATTTAGTTTTTTTTTTTTTTTTTAAGCCACCTTTTTGTTAGCGATAGGCCTACGTCATGAATGGACAAAGGGGCCTATAAAACAGATTAATCTAACTAATAGCTATTACTACTTGCGTTGATAGTAGCATCGTAGAAATTAACATGCAGCACAAATATCAATTTACATAAATGCGGAATGGTTATGAGTAAGAAGTTAAAGAGACAGCTGACGTTAGCGACATTGTTAAGGAGACGACAAAAACATTACGAATGCCAGGATGCTCGCTAGCTTAGCTAGGTAGTTACTGTCCTTTGTTTTGGCACATCTCATAATATGCAGCTATCTAGCGTACGGTCTCTTGATGCAACTTAAAACAATTTCAATTTGCTAGTTAGAACAACATTTTCTTTCTCTCCGTTCTGGAAATACTGTAATCTTGGCAGCTAACAAGCCAACTGCTAGTTTATTTAGCTAGCCTGCTAACTCCGCTAGCTAAGGCTAAATCAGCCAGCAAACAAATACTTTCATATGAAAACGATTGTAGAGTAGACATATCAAGCTGGACAGTAGACATTTCAATAGTAGCATGGAACTGGCAAGTGAAATAACACTTCTACGTTCAAATAAGCAAACATTAGACCTAGCTACCTGATTTCGAGAAGCTGGATAGTCAGTTAGCCCGTGCTGCTCTCTCTCTCTCAACCACCGCCCTAACTTCCTTAAATGTTTCCGCACTGGCAATACAGACCAAACTAACTTCGTGAAATGGGGAGGGATTTAGAATTTCAAAATCATTTTTATTTGATTTCAACAAAAAATGTTTTACCCTATAGTAAAACAATTATACATTTAGATATTTCGTTCATGTTCTTTGCTTTGACTATACATAACTTGATGTAATGCTTATAAATCTGTTCAGTTTTACATTGGTATACCCTCCATTGGAGTTAATGGGGTTTCCTCAAAACACTCCCTTGCTACATATACATTCTTGAGATATGCCCAAATACGGAGAAAATAAATGCATCTTCCTGTGCCTTATCATGAGTAAGATAACAGCTCGTTGGTGACACACTTTTTAACATAGTAAACTCTGATTTCCTCAATTTAACAAAACATATAGAGTGAACAGTTGGTTCCTCTTTGCTGCTTGGAGAGACGGTTAATGCTGGAGATCCAAAGCAAGAAAGCCCTATGGAACCCATGATGACTCACTGGTTAAAATGGGCCACAGCAGTAACCTAATGTGGGTTCTCAGTGACCACACGCTCCTCAAAGGGAACAAGAGAAGGGGTTTAACAATGTAGAGCCCCACCCCCTTGTCATAGGCCAAAGGAAGAGTAAACATAAATAATGATCCCTATTAGTGCTATTTTACCATTCATTAGTTTGGTTGTTCAAGATATGAGCAATTGCTATAGTTTACAACTATGGTCCAATAACCATCTGCTTAATGTAAAGGTGTGCATTCTGCCTGTTCCCAAGAGAAGTGGAATTATTCTTAGTCTGTTGAACCATATAAAACTATTTTTACTATAGAGTCAACAGATTGGAACCAGAGCAATGTATTTATCTAAACATATACTCAACCCTGCACCTTAGAGGCTCCTGCCTATGTACATAGACATGGAACACTGGTCACTTTATTAATGGAACACTGGTCACTTGAATAATGTTTACATACTGTTTTACCCACTTCATATGTATACACTGTAGTCTAGTCAAGGCTCATCCTATATAACTACTGCTGTACATATACTATTATATATTATGTATTCTTCAGATATACTACATATTCTATCCATATACTGTCCATAATGTCTATACATCCCATCATATACAGTGCATTCGGAAAGTATTCAGACCCCTTGACTTTTTCCACATTTTGTTATGTTACAGCCTTATTCTAAAATTGATAAAATTACATTTTCCCTCATCAATCTACACACAATACCCCATAATGCCAAAGCAAAAACACATTTTTAGAAATGTTTGCACATTTATAAAAATAAATAAACGGAAATACCTTATTTACATAGGTATTCAGATCCTTTGCTATGAGACTCGAAATTGAGCTCAGGTGCATCCTGTTTCCATTGACCATCCTTGAGATGTTTCTACAACTTGATTGGAGTCCACCTGTGGTAAATTCAATTGATTGGATATGATTTGGAAAGGTACACACCTGTCTATATAAGGTCCCACAGTTGACAGCACATGTTAGAGCAAAACCCAAGCCATGAGGTCGAAGGAATTGTCCGTAGAGCTCCAAGACAGGATTGTGTTGAGGCACAGATCTGGGGAAGTGTAAAAAAAGATTCCTGCAATATTGAAGGTCCCCAAGAACTCAGTGGCCGCCATCATTCTTAAATGGAAGAACTTTGGAACCACTAAGACGCTTCCTAGAGCTAGGGAGGTGACCAAGAACCCGATGGTCACTCTGACAGAGCTCCAGAGGTCCTCTGTGGAGATGGGAAAACCTTCCAGAAGGACAACCATCTCTGCAGCACTCCACCAATCAGGCCTTTATGGTAGAGTGGCCAGACGCAAGCCACTCCTCAGTAAAAGGCACATGACAGCCCGCTTGGAGTTTGCCAAAAGGCACCTGAAGGACTCTCAGACCATGAGAAACAAGATTCTCTGGTCTGATGATACCAAGATTGAACTCTTTGGCCTGAATGCCAAGGGTCACGTCTGGAGGAAACCTGGCACCATCTCTACGTTGAAGCATGGTTGTGGCAGCATTATAATGTGGGGATGTTTTTCAGAGGCCGGGACTGTGAGACTAGTCAGGATCGAGGGAAAGATGAACGGAGCAAAGTACAGAGAGATCCATGATGAAAACCTGCTCCAGAGCGCTCAGGACCTCAGACTGGGGCGAAGGTTCACCTTCCAACAGGACAACGACCCTAAGCACACATCTAAGACAATGCAGGAGTGGACAAGTCTCTGAATGTCTTGAGTGGCCCAGTCAGAGCCCGGACTGGAACCCGATCGAACATCTCTGGAGAGGCCTGAAAATAGCTGTGCAGCGACGCTCCCCATCCAACCTGACAGAACTTGAGAGGATCTGCAGAGACGAATGGGAGAAACTCCCCAAATACAGGTGTGCCAAGCTTGTAGTGTCATACCCAAGAAGACGCAAGGCTGTAATCGCTGCCAAAGGTACTTCAACAAAGTACTGAGTAAAGGCTCTGAATACTTATGTAAATGTTATGTCACTTTTTTATTTTTAATACGTTTGCAAAAATTTCTAAAACCTGTTTTTGCTTTGTCATTATGGGGTATTGTGTGTAGGTTGATGAGGGAAAAAAACAATTACAGCCTTGCAGACCTTTGGCATTCTTGTTGTCAATTTGTTGAGGTAATCTGAGGAGATTTCACCCCATGCTTCCTGAAGCACATCCCACAAGTCGGATTGGCTTGATGGGCACTTCTTACCTACCATACGGTCAAGCTGCTCCCAAAACAGCTCTATAAGGTTGAGATCCGGTGACTGTGCTGGCCACTCCATTATAGACAGAATACCAGCTGACTGCTTCTTCCCTAAATAGTTATTGCATAGTTTGGAGCTGTGCTTTGGGTCATTGTCCTGTTGTGGGAGGAAATCGGCTCTTCAGTTTCTTGGCAATTTCTCGCATGGAATAGCCTTCATTTCTCAGAGCAAGAATAGACTGACGAGTTTCAGAAGAAAGTTATTTGTTTCTGGCCATTTTGATTCTGTAATCGAACCTACAATTGCTGATGCTCCAGATACTCAACTAGTCTCAAGAAGGCCAGTTTTATTGCTTATTTAATCAGCACAACAGTTTTCAGCTGTGCTAACATAATTGCAAAAGTGTTTTCTAATGATCAATTAGCCTTTTAAAATGATAAACTTGGATTAGCAAACACAACGTGCCATTGGAACACAGGACTGATGGTTGCTGATAATGGGCCTCTGTACGCCTATGTAGATATTCCATAAAAAATCAGCCGTTTCCAGCTATAATAGCCATTTACAACGTTAACAATGTCTACACTTTATTTCTGATCAATTTGATGTTACTTTAATGGACAAAGAATTTGCTTTTCTTTCGAAAACAAGGACATTTCTAAGTGACACCAAACTTTTGAACGGTAGTGTATATACTCCAGACTCCGACATTGCTCATCCTAATATTTCCATTCTTTTACTTTTTAGATTTGTGTGTATTGTTGTGTACTGCACTGTTGGAGCTAGGAACACAAGCATTTTGCTACACCCGCAATAACATCTGCTAAATATGTGTATGTGACCACTAAAATGTTATTTTATTACATTTTTTATGGAAACAGGTGCTGCACTGCAACGACAGGAATGAGCAATGGAGAACAATATCTTGAGACCCTAATGTGTTCATGTTTACTCAGAGGAGACAGAGCGTCTGCTACTCAACTGGGATGGCGAAGAGAGCTTAAATCTCAAAACCATTAAACAAACCAATAATAACACACCTGATTCAGTTAAAACTAGTTAAACGTCTAGTTTTGATTTACATGTGGTTGAGTTTTCAACTATTGTGAATTCAACGTGAAATCAACAAATGTCACTATGTCATTGTATTTAGGTTTTAAAAAATGGTGAAAAAAATATGAAATTCCCTTACTTTGATGACTTTTTGCAAATCCAATGAGTTTTCAACGTTGATTCAACGCAATTACATATTTATTTTTTTTCGGTTGAAATGATGTGGAAACAACGTTGATTCAACCAGTTTTTGCCTAGTGGACATTGATTAGTGAATTTAGTGTGTTTCTGCTGGGCTAGAACAAATGCCTGCTCTGTGCCTGTCTGACCAGAATCAAATGTTTCACAACCGGCCGTGATTGGGAGTCCCATAGGGCAGCGCACAATTGGCCCAGCGTCGTCCGGGTTTGGCCAGTGTAGGCCGTCATTGTAAATAAGAATTTGTTCTTAACTGACTTGCCTAGTTAAATAAAGGTTAAATAAAAAATAAAAATAAAATAATAATAAACATTACCCCATATTGACCACTAGAGGGTACTAGTCTCATAGGGGTGGAAACGAAAACAAAGTTTGCTTTCATAATCCACGATCCACCACGCCCACTCCTATCCAGTTGTACTTTGTGGGGTTGTTGCTTGTTGGCAACCAGGGCAAACTTTGGTGTGAGGCTATCTTGCCAATGGGCAAGATCACTTACTGACAAGCCTGACAAGCCTGACAAACACCAGGAACAATGGGAGGCACCATGGTTAAAGTAAAATGGTTCTGTCCCAAAAGGCACCCTATTCCCTATATAGTGCACTGCTTTATACAGTGCCTTCGGAAAGTATTCAGACCCCTTGACTTTTTCAACATTTTGATATGTTACAGCCGTATTTACATAAGTATTCAGACCCTTTGCTATGAGACTCGAAATTGAGCTCAAGTGCATCCTGTTTCCATTGATCATCCTTGAGATGTTTCTACAACTCGATTGGAGTCCACCTGTGTTATATTCAATTGATTGGACATGATTTGGAAAGGCACACACCTTTCTATATACAGTGGCTTCGGAAAGTATTCAGACCCCTTGACTTTTTCCACCTTTTGTTACGTTACAGCCTGTTTCCCCAAGAACACAGTGGCCTCCATCATTCTTAAATGGAAGAAGCTTGGAACCACCAAGACACTTCCTAGATCTGGCCGCCCTGCCAAACTGAGCAATCGGGGGAGACGGACCTTGGTCAGGGAGGTGAAAAAGACCAGATGGTCACTCTGACAGAGCTCTAGAGATCCTCTGTTGAGATGGGAGAACCTTCCAGAAGGATAACCATCTCTGCAGCACTCCACCAATCAGGCCTTTATGGTAGAGTGGCCAGACGGAAGCCACTCCTCAGTAAAAGGCATATGACAGCCTGCTTGGAGTTTGCCAAAAGGCGCCTAAACAAGACTCTCAGACCATGAGAAACAAGATTCTCTGGTCTGATGAAACCAAGATTGAACTCTTTGGCCTGAATGCCAAGTGTCACGTCTGAAGGAAACCTAGCACCATCCCTACGGTGAAGCATGGTGGTGGCAGCATCATGCTGTGGGGATGTTTTTCAGCGGCAGGGACTGGGAGACTAGTCAGGATCGAGGGAAAGATGAACAGAGCAAAGTACAAAGAGATCCTTGATGAAAACCTGCTCCAGAGCGCTCAGGACCTCAGACTGGGGTGAAGGTTCACCTTACAACAGGACAATGACCCTAAGCACACCGCCAAGTCAATGCAGGAGTGGCTTCGGGACAAGTCTCTGAATGTCCTTGAGTGGCCAAGCCAGAGCTCGGACTTGGCTGGTCCTATGTTATGTTGTACATTCATGGGTTTCTGATTGGCTCTATCAGTAGGGGGGGCCTATCCCACGGGGGGCCAGTATAAAAAAAATATGTATTCACTAACTGTAAGTCGCTCTGGATAAGAGCGTCTGCTAAATTACGTAAATGTAAATGTAAATGTAGGAACTCCCAAAGATATCAAAAAATGCTTTCATTATCTGTTTTCTGGAAATAGTGTTATGAAGATGTTTTTCTAGTGATGCAAGGAATAAGGCTTAAACTTGGATCACCTGTCTTGAAAAGTTGTAACAAGTAAAGAGTGAACCACAGACTAGTTGTCTTGCAGTGCCATGCATGTTTAGGCCTAGTCTATTAGATTCTTTATCACTCCAGTATTCAATCACTACTCAGGGGACGTTATGTTTGTCATTTTCACATGCAGGATCAAAAGACTCACCCAGACTCCAATGACAAGGAAATATAATAAAATGATGGGTATGCGCTTTCTCTCTCTCTCTCTCTCTCTCTCTCTCTCTCTCTCTCTCTCTCTCTCTCTCTCTCTCTCTCTCTCTCTCTCTCTCTCTCTCTCTCTCAGACATACACACACACCGCACACACACACACACACACACCATGCACACACGTTTCTCTCTCTCTTTCACTCTCTCTCAGACACACACACCGCGCGCACACACACACAAACACACACACAATGCTAACTGGCATTTGTTGCATGTGACACAGGCATTAATAGCATGGCTATAGATAGTCACAGACACAGCTGAAGCTCTTATGGTGAGGAGCCAAGACAACCGTTAGTCAAGTGTAGGAATATTGAACAATGGCACAATATTAGACCTACCAGGCAAAATAAGATTAAGATTAAGATAAAGATCAATATCACTTCATTGGCACACAAGGTCCAACCAAAATGTAATGTTTATATGTCAGGCACTAAAGTGACCATTCCATATGTGAATATGATACATTGACAATAACCTTGATAGTCATTAATAAATGTAAGGTTTACTGTATAAGGAAATACCTTTGATTAAATACTATACTTATAAAGTAATCAGTTAATGGGACACTGACGATGAGTAATGAGTATACTCTCTAAATGGTGTCAAAATTACAGCAACACTGCGTGATGCCAGGCTGCAGATATTTTGTACAGTAGGCTTAGCATAGCCAAAAATATAGGCCAACAGGTAGAGTCATTTTGGACGTTGCAAATAAGTTGTACTCGGAAATGAGCAGCATATTCAAATTTAACTGAACTAGTAGGTTGGGTCTGCTGCTGTCTTCTGAGAGTTCAGACAGCTTCCCTCCGTTCTGCTCCCGTCTATATTTATCGGGCCTGCTCGCCATAAAAGGACGCGACTGCGGCTTGGCCATTCCGTTGAGTGCCAATATATTTTTTGTGTGTAGACAGCTGCCCTGTCCTCTGCTACCGCACCTACCTGCGAATTTGCCTGGATATCAAGCGTTGTTGGCTTACACCTGGAGTTGGATCACTTTTTCCTTTGCTTTCAGCAGTTGGGGGCTTTTTTGTCCTAGGTAAGTGATCGCAAAAGAAATGACCGCTGCATCACCAAAATAGGAGTTTTATATATATATATATATATATATATTGACAATTCATTGTTGAATATTATTGTAGGTTTCGTGTGCATGTTGATGGTGTGATTCTTTTGTCTTGTGATCCTGTGCTATGTCAGCCTCAGTGCACACGCTGATGTTTGGAATTTCAGATTCACAAGCTCTCCTCACCCTAAAATCGCACCCTATTGGATAAAGAAAATGCACCTGTTGCTTTTAGGACAGGCTACAGGCATTAAGTATGAAAAAAATCAGAAAATCCTTTGATTTAAATACAGTAAGTGTAGGCCTACATCAATCAAGTTATTTGAAAAACCCTTAAAAGGTTTGAATTCTACATCTACCCAATCAATTTGGCTATTTATACTATCAGAAAAAGTTTTGCATTTTATTCCTCATCCAACGAAATTGATAGTATGATTGAGTTATGTGCAGATGAAAAAAATATGACACCCCAAAATGTTATAATAATCCCCTCTAATCCAATAGAGGCAATGAAGGTCATGACCTTTCCTCTGTGATTATATAAAGTACAACAATAACAACAATTATTATCAATGAATAAATGAAACCCAAACATTAAACAACTAATAGCTTACAAAAATAGGCTACATTTTGGAGCAATGCTTTAACTGTATAGAACAAACCCATTCTCAAACACTAGCTAAGCAGACAGGCAGACTACAAGAGACTCGGGCTGAATTCAGGGCTTGTGCCAGGAACAGCGTGCAGGATGTCGGGATCCACACCTTTCTACCAGAAACAGCACCGCCACTATGACCGTGGTTACCGCAGCAAGGAGGTGGAATCGGCTGTTAGCCAGTACCAGTCGAGCAGCAGCAGCAGCTATGCCGCCCGCAGCAGCAGCAGAGCCAGTGCCAGTGCCGGTCTTAGTGCCAGCAGTGGGTAAGAAGGAGGAAGACGCCCAGCAGTACAGTAGCTCTGGCCCATATTCATCCCATCCATCCATACTGGTGTCAGAAGATAGCTCTGCTGCCCTCTTAACCCCCACCCCCACCCAACCCCATCTCATACCTCCTATCTTGTACTTCTGTCAACTTTTCCCATACCCCCATCCATGGCTTCCACATCAGTTGGTCCCGCTTAGTAACCATCATTTCTCGGCTTAGACTGACTCTTCCTCCACTTCCTGCTTCTACACCTGCCATATTAAGGTGTTCTACCACTCCCAGTAACATTCTCCAACCTTATCTATTTTCTCTAAAAACATTCAAAACATACAGTACCAGTCAAAAGTTTGGACACACCTACTCATTCAAGGGTTTTTCTTTATTTTTTACTATTTTCTACATTGTAGAAAAATAGTGAATACATCAAAACTATGAAATAACACATATGGAATCATGTAGTAACCAAAAAAGTGTTAAACAAATGAGATTCTTCAAAGTAGCCACCCTTTGCCTTGATGACAGCTTTGCACACTCTTGGCATTCTCTCAACCAGCTTCATGAGGTAGTCACCTGGAAGGCTTTCCAACAATCTTGAAGGAGTTCCCACATATGCTGAGCACTTGTTTATTGTTTTTCCTTCACTCTGCGGTCCAACTCATCCCACACCATCTCAATTGGGTTGAGGTAGGGTGATTGTGGAGGCCAGGTCATCTGATACAGCACTCCATCACTCTCCTTCTTGGTCAAATAGCCCTTCCACAGCCTGGACGTGTGTTGGGTCATTGTCCTGTTGAAAAACAAATGATAGTCCCACAAAGCACAAACCAGATGGGATGGCGTATCGCTGCAGAATGCTGTGGTAGCCATGCTGGTTAAGTGTGCCTTCAATTCTAAATAAATCACCGACAGTGTCACCACCAAAGCACCCCCACACCATCACACCTCCTCCTCCATGCTTCACGGTTGGAACCACACATGCGGAGATAATCCGTTCACCTACTCTGCGTCTCACAAAGACACAGCGGTTGGAACCAAAATCTCAAATTTGGACTCATCAGATCAAAGGACAGATTTCCACCGGTCTAATGTCCATTGCTTGTGTTTCTTAGCCCAAGCAAGTCTCTTCTTATTATTGGTGTCCTTTAGTAGTGGTTTCTTTGCAGAAATTCGACCATGAAGTCCTGATTCACGCAGTCTCCTCTGAACAGTTGATGTTGAGATGTGTCTGTGAAGCATTTATTTGGTCTGCAATCTGAGGTGCAGTTAATTGCCGATTTCTGAGGCTGGTAACTCTAATGAACTTATCCTCTGCAGCAGAGGTAACTCTGGGTCTTCCTTTCCTGTGGCAGTCCTCATGAGAGCCAGTTTCATCATAGCGCTTCATGGTTTTTGCGACTGCACTTGAAGAAACGTTCAAAGTTCTTGAAATTTTACGTATTGACTGACCTTTCATGTCTTAAAGTAATGATGGATTGTCGTTTCTCTTTGCGTATTTGAGCTGTTCTTGCCATAATATGGACTTGGTCTTTTACCAAATAGGGCTATCTTCTGTATACCACCTCTACCTTGTCGCAACACAACTGATTGGCTCAAACACATTAAGGCTGTTAATTGAAAATGCATTCCAGGTGACTACCTCATGAAGCTGGTTGAGAAAATGCCAAGAGTGTGCAAAGATGTCATCAAGGCAAAGGGTGGCTACTTTGAACAATATCAAATATAACATATATTTTGATTTGTTTAACACTTTTTGGGTACTACACATATGTGTTATTTCAAAGTTTTGATGTTTTCACTATTATTGTACAATGTAGAAAAAAACCTGGAATGAGTAGGTGTCCAAACTTTTGACTGGTACTGTATATAATATGTCTGTGAATCCTGCGTGAAGTTCCAAGGAGCCATATGCATGGATACTGTTCATCCCAGCTTTCATAGTGGTGTTTGTTGCACGCTGCCCTGTCTGCTTTTGAACTAATGCACATTTTTATTTTAAGACAACCCTTTCCTAGTTCCCACTATAGTTCAGTTTACCAGAAATAGAGCATCTCAGATTCACATTGACTCGGTCGTCATAAAATGTTTGCTGTAAGTTGGGTATAAGCAAGCTTTAAAGGAATGCACTGTTATATAATGCAGTGGTATGGTATATGGGTTATAGATGGAAATGGCATCCTGACCCATGCATACCATGTCCCAGGGAATGTGAGCTGTGGTAATTATCTGTTCCTTTCTTAAAGTCTTGTTTCCCTATTAAGAGGTTTTATTTTGTTCAGCCAGTACAGTATTCCATTGGGGGACTTCATCTCACACTAAGCAAAGATTTTGAGTGAGTACATAAAGCATATGGCTTTTAAGCATACTTCTCCTAGAGGCTTCTACTGCTTTGTGCTCTGGAGACATGATTTGAAGTTGGCTATGAGTTAAGGTCTGATTTGGGGTCAGTGATTGTGTTCCCCTGTGGATTTCCCAGACCTGTGAAAACAGGGCTCATACATCTCTTTAAGGGAAAGGAAGGATACCTAGTGAGTTGTACAAATGAATGCATTCAACTGAAATGTGTCTTCTGCATTTAACCCAACCCCTCTGAATCAGAGAGGTGCGGGGGGCTGCCTTAATCGACATCATCGGCGCCTGGTGAACAGTTGTTATTTAAGCAATAAGGTCCGAGGGGGTGTGGTATATGGCCAATATACCACGGCTAAGGGCTGTTCTTATGCACGACGCAACACGGAGTGCCTGGACACAGTCCTTAGCTGTGGTATATTGGCCATATATCACAAACCTCTGAGGTGCCTTATTGCTATTATAAACTGGTTACCAACATAATTAGAGCAGTAAAAATAAATGTTTTGTCATACCCGTGGTAAACCGTCTGATATACCACTGCTGTCAGCCAATCAGCATTCAGGGCTCGAACCACCCAGTTTATAATGTGGATTAGCTGCCTTGCTCAGGTGCAGAATGACAGATTTTTACCTTGTCGGCTCGGGAATTTGATCCAGCAACCTTTCGGTTACTTGCCCAACGCTCCTACCTGCCAGGCTACCTGGGACGTTAATTGTTGTTTGAATTATTTGTTATTGTATTGGATGATGACGTGTTGAAATGTTGGGGGGTCTTTCTCTTAGGAGCACCTGGCATCTCTGTAGTGTACATACACTGGCCTTGACATTGTGCATGGGAGGTCAAAGGGTGTCTGTGTAGCTAATGGTCCCTCATTTGGGCCTTTATGATTAAACCTCATGCTGTCAGGAATTTACACAGCTTTCCCTTTGTTTATTATAGTCTGATTATGATGGTGACATACCAGCAGTTATGAACTGGAGATGTTCATGGTATTGTGCTGACATACTAATTGTTCCATTAGGAATACTCATTGAATGCGGATTGCCTTTCCTGCGTTCACATTCTGGAATAAGCGCGTTCCTTATCGTAATCCATCTAGATGAGTGTTTTTCCAACCCTGATCCTTCAATGACAAGTGGCATTATCAGGGGTCCTAGAGGGTCGGGGTGGGGAAACAGTGATCCTGATGGATTTGTTGTTCTGTTTCATAGTCGTCAGTGTTCTGTCGCCTCTTCTCTCTGTTTACACTGACAGCCACTCAACCAGGCACTGTGTGGGGTTGGTAGGTCCCCCTGTTCACCGTTCTTGCTCCTGCTGTCCCCCCAACCACTCCTTATCAGCACTTTGACACTGTCATCCCACACCCCAACCCCCCACCTCCACGAGGGCCCCAGACGCTGTCACCCTGATCCCAGAGAGATTCTCAGAGAGAGGGTCTAGACTCTATATTACTCCCTTGTGAATGGCCCATCCTACACATTATGCTGTGAGGGGCCTCTGGGGAGTACAGAGATACAGTGCCTTGCAAAATTATTCATCCCCCTTGGCGTTTTTCCTATTTTGTTGCATTACAACCTGTAATTTAAATTGATTTTTATTTGGATTTCATTTAATGGACATACACAAAATAGTCCAAATTGGTGAAGTGAAATGAAAAAACAACTTGTTTCAAAACATTCTAAAAAATAAATAACAGAAAAGTGGTGCGTGCATATGTATTCACCCCCTTTGCTATGAAGCCCCTAAATAAGATTTGGTGCAACCAATTACCTTCAGAAATCACATAATTAGTTAAATAAAGTCCACCTGTGTGCAATCTAAGTTTCAAATGATCTGTCACATGATCTCAGTATATATACACCTGTTCTGAAAGGCCCCAGAGTCTGCAACACCACTAAGCAAGGGGCACCACCAAGCAAATGGCAACATGAAGACCAAGGAGCTCTCCAAACAGTTCAGGGACAAAGTTGTGGAGAAGTACAGATCAGGGTTGGGTTATAAAAAATATCTGAAACTTTGAACATCCCACAGAGCACCATTAAATCCATTATAAAAAAATTGAAAGAATATGGCACCACAACAAACCTGACAAGAGAGAGCCGCCCACCGAAACTCACGGACCAGGCATGGAGGGCATTAATCAGAGAGGCAACAAAGAGACCAAAGAAATGTAAATAACCCTGAAGGAGCTGCAAAGCTCCACAGCGGAGATTGGAGTGTCTGTCCATAGGACCACTTTAAGCCGTACACTCCACAGAGCTGGGCTTTACGGAAGAGTGGCCAGAAAAAAGCCATTGCTTAAAGAAAAAAAATAAGCAAACACGTTTGGTGTTCGCCAAAAGGCATGTGGGAGACTCCCCAAACATATGGAAGAAAGTACTCTGGTCAGATGAGACTAAAATTGAGCTTTTTAGCCATCAAGGAAAATGCTATGTCTGGCGCAAACCCAACACCTCTCATCACCCCGAGAACAC
Organism: Coregonus lavaretus; assembly: GCF_964263955.1. Classification (NCBI taxonomy): domain Eukaryota; kingdom Metazoa; phylum Chordata; class Actinopteri; order Salmoniformes; family Salmonidae; genus Coregonus; species Coregonus lavaretus. Next base: position 18,380,922 of record NC_139989.1, read on the forward strand.
CATCCCCAGTGAAGCATGCAGGTGGCAGCATCATGCTGTGGGAATGTTTTTCATTGGCAGGGACTGGGAAACTGGTCAGAATTGAAGGAATGATGGATGGCGCTAAATACAGGGAAATTCTTGAGGGAAACCTGTTTCAGTCTTCCAGAGATTTGAGACTGGGACGGAGGTTCACATTCCAGCAGGACAATGACCTTAAGCATACTGCTAAAGCAACACTTGAGTGGTTTAAGGGCGAAACATTTAAATGTCTTGGAATGGCCTAGTCAAAGCTCAGACCTCAATCCAATTGAGAATCTGTGGTATGACTTAAAGATTGCTGTACACCAGCGGAACTCATCCAACTTGAAGGAACTGGAGCAGTTTTGCCTTGAAGAATGGGCAAAAATCCCAGTGGCTAGATGTGCCAAGCTTATAGAGACATACCCCAAGAGACTTGCAGCTGTAATTGCTGCAAAAGGTGGCTCTACAAAGTATTGACTTTCGGGGGGTGAATAGTTATGCAAGCTCAAGTTTTCTGTTTTTTTTGTCTTATTTCTTGTTTGTTTCACAAGAAAAAAGATTTTGCATCTTCAAAGTGGTAGGCATGTTGTGTAATTCAAATGATACAAACCCCCCCAAAATCCATTTTAATTCCAGGTTGTAAGGCAACAAAATAGGAAAAATGCCAAGGGGGGTGAATACTTTCGCAAGCAACTGTATGATGTGAAAATGCATAGGGGGTTCATAAATGTTAATTCCTCTGGTTCCCATGTCATGGCTTTATGAGTTCTGGTGGTTTTGCCTGTATAAAACATGTTCTTATGTGTTCCGTCACTGCTTTTATTGGAGATATACTGTAGTCATCCTCCCGGAGAATTACTCCAATCCTGATCCCTTCCTCCATTCTCACGGATCTGGTCTGTGTTTGTTGTATGATTATATGTCAGGATTATCATGTGTGATATGAGTGACGTGTTGGTTGTATGCATATTACACACATACGAGATAGGTGGGGCTCTATTTCCTATTGCCTAGCGATTTGTTTGGCCAATAATGCACAGTCCTGTGCATAACTTGTTGATATTGCGAGAATCAATTTGGTGCAACCTAAATAAAGGTTGTATTGAGTGTTTGGTTCGTAGAGTATCAGGTTTGTGGGTTTTTCAGCTGAGGATCTTTTTCTATTCCTTTTTCAAGTGGGATGAGGTTGTCTGTGTATCTCCCCTTCACCTCCTCTCCTATGACCACCATGTTTCATTTCATTCCATCTCGTTGGTCTTTTTTTATGTTTAAAGAGTTTGATATAGTAAAACAAGTGTCAAAACCGCACACTGATGATGACAGACGACCGACCTTGTCTTAATTCTATATTTTATTTTGTCATTGCAGACATGTCATTGCACTGCATGAACGAACAACGCCTATCCCTTGTAGCTACACCAGGTTTGTTGGTAGACGATACACTGCTGTGTACAGGGTTTTCTTTTTCTTCATTGCACAGTTTGAGAAATGTATCAGAAATGTAGATAAAAGCACTTAAGTCACCCTCCTTGTTGATCATTAATATTGAACTTAATTGCTGTGTACAGTTTTTTGTTGTTGTTGTTGCACAGTTTGAGATAGTTATTAAAAATGCAGCTAAACCCACCTAAGCTACCCTCCTTGTTGATGATTAATATTCCCCATAACTTAATATACCCTTTCTCCTCCTCATCCAGCCCTTCAGATTACGTTCACATTAGTTTGATGTTACTACACTGTGTTAGGTTTACACTGCTGTATTGACACTATCCTGTGTCTTAGACTTAGTGCCTCATACTCTGGCCTGGAGGAGAGCAGACTGAGCCCAATGCCCAAGAGAGCCAAGCCCACCTACCTGGCTATGGACAAAGAGAACCAGATTATCGGCTATGTAGTGCCCATCTTCAGGGGCAGGTAAACCAGTCAACAACCTTTGAACCTTAGCGATTTTTGATTTCAGCGAGTGGTTCTGACCAATGACCATGAAAATGACCCCACTGCCCACTCCCCTCCCTGGCTTTGCTCCCCCACCCTAGTCAGGAATATGCCAGTGGGTTTTCGGATACGGAGGAGGCCCGGGTGAAGGAGAATGCTGGATACATGGCCCGGAGGAATCTGTTCACCAGTGGGTTGGAGATGGAGCGGACGGAGCAGACGTCTAGGAAGGTGTCCATGCGCGAATCAGCCGAGCGCATTTCCCTGAGCAAGAGGGTTAGTGCAGGATCCTGATGTCATATAGGACAGTGTGTTCCTTTGTCACATCACATTGAGGAATACTGGATAATACTCTCCCTCCTGTCATCATAATGGGGAATATTTTGTCTTTGTGACGTCATAGAGGGTGGGATTCCATTGTGACATCACATTGGGTAATACTGGAAAATACTCTCTTTCATGACATCATAATGGAATATACTTAGTTTGTTGACTTCTGACTGGACAATTCCTTCTCTTGTTAGATCACAGAGCGACATTATTTCCCTCAGTGACATCATAGAGAATAGTATTTATTTACCTTTGTTACATCATAGAGAAGAATATTCACGTTTGTGACATCACAGAGGGAACACCTTAAGAAATCCATTAGCAAAGTTTCACAGGAAAAGTATTGCCACGAGCAATGTTTCAATCCATTGATTGATTCTACTCTGCTTTCCATCCCCTTGGAAGGTTATTTGTGTCCCTCATTCAAATGTTTATGTCAAGGAATATCCTGCCCTAATCACTCACGAGGATCATAAAAGTTACAGTAACCATTGAGTGGGGCACACACTGTATTTAGACTATCACCCCTCTGCCAACACTCCATGCCACTGGGTGAGACATTCCTCAGGAGCTCTGGTTTCTTAAGACACAGAGAGTGTTCAGAGAGTGCTGTCGGATTATGTGTTAAGGGTTATTGGATCCACAAGTAGGTTTTCATACCCATAGTTATGGGTTAGGACATAAATCAATCAATCTAATCAATCAATTAGGACTGTGACACATGCTGCGTACAGAGAAGTGCATGGAGTCTGCATATGTAAAGAGGTCAGAGGCCCGAATCCATAACTTGATATCATCACATGTATTTTTACTTTTGTTATTTGCACAGATATCAAGTTTGGATTCAGCTCTAAGAGACTCATTAACTAGCAAATGCCTTGTAAATGCCTTGCGTTTGCTTCAAGGATGCATCGGGAATTCTTTATGAATTTATGGGGAATGCCATGTTTTCTGCAAGGGTTCTGGATGTAGAGTGTTTTACTGTTGCACCATGGGAATGTGTTATGAATGCCTTACGAAGGCTCTATGAAGGCTTAATGAACACATTGATCCCCAGATCTATGAGAACGAGGAGTACCACAAGCGTATGAACAAGGATAGCCTGATGCACGCCCCTGAGTTTGTGATTAAGCCTCGCTCCCACACGGTGTGGGAGAAGCAGTGTGTGAGGCTGCACTGTACTGTCTCTGGATGGCCTGACCCACGGGTTGTCTGGTGAGTATTGCATACACACACACACCTCCCTGGATACACCTTGACATGACCAAATGATCACTAACACAATACACACCAAATCAATCCCTTATGGATAGAGCATCAGCCATTGCTGCCCTCTCAATCCTTTCCTCATGTCATTGCACTAAAACACTATAAAACACAGTATAAATACTTCTCTGGTGTCTATCTAGCTAGCGTGCGTCTCTATCCTGATTCAGATCTGTACCTTTAAATTCTATTTTCCTGCTTTTCATATTTTTCTCTGCTTCTCTCCTCTTCTCTTCTCTTTCCATAACAAGGTACAAAAACAATGTGACAATCGACCCAATGGCCCACCCAGGCAAGTATAAGCTAGAGAGCAGCTACAACGTGCACTCACTGGAGATCAACAGGTAGGCACAATCCCAAAGCCACAGGGTCTTCCGGTATGTATCACTCGTCTCAGAGTAGGAGTGCTGATTTAGGATCATTTTAGCCTTTTCGAACACAGTGAATAAGATTACATGGACAGACGGGCACCTGGTCCTAGATCAGCACTCTTACTCTGAGACGCTTGAGACATACATTTCCATGTCTTCTCTGTGTGGCTCATTGCTGTGTATTAACAGATACTTTCAAACAAGCCACAGTCATCTCTGGCTGTGGTAAAATGTCAGTGTGATGTCACCACCACGTCCCTTTAACACCCCTTCATGGTGTAATACAATCGCCACTCTCAGGAAAGGCCGTGTGGGGCCTGTGTGTGTGGGCACACTGACAACCATGGGAATGTTTGGATGGGCTCACATTGTGAACTCGAGGGACAGTGGATTGTGGTTGTTAGAAGTATGATTTGAAATGTGTGAAATCGATACCCCTCTCTGACTCAAGCTCTGTCCGTCTGTCTGTCTGTCTGTCCACTAGCCTGTCTGCCTGCCTGCCTGTCTATCCGCCAGTGCCCTGACTAGCTCTGTTAGCCAAAGACAGACACCAGAAAGCTGTTGGTGAAGGCTATACATGATCCGAGACATTTTGCAGCTTGCATTTCGATAACAAAGAGGACGTCTAAAGATAACCCACTCCCTCGCCAGAGGAATTATTTGGAGATAGAGGGCCCCTGTTGTGGCTTATTTTAGGCCACTTAACAAAGGACTAAACACTTAAGTGTCTCATGAGCTGTGTCAAATGGAGAGAGATATTCTTTAGGTTTTCTCATAGTCCTCCAAACTCAACCACACATGTACAGTGAGGGAAAAAAGTATTTGATCCCCTGCTGATTTTGTACGTTTGCCCACTGACAAAGAAATGATCAGTCTATAATTCTAATGGTAGGTTTATTTGAACAGTGAGAGACAGAATAACAACAAAAAAATCCAGAAAAACGCATGTCAAAAATGTTATAAATTGATTTGCATTTTAATGAGGGAAATAGGTATTTGACCCCCTCTCAATCAGAAAGATTTCTGGCTCCCAGGTGTCTTTTATACAGGTAACGAGCTGAGATTAGGAGCACACTCTTAAAGGGAGTGCTCCTAATCTCAGTTTGTTACCTGTATAAAAGACACCTGTCCACAGAAGCAATCAATCAATCAGATTCCAAACTCTCCACCAAAGAGCTCTCCAAGGAGACCAAAGAGCTCTCCAAGGATGTCAGGGACAAGATTGTAGACCTACACACGGCTGGAATGGGCTACAAGACCATCGCCAAGCAGCTTGGTGAGAAGGTGACAACAGTTGGTGCGATTATTCTCAAATGGAAGAAACACAAAATAACTGTCAATCTCCCTCGGCCTGGGGCTCCATGCAAGATCTCACCTCGTGGAGTTGCAATGATCATGAGAACGGTGAGGAATCAGCCCAGAACTACACCGGAGGATCTTGTCAATGATCTCAAGGCAGCTGGGACCATAGTCACCAAGAAAACAATTGGTAACACACTAAAGTGTTGTGGTCAGATGAGACCAAAATCGAGCTCTTTGGCATCAACTCGCCGTGTTTGGAGGAGGAGAAATGCTGCCTATGACCCCAAGAACACCATCCCCACCGTCAAACATGGAGGTGGAAACATTATGCTTTGGGCGTGTTTTTCTGCTAAGGGGACAGGACAACTTCACCACATCAAAGGGACGATGGACGGGGCCATGTACCATCAAATCTTTTGTGAGAACCTCCTTCCATCAGCCAGGGCATTGAAAATGGGTCGTGGATGGGTATTCCAGCATGACCCCAAGAACACCATCCCCACCGTCAAACATGGAGGTGGAAACATTATGCCTTGAGCCACAGCCAAGGCAACAAAAGGTGGCTCAAGAAGAAGCACATTGAGTGGCCTAGCCAGTGTCCAGACCTTAATCCCATAGAAAATCTGTGGAGGGAGCTGAAGGTTCGAGTTGCCAAACGTCAGCCTCGAACCCTTAATGACTTGGAGAAGATCTGCAAAGAGGAGTGGGACAAAATCCCTCCTGAGATGTGTGCAAACCTGGTGGCCAACTACAAGAAACGTCTGACCTCTGTGATTGCCAACAAGGGTTTTGCCACCAAGTACTAAGTCATGTTTTGCAGAGGGGTCAAATACTTATTTCCCTCATTAAAATGCAAATCAATTTATAACATTTTTGACATGCGTTTTTCTGGATTGTTTTGTTGTTATTCTGTCTCTCACTGTTCAAATAAACCTACCATTAAAATTATAGACTGATCATGTCTTTGTCAGTGGGCAAACGTACAAAATCAGCAGGGGATCAAATACTTGTTTCCCTCACTGTAGTGTGTAGCTTCCTCTCTATAGAAAGTTGAAAAGTATGTTTCCATGATAGAATCTAACCACACATAACATTCATACAGACACATATACCACCTGACACATGATGACATCATCACAGTGTCTATTTATTCCCAGAGTATTCCCGGCCTGGAGTTCTGGAGCATTTTACAGTCCCAGCTCACATAGCTGTGTGTTGATTTACGCGTCCTAGCGGGGAGGGGGTGGGTAGAGGGTATTAACGTACACGTGAACCATTAGGAGACAGAAACGTGTGTATCCGGGACATTGATTCACCTGGTCCTCTCTCTCTCTCTCTCTCTCTCTCGCTCTCTCTTTCTCGTTTCAGATGTGATTTTGATGATACTGCACAGTATCGTGTTTCTGCCATGAACAGCAAGGGAGAACTCTCTTCCTTTGCCTCCATCGTTGTTAAGAGTATGTTTCAATGCTATCAATATGTCAGAGTATGTAATTACCTCTATTAGATAACTCGTCATATTGTGCCTCTACAATGAATTAGAGTAGACAATAATTCCCATGATTACCCCATTTAGAAAATCACTGTCCTTCTAAGTGCTGCTCTCACAAAGTTTATTGTAAGTTTAAAAGAAAGAAAGTCAATTCTTTGTTATTTCCTATTTTTAACATGTTAATAATATGTACCTATTTGTTCATTCTACTCTAGGATTCAAAGGAGAGGTAGAGGAGGCTCTCCCCATGCCCAGACGTAAGTCAGAGGAATATCATTTCATATATATACTCATACTGTATATACTCATTCCTCAATACTCATATACATGTATAGTATTAACATGAAAAATATATATACTAATGTATACTAAACCGTATTAACATAACCTATTTACAGTATGCTAAGCTGGGGGTGGGAAGACCTGGGGACTCCATGGGTGCTATTGCACTAACAGCTTTTTTGTTCCCTTGACACTGGGCACAGCAAGGTCAACAGACAACGAAGGTAACAGGTTCTCTAAAAAAGCTCTGCTCTTGTTTGATGACATTTTGGTCAACTTGGTGTATTCACTGAGTGTCACTCAATGTGTATGCATGATCACTATTTGTGCATCTGTTTGGAAAGAACCTGTGATAATACCTTAATAATAATCGTTGAATTGCCTGTGAAAGATCCACAGATGGTTCAGCGTAACAAACGTGCCTCTTTTTTTAATCGTAAACAACAGAATACTTGAACATTTTGGCAAGTATGAGGTTTTTGAAATTGTATGTCATAGTGCCTTGGAAGTTAAATACTGTAAACTCGAGTGTGACATAGAGAAGCTATGAAACAATATAGAGAAAAAAACACTGTAATGTACAACCTGGATAATAGTGATTTGAGAGTATAGATTACTGTAATCTGAAGAGCATCTGATTAGCTGCATACTAATTCAGAGGGGTTTGTTTAAATGCGAAAGACACATTTCGGTTGAATGCATTCAGTTGTGCAACTGACTAGGTATCCCCTTTCCCTACATGGCAACAAAGCCTGAAGAGTTCTAGTTTTATCTAAACTCAATTGTTGTTGATTAGTCATATTAATAATCCATTTTTAAATAATATTAAAATCTAATTAGACGCTAAGATTGGATATATGTTGGATTGAAGTCTAAAGACTTCTAGGGTTTAATATGTCAAATGTGCATCACTGTCTACTGCATGATGTGCACCTTAGTTTCCCCAGTGTGGTTTGTACACACTGTAGTGAGTATTTGGTGTTGGAACACTGTACTTAATGATGTTAATGGGGTTTTTATGTTGTCTTTTGGGTACATCAAGGTGTTCCTATTCACACCCCTGTGTGTTTGCATAGTTTTACCTGAGTCTGTGTGGGGTTCTTTTTATGTCACTTTCTCTTGGGAGGGAATGGATCAAATGTAATGCTACCAGATAATGTTAAGTTACATCATCAATCATACCAAAATGTCAAAAATTAATTGTGAAAAATGCTATAAGAGATAATGACTTGCTTTTTGGACACAGATGCTTAAAAGTTAGCATTCCGAAGAACAGTTAATTGCCCTTTGTTTGTCCATCCCTTGGATTGGAACAATAATGCACGCAGGTGTCCGAATTTGAGGTGTGTCACACCACACAGTGTTGCATGATGGGAACACAATGGTGACCTGAACTCTGACCCCATGTTGTTTGGTGCTCCTTCCTGTCAGATGGCATGGTCTCTGAGTATGGCATCACCTTCGAGACCCACATCGTGGATGGGTTTGGCGTGTCGTTCGGACGGGAGGGCGAGACCATGAGCCTGGGCGCCACGGTCATCATCTCCCCCAACCTGGCACGCTACCAGCCTGAGGTTCAGTGGTACAGAGACGGTAGGTGAAGCCCCAGAGCTCTGGAAACTCTTGGCAGTGTTTGAATAAGGTTACATGGACAGGCAAGATCTGATCCTAGATCAGCACACCTATTCTGAGATGCTTGATACATACGGCCCCTGGGCTATGGAGAGAGACATTCCTGGAGGTTCCTTGGCTGAGACCTACCCAGTTGTCATCTGTGTGATGCATTAGGCCGCTGATACTGTATGTTCGTCTCCATGTCTAAGACTCGCTGACAGGCAGAACACATGAGACTGAGAGCTACTTGAGATTATGTGTATGTAAGCTATGATTAAGATATTTCAGAAGCCCACACGTATACTGTACATATGTCATATGTGTTTAACATATTACAATTAGTCTGTACCCTGGAAAGTCATGCAGGCGTAGGCCCAATTGAACCCTGTAAAACGGGTATTCAACTGGAGGTCCACGGCCCCGCTAGGGGTCCACGGAGGTACTGAAGGGGGTCCTTGAAAATATACTATATATACATATATCACAGGAGGTTGGTGGCACCTTAATTGGGGAGGACGGGCTCATGGTAATGGCTGGACCGGAATAAGTGGAAAGGTATCAAATACATCAAACAAAATGTCTCCATGTGTTTGATGCCATTCCATTTACGCCGTTCCAGGCATTATTATAAGCCTTTCTCCTCTCAGCAGCCTCCATTGATATATACAGTGAGGGAAAAAAGTATTTGATCCCCTGCTGATTTTGTAAGTTTGCCCACTGACAAAGACATGATCAGTCTATAATTTGAATGGTAGGTTTATTGGAACAGTGAGAGACAGAATAACAACAAAAAAATCCAGAAAAACGCATGATGTAAATTGATTTGCATTTTAATGAGGGAAATAAGTATTTGACCCCTCTGCAAAACATTACTTAGTACTTGGTGGCAAAACCCTTGTTGGCAATCACAGAGGTCAGACGTTTCTTGTAGTTGGCCACCAGGTTTGCACACATCTCAGGAGGGATTTTGTTCCCCTCCTCTTTGCAGATCTTCTCCAAGTCATTAAGGTTTCGAGGCTGACGTTTGGCAACTCGAGCCTTCAGCTCCCTCCACAGATTTTCTATGGGATTAAGGTCTGGAGACTGGCTAGGCCACTCCAGGACCTTAATGTGCTTCTTCTTGAGCCACTCCTTTGTTGCCTTGGCGTGTGTTTTGGGTCATTGTCATGCTCGAATACCCATCCACGACCCATTTTCAATGCCCTGGCTGAGGGAAGGAGGTTCTCACCCAAGATTTGACGGTACATGGCCCCGTCCATCGTCCCTTTGATGAGTTGTCCTGTCCCCTTAGCAGAAAAACACCCCTAAAGCATAATGTTTCCACCTCCATGTTTGACGTGGGGATGGTGTTTTTGGGGTCATAGGCAGCATTCCTCCTCCACCAAACACGGCGAGTTGAGTTGATGCCAAAGAGCTCGATTTTGGTCTCATCTGACCACAACACTTTCACCCAGTTCTCCTCTGAATCATTCAGATATTCATTGGCAAACTTCAGACGGCCTTGTATATGTGCTTTCTTGAGCAGGGGGACCTTGCGAGCGCTGCAGGATTTCAGTCCTTCACGGCGTAGTGTGTTACCAATTGTTTTCTTGGTGACTATGGTCCCTGCTGCCTTGAGATCATTGACAAGATCCTCCCGTGTAGTTCTGGGCTGATTCCTCACCGTTCTCATGATCATTGCAACTCCACGAGGTGAGATCTTGCATGGAGCCCCAGGCCAAGGGAGATTGACAGTTATTTTGTGTTTCTTCCATTTGCGAATAATCGCACCAACTGTTGTCACCTTCTCACCAAGCTGCTTGGCGATGGTCTTGTAGCCCATTCCAGCCTTGTGTAGGTCTACAATCTTGTCCCTGACATCCTTGGAGAGCTCTTTGGTCTCCTTGGAGAGCTCTTTGGTGGAGAGTTTGGAATCTGATTGATTGATTGCTTCTGTGGACAGGTGTCTTTTATACAGGTAACAAACTGAGATTAGGAGCACTCCCTTTAAGAGTGTGCGCCTAATCTCAGCTCGTTACCTGTATAAAAGACACCTGGGATCCAGAAATCTTTCTGATTGAGAGGTGGTCAAATACTTATTTCCCTCATTAAAATGCAAATCAATTTATAAAATGTTTGACCCCCTCTCAATCAGAAAGATTTCATTAATTAAGGACCAGCTTAGAATGTGTTGGTATTCTTCTTATCCCCCCCCCCCCCCCCCCCCCCCCCCCCCCCCCCCCCCCCCCCCCCCTCTCTCTCACTCTCTCTGTGTTTGTCATTAGCAGTGTAGATCTGACAATGTTATCCATCCATTATAACCTTATCTCTCTCTTCTCTCACTCTGTTTCTCTCTCCATCAGATGTTCTTCTGCAGCCCTCCAAGTGGTGTCACATGCACTGGAGTGGAGACAAGGCCACGCTGACCCTGACACACCTGAACAAAGAGGACGAGGGCTCTACACCCTGCGCATCACCACCAAGTCTAAATATGAGACCTACTCTGCTTACGTCTTTGTCAGAGGTGGGGACCTTACCATGAGCAATGCTGAACAGCACTGTTGTCTATGTCACGTTATCACTCCTCCTCAGTCCCTAACATGCCTTGTTTACTGATTCACAAGATGAACTGATTTCATTTTTCACATGCACAGTGTGTGTGCATGCGTGCTTGCGTGCGTTGTGTTTTGAGTTCGGACAGAATGGCTTCTTGTTTACCGCCTCTCTGTTTCCATGATGGGCCTGTCTCGTGTTCTGTATAGCGTGCGGTCAACAGTTGATCAAGGTCAAAGTCACCTTAGCTGACACCAGATAACAAGGACTGCCCGTGTGTGTGTGTGTGTGCACATGCGTGTGTGTGTACGCGTGCGCATGCGTGCGTATGTGTCTGAAAGAGATATTGGAGTTGAGCCATAGCGGTCTCTAGCTAATCCTACCACACACAATGGAAATTGCCCATTATGACCACAAAGACAATCAACTCCTGTCACAATCTCTGGCCTGGTTTTGTATAACATGGAAAAAATGATACAGCCAACTTGTTCATCTGTTAGTGTTGGTCGCCAGCACTAAGGTACTGACCTTCTCTGTTGTTCCATGTAACTCATTCTCTTGCTAACAGAGGAGACATGTGCTCTGTACAGAGTGTGAACATGATGGAAATAGGCCTTGCTCTCTCTGTCATTGTTCAGGGTCGCATTGTAAAGGAGAGGCCAGGTACACTGTCTGTCTGTGGACACAGAGACCCCATAGCAGTCGAGAGACTGACAAGGCTAGGCTATTCTCAGTGAGCTCATGAGCTCAGATATGGAATGAGTTTGGCTGTCAACAGAGGTGGATACTGTATATATCTCTTCTTCCAGAAGCGACAATAGCCTGCTGAGTGTCCTTTTAAGCCACAAAAAGCTTTCTCTGTCTCTATCTCTCTCTTTCTGTCTCTCTCCACTCTCTCTCTCCATCTCTATATTTATCTCTCTTGCACACACACACACACACACACACACACACACACACACACACACACACACACACACACACACACACACACACACACACCAAACTAAAAACACACACACACACATACACACACACAAACACACACACACACATACACACACACAAACACACACACACACACACACACACACACAGTAAAATATCACATCAGGCAGTAGATAGTCCTACAGCTACCGTACACACATACATAGACTTACAGACCACATAAGATACAGCCCAAAATGTTTTAGCACCCTCTCTCACATTCACACTGAATCAATCAGTCAATCACTAAGTGGCTAGTTATGTTTCTCACTTTATGGAAAATGTGTGTTCTGTGTCTTTAAGAGTCTCCTTTCACTGAGGGGCACACTGATGCTAATTCTGTCCCCTCTGCTCCAGCCTGCTTCGGAGTTGTGTTTAACTTAAAGACCAGTAGCATTCCTGGCACTAAGCCGTGGAGCCACAGAGTTCAGCAGGGAGTACAGCACTGTACAGTACATGCACTGTATGTCAAAACAACAAGCCACAATGAAAATACTCTAACTGTATACTATAGAGATCCTATAATACATTATGGATTCTATATATGTAATTGTATGTCTCATTAGAAAAAGTCAAGGAAATGTACATTGACTGTGTTTTCTACACACTGTTGTGTGTATGTGTTTGTCTGATAATATATTGTACAGTGAGAGAGAGAGAGAGAGAGAGAGAGAGAGAGAGAGGAGAGAGAGAGAGAGAGGAGAGAGAGAGAGAGAGAGAGAGAGAGAGAGAGAGAGAGAGAGAGAGAGAGAGAGAGAGAGAGAGAGAGAGAGAGAGAGAGAGAGAGAGAGAGAGAGAGAGAGAGAGAGAGAGAGAGAGAGAGAGAGAGAGAGAGAGAGAGAGAGAGAGAGGTGAATACTACACAAGCACATTTAACTGACAATGTTTGTTTCCTGTATCAGATGCCGATGCGGAGGTGGAGGAGCCCCTGGCGCCCCTCTGGATGTGAAGTGTCAGGATGCCAATAAAGATTACGTCATTGTGACCTGGAAGCAGCCGGCTGTGGACGGTGGCAGCTCCATCCTGGGCTACTTTGTGGACAGGTCAGTACCATCACCCATCACTACATGCCAATCCTGCTAGGCCTTCACAATGCCATCTGGATGAGAGACCTGAGTGAGTGGAGTCAAAGAGTAAATCCTAGACTTATCATGGACACAGCTGGACAAACATGGGAACAAATCTCCCTTATGCACCCCATACTGCCATTAACTCCAGTTACATATTGTATAAGTAGAGGGCCAGAGTTTTTCCTGGTCACGTGACCTGATTTACAACAACCATGTGAAATTATCTTGTTATAGGCTATAACAAGGGCCAAGTTTTTCCCGACCTTACCAATAGGCTTAACTCTGGGTCTTACCAAGAAGTCCTTACCAAGTTAGTTATTGAATGGCTGATGGCATGTATGCTGTCTCTTTGTGCCCTGTGTTCAGGTGTGAAGTTGGCACCACCCACTGGAGCCAGTGCAATGACACGCCCATCAAGTTTGGCCCGTTTCCCTGTGACCGGGTTGGTGGAGGGGCGCTCCTACACCTTCCGTGTGCGTGCCGTCAACAAGTCTGGCATGAGCCGGCCTTCCCGTGCCTCTGAGGTGGAGGCAGCCATGGATCCTGCCGACCGCGCACGAATGAGAGGTACGATGGGCACCCCTGTCTGGCATCTGGCCCTCCCTGTCTGTGTTCTCTCATATTGTGTTACGATACTGCAAAATTAATATATTGTGAGTACGTACCTATGTGAGAGCTGATGGTTTTAGTATTATGCATGTGTTTTCTTGTAACTATGCATCTGAAACCTGCTCCTCTTCCCCTGGCCTCCAGGTACCTCTGCACCCTGGACTGGCCAGATCATTGTCACTGAGGAGGAGCCTGCAGGTAGGAAGGAAATGCTTCTGTCAATGTTGATAAATATTTTGATGCAGCTATAGATCTTATAGGGCCTACAGCTTACAGTACCTTGTGGTCTTTCATTGGAAGGATAATGAAAACTCTAGTCTTGCTTGGTTGCCAGTCTGTTGATCTCTTCCCAACTCCTAATGGAAAGGTCATGTTTGTCTTGACAATGACAAGGCAAGAGCAAAAACTGATCTGGGACCAGGCTACGAGATCAAACCCCTGACACATTTTTTTTCACAACACTTCCTATCAGAGGGTGTGGTCCCTGGCAGACCCAAAGAACTGGAGGTCACTGAGGCCACCAAGAACTATGTGGTTCTGAGCTGGAAACCACCTGGAGAGAGAGGCCACGAGGGCATCATGTACTATGTGGAGAAGGTAGGAAATACAGTATATACTTCACTAACATCATATACCTTATCTGTAGCATGACTCATCTGATCAATATAACCAACATTTCATCACTGTTTCTCATCCATAACAACCACCATATCAATATCATTCAATAAGTTAACATAAATCTGTTCTTTTTTTAGTATTTTATAGTGCTGGAAGTTGTTTGGTGTTTGGAGGGTTGGAGCCGTACTCTAACTTCTGGGTGTTGTCTGTTAGTGTGTGTCAGGCACAGACAGCTGGCAGAGGGTGAACACAGAGATCCCAGTGAAGTCTCCTCGCTTCGCCCTGTTTGATCTGGCGGAGGGAAAGGCCTACAGCTTCCGTGTGCGCTGCTGCAACTCCGCCGGCGTTGGCGAGCCATCAGAAGCCACCGAGGCCACCACTGTCGGGGACAAGCTGGGTGAGGGGTCACAGGTCATAAATCACACGCCATACCACAGACTACAGCAGTTCCCAGTGTGCCAAAAAAATAGATTTACTCCGAAAGACATGCACTCCTCTCAGAATCAGTATACTTGAGCTCTTACAAGCTATCTGGAGTGAAATCATAGTTTTTTAAATCATTTGATCTTAGTTGAATAGTCTATTGTTGTCCCCAGATATCCCGTCTGCCCCAGGCCGTGTGATTCCCACCAGGAACACAGACACGTCCGTGGTTGTGTCCTGGGAGGCTTCCAGGGAAGCTAAGGAGCTGGTGGGATACTACATCGAGGCCAGCATCGTGGGTAGCAACAAGTTTGAGCCCTGCAACAACAAGCCTGTGAAAGGCACCAGGTACAATGGTCCTTCTAACAATCCTTCTAGCAATCGTTTACAAATATATACATATACAAATGGTGACCATAAATATAATTCAAAACTATATGTAATTGATGGTGAGCTCAAGTAAGTTGACAAAACATTGTTTTCCCACTCAAATTAAATCAGTGACCAAAGACTTAGAGATTGATGGTGTGAAACGTCTTTCTCAAAGTGTTTTTGTGTACTGGTAAACAGGTTTATCTGCCACGGTCTGGTGACAGGAGAGAGCTACGTGTTCAGAGTGAAGGCACTGAACGCCGCTGGGCTCAGCGAGTGTTCTCAGGAGTCTGAGGCTATTGAGGTGAAGGCTGCTATTGGTAAGTGAGAGGAAGAGTGTCATGGCACAGTCATACTAGACAATACGATAGGAAGCCATTTTAGGAAGAATGTGAAGAGCTATATACAAGGAACTTCTTTTTTCTGTTTAGATGAAGCACTATTACACTCTTAGAAAAAAAGGTGCTATCTAGAACCTAAAAGGGTTCTTCCACTGTCCCCATAGGAGAACCCTTTGAAGAACCCTTTTTGGTTCCAGGTAGAACTCTTTTGGGTTCCATGTAGAACCCTTTCTACAGAGGGTTTTACATAGAACCCAAAAGGGTTCTACCTGGAACCAAAAAGGGTTATACCTGGATCCAAAAATGGTTCTCCTATGGGGACAGCCTGAAAACCCTTTTGGAACCCTTTTTTCTAAGAGTGTATGTGACTTAAAGTTGGGTTATCATTTTATGATACTAGGATCAGGAAAGCCTTTAAGCTGTATGTGTAGGTGGAATGTGATTATTGAATCTTATGCATAATATTGTTATTACTCCTTTTGTAATATGCTGATGATGAAAGAAATATCACATTTCCACACTGAACTGGGGTTTAGCTGATGTGTTGTACAATTGTCTTCTTTTTTTTCTGTCCATTGAGACATCACGTTGTCAGCTCTGTGTACCATCAGCATTTAGACTCCTCCCACGTGTTCTTTCCCATGGTTCCACTCTGTCAGTCACCCGAACAAGCCCCACCCACCACCCCACACCCCCTGTTGAGTCAGAACTTATCCCCACCCTCCCTGCACAACCTGAGGCGGGCCAGGGTCAGGAGTTGTAGACTTCCTCTAATTTGGGTCAGTGCGATCCAACTCAGCGGTTGTTACAAACCAGCCCACCTTGCGTTCCTCTGTCATGCGCTACACCCCCCCCCCCCCCCCCCCCCCCCCCATCACCTTGCCTGGGCACGAGATGTATCAGCCAACACCACCCACCTGGTGTTCAAGGTACCCACCCCCTCTCCACCCTACCAACAATACCCCCTGATCTGCATTGTGTATCTACCCATTCTACTCACTCTCGACTGGGAATACTAGCTCTTGTCCCGGGTGTTACAGCGGCTTGCGCCTTGCTAATGCTGAGCTGCACTAGCGCCCTGGACCAGAGCTAGGGAACAGGAATACTAAACTGACAGCCCTGCTCCTTTACAGTTGTCCCATTATGTCTGCACTATGACTAACCAGGCTTCTAGCTATGACACATCACTCAGTCACTGGCCAGCTTTGTGCCGAGCAGCATGCTCTGTTCTCCCTTATGAAGCACACTTAGTAACAATGTCAATGGATTTCTCTCTACAGTTCATTACAACTGATAATAGTTTGTAGACCTAGAGTCTAGGCCCATTAGTGATAGTGTCTTACACAATAAAAGATAGATAATTGAATACTCACAATTGAGCCGAGGTTAGTAAATTTATGTGTAAACACTTCTATCACACATCTTTTCAGAATATATTAGGAAAGAATAACTGCATGTATATCCATAGATCTCACTCATAACTATTTCCAATAGTTGTCTCCCATTGATAGAATTGCTATGTATCATTACATATACTTGATCAATTTAGCCCATATTGTGCATATAATGAAATCCACTGGTATCATTACGAAAGTATAGTGTGGCTTTTTCATGAAGGGTTGGCGCAAAGCCTGCACACACTCGCTTTCTCCCCTCACACACTTGTGCTTTCTCTTTAACTCTGCAACTCGCTTCCACACGCAGATGTCACTTGTTGGTCATCTTGTCTTCATTTTTCATAGTCTGTCAGATGAAGACATGGTACTGTATTTAATACTGTATGTGATGGTATTGGTAATGTTTTCTTTCTCTCTTTCCCTCTGTCTCTCTTTCTCTCTCTTCTTTCCTCTCTGAGTGAGCTGACTGAGATTGTAGCTGTTTGTTAGTGTAAATTAGTTGATCTTCTCTTTGCCTGTGTTAAATGGCTTCTTTTGCTTTTCTCTGCTAACTCCTGTAGGGGGCGGTATTCCTCATGGTGTGTTGCCGGAGTGGGAGTTACCAAGGGGTGGTAACGTGGGCGGACTAACCAAGCACACGCCACGCTGGACGGGCACGCATGAGGCCGTTCAGTACCCC
This sequence comes from Coregonus lavaretus, assembly GCF_964263955.1. Taxonomy (NCBI): domain Eukaryota; kingdom Metazoa; phylum Chordata; class Actinopteri; order Salmoniformes; family Salmonidae; genus Coregonus; species Coregonus lavaretus. Next base: position 18,398,545 of record NC_139989.1, read on the forward strand.
CCTTACACTACGCTAAAGCTCAATGCTCAGACTGGCAGTGTGCCTGGGGCAGGGGCCGGAGCTGGGGCAGGGGCCACTAGCTTAAGCCCCTCAGGGCCCCTGGCTACAGGAAGTAAAGGCAAGGGGGGCAAGAGAGGCAGTGTGACCTGGGCCCCTGACCTGGTCACAGAATCAGTCACAGACTTGGTCATAGAGCCGGCCAAGGCCACGGATGAGGTTAAAGGTCAGGCTAAGGCGCCTGTGTCTGGGAAAACACGTAAGTCCTCTGTAGATGTTTCAGCCAAACGGGGGACAGAGAAAGAAACAGCCCATAACGTGGGCTGGCCCAGGACAGACCCAGACCCAGGTGAGCCCTCAGTAAGGCCACGTCAACCCTTATATCATCAGATCATCCAAAATAAAACAACTCTTCATCTTTTCCTCCCAAGGATTTTTTTTTTTTAACTGAAGCTTTTTTCTTTCTACACTTTTTTCTTTTTTTGAAATGTATTTTTTTTTCACTTTGGTAAGAAGGTCGAAAACTATTTTGAAAAAAGAAACTGCCACTGTAATATTCGAATAGGGATCACACTTTGAACGTATGTGGTTCTACTCTCATATTCACAGGAAAGGCATTAAAACACAGTACATATAGCCAAAGTATTCAACTGGTAAAATCCTGTTTTTATCCTAAGGTAAGTTTCTATAACAGCTTTCTCAGTTTAACTACACAGTCACGCAGCCTTTCAGGCAATCTACTGGCCACCTCTACCACAGGGCTGCCTCACACACACAGGGGGGGGGGGTTTGTCCTCCCTCCACACCCTCAGTGTTCAGGCACTGTGCTGGCCACCTCTCAACTTACTGTAGCCGGTTTTGTCTAGAAGGGATATTGCTTTTGTCAAAATTGACTTTTCATAGCAGGTTAGGAGAATTTACGCAGCAGGTTAGGAGAATTAACGTAGCAGGTTAGGATAATTAGGTTAAGGTTAGGAAAAAGGTTAGGGTCAGCTATTTCAACATCTGATGTCAATTTGACAGAAGCTGTATTCCATCTAGCTGCTGTAGCCTGGCTGGCTCACACACTGTGCTCTTTAGGGTCCACCTTGGGTGAGCAGTGCACATTAACGCACAGAGGCACTGTGACATAGCTGGAGCTAGCCTATCACAGCTTGTCTCTGAAGTGGGTCAGCCAATCACAAGCCAGAAATGGACACCTATGACCTGAGACCTTTTTGGTTGTGTACTTCCTAGTCAGATTCTACGCCATACCCCCTCCCCCAAATTAGGGAGCACACCATGTCCATTTGACTATTTGTGTGACAGGTCAATTTATTATGATTATGTAATATTATTCAGTCATCTGTGTGAGCTCACTCTATTGAAGACACCACCGTAGACCAGCCACTGAAATCATATGTGTCCTCACAGCTCCTGTGGCTAAAATATTTTGTCCCATTCCAACTCAGTCCAGGTCCCTGAAATTTGTGTCGTCATCATTTTGTCAATATGTGATGACTCAGTGTCTGGTTGAAACATAGCTTGAGGTGAAAGGTTAAGGGTTAAAGGTGCAGACAGTAGTCTCTTACAGCAAGTATGGGTGACAAACTATATCCCTTAGCTGTTGTTTAACCAACAGATAACTTTGAACTTTGTTTGTGATTAAGTGTATTAGTGCCCAATACTTGCTCTAAGCAGCAGAAAGTTAGTAAGTCTAAGTGATGAAAGACTGAAGCTCAACTAAGAGCATTATGAAGGCTTTATAAAGCTTCCGTCTCCCATGACTTCATAGTGTCACAGTTGACTCAGCATGATGCTAACTGGAGTCCTCTGCTGTCCCAGCATCCCCTACTCCACCCTATGGCATCAGCGTTCTGGAGTGTGTGCGGGACTCTATGGTGCTGGCCTGGAAGCAGCCCACCTTCATCGGAGGCGCTGACATCACCGGCTACTTCGTGGACTACCGTGAGGTCATCAATGGGGTGCCAGGGACGTGGCACGAGGCTAACGTCAAGGCTGTCAGTGACAGAGCCTACCGAGTGAGTCAACCTTTTTGTTTTTTGGGGGATGTAGCTACCCTCTTTAACCTGAATTTGCAGGCACCTTTTGTCATATCGGGAGAAAAGGGAGAATGGTTTTTCACTGTCTGTCTGTCCAGGTGTCCGACTTGAAGGAGAACAGGAAGTACCAGTTCCAGGTGCGTGCTGCCAACATGGCAGGCGTGGGCATCCCGTCTCTGCCCAGTGGAACGTTTGTCTGTGAGGAGTGGACCATTGCTGTGCCAGGTGGGTAGTGTCACTTGCAAACCTGAGCAAGTATGAGAATTACACTGTAACACATCAACATGAATACTATATCACAATACAAGTTATACACTGCAAAGATGTGTGTCGAAAAATAAATAATTGACTTGAATTATAACCTTATAACCTCCACCTCCTTTTGTGGTAATGGTCTGTTGAAGCTTGCATGCACAGGGACATTATCTATGTACATTGCATTGTCTATGGGTGTGTCCCAAATAGCCCTATAGGCCCTGGTCAAAAGTAGTGCACTACAAAGGGAATATGGTGCTATTTGGATCACAGCCTTATGTCTGTTCTTCAACTCTAAACCTAATTATTTACCCCTAATTTCCCACAGGACCTCCCCATGATCTGCAGGTGACAGAGGTGCGCGCCAACACTCTGGTGTTGCTCTATAAGCCACCAGTGTACCAGGGCCGTGACCCAGTCAACGGATTCTACATTGACATTAAGGAGGCTGATGCTGAGGAGGAGGCCTGGAGAGGAGTCAACGAGAAGGCTGTCCTCACTAACTACATGAAGGTCAGGACCCTATCCACTCCCATCCCTCCAGGGTGAAGTTTCCCTTGTAACAGATCTAAGATCAGCTTCCCCTTCCTAATCCTAACCTTAACCATTAGTGGGGGAAATGCAAAACCGACCCAGGATCAGCCTCTAGGGGCAACTTCAACCTACTCCATTTCTATCCACTTAAGTCAATCATACCATACTAAGGCACTGCATCGCAGTGCTAACTGTGCCACTAGAGATCCTGGTTCGAATCCAGGCTCTGTCGCAGCCGGCCGCGACCGGGAGACTCATGGGCGGCGCACAATTGGCCCAGCGTCGTCCAGGGTAGGGGAGGGAATGGCCGGCAGGGATGTAGCTCAGTTGATAGAGCATGGCGTTTGCAACGCCAGGGTTGTGGGTTCGATTCCCACGGGGGGCCAGTATAAAAATATATGTATTCACTAACTGTAAGTCGCTCTGGATAAGAGCGTCTGCTAAATGACTAAAATATAAATGTAAATACCATTGAGCACACATTCTAATTCAGAATTTGAATGCATAGTGTCTGATTGTAAGTGTGATGTGATTGGTGGAGGTATTTGTCAGTCAGAGGGTGTGTCCTGTGTGTAAAGGGATTTTCAACACTACTGCTTGTGTCTCAATAGTAACATATTTGATGTATGTGACTAACTTGTGTATAATGTGACTCTTTCTTTCATGAACAGATTAAGATTCTAAAGGAGGGGGAGACCTATGTGTTCCGTGTGCGTGCTCAGAATAAGGCAGGTGTAGGAAAGGCCTCTGAGCCCACAGAACCAGTCCTGGCCGAAACCAAACCAGGTAGGACGGTAGGACGATGTTAAAGACCCCTCAACAGAGCATGAGGGAGAGAGAGGAAGGACATTGTTATTAAGCATACATACTGTACATTTAATTTAAGTCATACCTTGAAGTCAGGCACCTCATGTGTGGAATAGTCTCCAGTTGGCACTTCTTTTGGATTATTTGGTGTCCCTGGGTTAATTTAGGAAATTGGTGAAGGATTTTTATAGTGATGAATGTGTTTGTTTTATTTGATTATAATGGCTAATGTGTATATTGTGAGAGACAGAATAACAACAGAAAAATCCAGTAAAACGCATGTCAAAAATGTTATAAATTGATTTGCATTTTAATGAGGGAAATAAGTATTTGACCACCTCTCAATCAGAAAGATTTCTGGATCCCAGGTGTCTTTTATACAGGTAACGAGCTGAGATTAGGAGCACACTCTTAAAGGGAGTGCTCCTAATCTCAGTTTGTTACCTGTATAAAAGACACCTGTCCACAGAAGCAATCAATCAATCAGATTCCAAACTCTCCACCATGGCCAAGACCAAAGAGCTCTCCAAGGATGTCAGGGACAAGATTGTAGACCTACACAAGGCTGGAATGGGCTACAAGACCATCGCCAAGCAGCTTGGTGAGAAGGTGACAACAGTTGGTGCGATTATTGCCAAATGGAAGAAACACAAAATAACTGTCAATCTCCCTCGGCCTGGGGCTCCATACAAGATCTCACCTCGTGGAGTTGCAATGATCATGAGAACGGTGAGGAATCAGCCCAGAACTACACGGGAGGATCTTGTCAATGATTTCAAGGCAGCTGGGACCATAGTCACCAAGAAAACAATTGGTAACACACTACTTCTTGAAGGACTGAAATCCTGCAGCGCCCGCAAGGTCCCCCTGCTCAAGAAAGCACATATACATGACCGTCTGAAGTTTGCCAATTAACATCTGAATGATTCAGAGGAGAACTGGGTGAAAGTGTTGTGGTCAGATGAGACCAAAATGGAGCTCTTTGGCATCAACTCAACTCGCCGTGTTTGGAGGAGGAGGAATGCTGCCTATGACCCCAAGAACACCATCCCCACCGTCAAACATGGAGGTGGAAACATTATGCTTTGGGGGTGTTTTTCTGCTAAGAGGACAGGACAACTTCACTGCATCAAAGGGACGATGGACGGGGCCATGTACCATCAAATCTTGGGTGAGAACCTCCTTCCCTCAGCCAGGTCATTGAAAATGGGTCGTGGATGGGTATTCCAGCATGACAATGACCCAAAACACACGACCAAGGCAACAAAGGAGGGGCTCAAGAAGAAGCACATTAAGGTCCTGGAGTGGCCTAGCCAGTCTCCAGCCCTTAATCCCATAGAAAATCTGTGGAGGGAGCTGAAGGTTCGAGTTGCCAAACGTCAGCCTCGAAACCTTAATGACTTGGAGAAGATCTGCAAAGAGGAGTGGGACAAAATCCTTCCTGAGATGTGTGCAAACCTGGTGGCCAACTACAAGAAACGTCTGACCTCTGTGATTGCCAACAAGGGTTTTGCCACCAAGTACTAAGTCATGTTTTGCAGAGGGGTCAAATACTTATTTCCCTCTTTAAAATGCAAATCAATTTATAACATTTTTGACATGCGTTTTTCTGGATTTATTTGATGTTATTCTGTCTCTCACTGTTCAAATAAACCTACCATTAAAATTATAGACTGATCCTTTATTTGTCAGTGGGCAAACGTACAAAATCAGCAGGGGATCAAATACTTGTTTTCCTCACTGTATTTTGTATATAATTGTGTGTGTGCTGATGTGACTGTTGTTACCAGTGCACAATTGTGAATGAGACCTAGGTCTCAATGTGTCTCCCTGGTTAAATAAAAGTTAAATAAAAAAGACCCCCCCCCCCCCCCCAACTATATCCCAAGTATAAATACAGATAATGTACAAACACTTAAAGGGATAGTTCACCCAAATTAGAAAATTACACATTGGTTTCCTTGCCCTGTAAGCAGTCTTTGAACTATCCCTTTAATGGTAAAAAAAAATATTAATACATTTAGTCATACTGCACCTTTGCATGTATTTTTGAGTCTCCAGCTTTGTTTGACTTTAGGTCTGTTCTCTCTCAGGCACTACGGAGATTGTTGTGGACGTTGATGATGATGGAGTAATCTCCATGAACTTTGCTTGCTCAAACCTGACTCCAGACTCCAAATTTGTGTGGTCAAAGAACTACGAAGAGATCACAGACGATACTCGAATTACTATGGCGACCAGTGGGGAGAAGTGAGTGTGTGTGCATTTGTGTGTGTGTTTGTGTGTGTGTGCGAGTTCGAAAGATTAGGCCCTCTAAAGTACTTCAGTATGTTGATTGTGCTGGTGCCTTTGCGTCTTCCCCTCAGGTCCAAGGCCACCTTTAATATGCTTGCGGAGGATGACATCGGCATTTACTCTTGTGCTGTCACCCACACCGACGGTGCATCCTCCAGCTACACTCTCTCAGCAGAGGGTGAGTCCCACTGTGTGTCTGTGGTACCGTAGCACTGTACTAGTCTGAACACGTTATCACTTTAGTAACTAACTTAGAAGGTTAAGAGGGTAGCAGAGCTTCATTGCTCCTGTGTAATTTCTACTTCTTAATCTCTGATTCATATTTCATCTCATAAATCTTTTTTCTTTATTGACAGAGCTGAAGAAACTTCTGGAGATCAGCCATGACCACAAATTCCCCAGTGAGAAACTCAGACACCATGTTCTATGGATGCGTCCCAAATGGCACCCTATTCCCTTAGTGCACCACTTTTGACCAGGGCAAAAGTAGTGCACTGTGTAGGGAATAGGGTGTAATTTGGGATGCATACATCTTTTCTCATTTGTTTGTTCTGTGTATGACTCTTTCCTCTCTGTTCCTGCTCTCACTTTTTCACTTTCTCTCCTCTGTCTCTCTCCTTCTCATTCGATCTGTCTAGTTATTCCCTTAAAGACAGAGCTGGCTGTGGAGCTGCAGGAGAAGGGCAGAATTCGCTTCTGGCTGCAGGCTGAGAAGATCTCTGCTAATGGCAAAATAGAATATGTGTTTAACGACAACAATCTCTCCCAGGGAGAGGTAAGTAGGCACTGAATGGAAACAAAATAACTGAACTGTCTCTTAATGTTGAGCCGCTTAGGGTTGCTAAAATTCCCAGGTTTTCCAGAAATCCTGGTTCGAGGTTTCCTGGATTTCCTGCTTATTCCTTGCTGATTGCGAGAATTCTCCAACTGGCATTTCTGGAAAACCTGGGAATTTTGGGAAAGTGACCTGCAATTTGCAACCCTGTGCTCCCTACATATGTATAACATCTAGTGTAATTGATGTTGTTGAGATGAAGTTTATGAGACCAGACTAAAAAGTATTTTCCTATGGCCTGCTTTCCAGAAATACAAGATTAACTTTAACAAAGACACAGGTGTGATTGAGATGACCATGGAGTCTCTGCTCCCAGAGGACGAGGGAACCTTCACCTTCCAGCTGCAGGACGGCAAAGCAACCAACCAGTCCAGCTTGGTGCTGATTGGAGAAGGTAGGATAAACTCTGCCTCTCATTCTCTCCTTCTCCTATCATCTTCCATCACTCTCTCCTCTTGCCTGATAGCCAGTCAGTTTGTGCTATCATGCCAACTCCTTGTCAGTCTTTGTCATAGCTTGAAAAGGACAGCAATGGACTAGGCAAGAGCACAAACAGATCTGGGACCAGGCTATCTCTCCTCTGTTGTAAAGAAAAAACAGCCCCACTATGGCTCAGAAGTTAGATCTTAACATATTTCACTAGTGGGCAGTAAAAGCTTACTATAAACCATGAACATTTGTGCTCACACATTAATGACAAATGTATCTGATTAAATAATACAAGACACATCATAGTGACTATATTACATGAAAGATTAATGTAATTGTACATAAAAGTTGTGTTGCCTAATCAGGAATGATGTGTTTTTCCAGTGTTCAAGGGGCTGCAGAAGGAGTCTGCATTCATGCGCAAAGAATGGCACAGAAAGCAAGGTATGGGATCTTTTTAAATGAAGAAAATATGTCATGAGTAGAATAGTGATATGATGAGATATTAGAATATTAGATTTATAGAACAATTTCAGAAATCATTTCAACATAATTGATAATTGAAATATTCCCACTGTCTTGTTTTTCGTAGGTCCTCACTTTGTGGAGTATCTGAGTTATGAAGTGACCCCAGAATGTTGTGTTGTCCTGAAATGCAAGGTGAGACTGCTGAGAAACAGGGTTAGAGGGAACTCTTGGAAATAGATGTCAGTATTAGGAAAATTATTCTTAGCTCACACACTTCTCCAGATGACTTGTTACCCACCGGTGTGCAGTAATGAAGTGGACCTGAACAACATATCTCTGTCTAACTCTATTTCCATCCCTCTATCGCTATCACCCTCTGCAGGTTGGGAACATAAAGAAGGAGACTGTTGCATTGTGGTACAAGGATGGGCGTGAGATCAAGGGAGACGAGAAACTCACCTTCACCGAGGGAGTGCTCAAACTGGAGATTGCTCAGGTGAGAGGGATTCTACAGTTATTTCATACACATCATACATAAAAAATATATCCTTTACCACATGTCTCTTATACAGCAGTATAAGACCATACTGCACAATAGCTGTCTTTAGAGCGTTAAGAATATTGTTTTGCACATTACTCTAGGCTATATGAATGGCTCTTCTATACAGTAGGCTACATATAGGTTTGAAAATATTATATTATATGTTTTCAATATACTGCACATGTATGAACATACTGTATGTATTGAATGTTTTTGTTCTACACATCATTATATAGTCAATGTGCTGTTTGTTTGCAACTATGTATGACTGTATCATCATTGCACATCTCTGTCTATATGTTCATATATCATAAATATATGATGGGTTCCTCACACTTCATGGATGCTATCTTCTGGCTGCAAGATGGTGGAGTAAGTTGAGCATAAGGCGGTCTGAAGGGGTTGCGACCATGTGAAAAGTTTTGTCTTACTCTAATCGTAAATTACTGTCTTAATATCACTTTCTTCATTATATTAATCACAATTTCTCTGTCATTTCCAGTTACAGCATCAAACCAATCCTTACTTAAATTTGTATAAAACCTTAAATTCTAACCCCACCATTTAATAATCAATGTATTATTTCTTACTAAATTACAGCATATTTCAACACTATTCAACATTTTCCCTCTAACACACCATGTCTCAACCTTTGTTCTCTGTATTAAAGGTAGACTGACGTAGATGCAGAAAGTAAACTGCATACTGGGTCAATTTCCTCAACAACTAAGAGCTGTTTTGGTGCCTGGGCTACCACACTGTGAACAGAGTGAAGCGAACCCGTGCACATGCGCAGATATTGTGTGTGACTATGTGAGAGCAAGGCCTTGCATCTCGCTCATCTCAATATCTGCGATGCTGCTCGTGGCAACATAATTTCGCTGAGTCTACCCTTAATCTGTATTATAAAATCTGTTTTATGTCTTTTACAGTATATCACATCCTTTTGTAATTCACCTGTTTTCCACCCTACATATGTCTCCCTAGTCTTCAGCCAAACACACCACTCATCCCCATTTCTGTGTGTAGTCCAATGTGCGTGTCATCAAAAGTGGCACAGTGAGTGCACGTGTGACACGCATCGTGCCTTAGCGGTGCAGCATGTAAACATGTCACATGTGTCCTATTACAGCGTGATGCTCCTCCTGCAGCCCTAGCGACAGACCTAGACAATTCCCTCGAGGACCTTATCTGGAGAATACTCAAAGTTGGGATCAGCTTGATCTTTTTGTCACCTTAAGTGATCATCTTCTTGGTTTTGCTGTTTTGAGAATGCTTTTTTGCTTTTGTGTCAAATAAATGTGTGTCCTGCAGCACCCATGGCAGGGGAGAAAAGCTTGCCTTTTCGCTTGAGAGTTTAATTTTCATCCTTTACAAAATGATGTGTGTCTCAAACCTGGCCTTCTCTTATAGATCTCAAAGAAGGATGCCGGTGTCTATGAGATTATTATGAAGGATGACAGAGGGAAGGACACATCCACATTGAACCTGACAGAACAAGGTGACTAACCCCTCAAAGCCATACCTCATTGTGTGTATAGTAAAGCGTCAACAAGACCTCATCATATTTACAAAGTGACGTAATTGTCAAATTTCTGTTCGCCAGGTTTCAGAGACTTGATGAATGAAGTGTTCAGTAATATCGGTAAGTACATGTGTCTCACATTGCAGTAGTAAACCAATTAACTTAAGTTTAACTTGTGTTCAAAACATCTATAAAGTGTTCCTCTGTAAAGTTGCTCTGTGTAACGTCGCGCTGTGTATCTCTGCACTGTGTAACGTCTCTGTAATGCCTCTGTAACGTTGCACTTTATAACATCTCTGTAACGTTGCACTGTGTAACATCTCTGTAATGTTACACTGTGTAACATCTCTGTAACGTTGCACTGTATAACATCTCTGTAACCTTGTACTGTGTAACATCTCTGTAATGTTACACTGTATAACATCTCTGTAACGTTGTACTGTGTAACATCTCTGTAACATTGCACTTTATAACATCTCTGTAACGTTGTACTGTCTAACATCTCTGTAACATTGCACTTTATAACATCTCTGTAACGTTGCACTTTATAACATCTCTGTAACGTTGCACTGTATAACATCTCTGTAACGTTGCACCGTGTAACATCTCTGTAACCTTGTACTGTGTAACATCTCTGTAATGTTGCACTGTGTAACATCTATGTAATGTTGCACTGTGTAGCATCTCTGTAACGTTGCATTATGTAACATCTATGTAATGTTACACTGTATAACATCTCTGTAACGGTGCACTGTGTAACATCTCTGTAACATTGCACTGTGTAACATCTCTGTAATGTTGCACTGTGTAACATCTCTGTAATGTTGCACTGTATAACATATATGTAATGTTGCACTGTGTAACGTCTCTGTAATGCCTCTGTAACGTTGCACTTTATAACATCTCTGTAACGTTGCACTGTGTAACATCTCTGTAATGTTACACTGTGTAACATCTCTGTAACGTTGCACTGTATAACATCTCTGTAACCTTGTACTGTGTAACATCTCTGTAATGTTACACTGTATAACATCTCTGTAACGTTGTACTGTGTAACATCTCTGTAACATTGCACTTTATAACATCTCTGTAACGTTGTACTGTCTAACATCTCTGTAACATTGCACTTTATAACATCTCTGTAACGTTGCACTTTATAACATCTCTGTAACGTTGCACTGTATAACATCTCTGTAACGTTGCACCGTGTAACATCTCTGTAACCTTGTACTGTGTAACATCTCTGTAATGTTGCACTGTGTAACATCTATGTAATGTTGCACTGTGTAGCATCTCTGTAACGTTGCATTATGTAACATCTATGTAATGTTACACTGTATAACATCTCTGTAACGGTGCACTGTGTAACATCTCTGTAACATTGCACTGTGTAACATCTCTGTAATGTTGCACTGTGTAACATCTCTGTAATGTTGCACTGTATAACATCTATGTAATGTTGCACTGTGTAATATCTCTGTAATGTTCCTTAGCCAACTCCTCCACTGCACTGAAGATCCAAAGCACAGAGGAGGGCATCAGACTCTACTCCTTTGTCAGTTACTACAACGAGGCACTCCAGGTCACCTGGCACCACAAGTGTGTAGTCTCCTTACTTGTGTTTGTGTGCACGTATGTGCGTACCTTCATGTGGGCGTGTGTGTTCGTGCGTGTTTGCAAGTACATTCAACTGTCAGGTGTGTGTCGTCTGTGAGATGCAGCCTATGTGTGTGTGTTTCAGTGAGTTGTTTTTCTCTCTAATAGGGATTCAGCGATAGCCTTCACAGACCGCATTAAGAGTGGTGTGGTGGGAGAGCAGCTGTGGCTCCAGATCACAGAGCCCACAGAGAAAGACAAGGGCAAATACGCCATCGAGTTCCATGATGGGAAGGGTGGTCTGAAGAGGACTGTGGAGCTGTCTGGCCAGGGTGAGTTCCAAATGACACCTTATTTCCTATATAGTGCACTCATTTTGACATCTACATGGAATTAAGGGGCTCCCGTTCCTTCATCAATGCTTTGATAGGTTTACTCACCTCCTCTTATTTCTTCCAGCATTTGATGACGCATATGCAGAATTCCAGAGGCTCAAGTAAGTTACCCCACATTAATGGATTTTTATACACACTTTTCCCCCATTGTGTTAGCAAGCTGTTCTACATGTTGTGGATGTGGCATGCCAGTAAGTACCCAGCAAACCCGGAACATTCCTAGAACATTAGCTAACATTCCCATTAAGATCTAGTTAGGGTTTGAGCTAACATTAGGATGAAAACGTCCCACAAACATTCTAATAATGTCACCAAATATGTTTTCTGCGAAAATGTTGAAGTGAAATATCCTTGGAATGTTCTCATAACAGTCACTAAAATGTTGTGTAAAAACTACCACATAATGTTCTCATTAGGTGTGTGATAACACAACGTAATAACACAATGTTCCAGTAATGCTCTTAGAACGTACTGCCGCAACAAAATGAGGGAGCAATAGAAGGGGTTCTGAGCAAACATTACAGGAACGATCTACTAATGTTGATGGATATGTTATTTAAAACACCCATAACAAAATATCTCTACAATGGTCTCATAAAATTATTGTATTGTGTGACATTATGAGATGGGTTCTAAAAACATTCCCTGAACATACTTCAGCAATTATGTCTGGATTCAATTGAATAGGTTCTGAAAAAACATTACAGAAACGTTCTGTGAATATTTATGGAGACGTCAAGCTAAACACCCCAAATAACGTGCAGGGAACATTCCCACAAGACTCTCGTAAAGTTATAGTGTGATGTTATAACATGATTGTTCCAATAACGTTCCCTGAACAAACGTCAGCAATTATGTCTGGATTTAATACAAGTGGTTCTGAGAAAACATTATAGCAATGTTCAGCTAATGTTAATACAAATTCAGACAGCTGATGTTCTGAAAGAGCTGAAAAATCTGGACCCCTACAAATCAGCTGGGCTAGACAATCTGGACACTTTCTTTCTAAAATTAGCTGCCGAAATTGTCGCAGCCCCTATTACTAACCTGTTCAACCTCTCTTTCGTAACGTCTGAGATTCCCAGAGATTGGAAAGCTGCCGCGGTCATCCCCCTCTTCAAAGGGGGTGACACTCTAGATCCAAACTGTTACAGACCTATATCCATCCTGCCCTGCCTTTCGAAAGTATTTGAAAGCCAAGTTAACAAACAGATCACCGACCATTTCGAATCCCACCGTACCTTCTCCGCTATGCAATCCGGTTTCCGAGCTGGTCATGGGTGCGCCTCAGCCACGCTCAAGGTCCTAAACGATATTATAACTCTGATCGATAAAAGACAGTACTGCACAGCCGTCTTCATCGACCTGGCCAAGGCTTTCGACTCTGTCAACCACCGCATTCTTATTGGCAGACTAAATAGCCTTGGTTTCTCAAATGACTGCCTCGCCTGGTTCACCAACTACTTCTCAGATAGAGTTCAATGTGTCAAATCGGAGGGCCTGTTGTCTGGCAGTCTCTATGGGGGTACCACAGGGTTCAATTCTCGGGCCGACTCTCTTCTCTGTGTATATCAAGGATGCCGCTCTTGCTGCTGGTGACGCTCGGATCCACCTCTATGCGGACGACACCATTTTGTATACATCTGGCCCTTCATTGGACACTGTGTTAACAAACCTCCAAACGAGCTTCAACGCCATACAACACTCCTTCCGTAGCCTCCAACTGCTCTTAAACACTAGTAAAACTAAATGCATGCTCTTCAACCGAACGCTGCTTGCACCCGCCCACCCGACTAGAATCACTACTCTCGGCGGGTCTGACCTAGAGTATGTGGACAACTACAAATACCTAGGTGTCTGGTTAGATTGTAAACTCTCCTTCCAGACTCACATTAAGCATCTCCAATCAAAAGTTAGATCTAGAATCGGCTTCCTATTTCGCAACAAAGCCTCCTTCACTCATGCTGCCAAACATGCCCTCGTAAAACTGACTATCCTACCGATCCTTGACTTTGGCGATGTCATTAACAAATTAGCCTCCAACACTCTACTCAGAAAATTGGATGTAGTCTATCACAGTGCCATCCGTTTTGTCACCAAAGCCCCATATACTACTCACCATTGTGACCTGTACGCTCTTGTTGGCTGGCCCTCACTACATATTCGTCACCAAACCCACTGGCTCCAGGTCATCTATAAATCACTGCTAGGAAAATCCCCACCTTATCTTAGCTCACTGGTCACCATAGCAACACCCACCCATAGTCTGCGCTCCAGCAGGTATATCTCACTGGTCATCCCCAAAGCCAACACCTCCTTTGGCCGCCATTCCTTCCAGTTCTCTGCTGCCAATGACTGGAACGAACTGCAAAAATCTCTGAAGCTGGAGACTCTTATCTCCCTCACTAACTTAAAGCATCAGTTGTCAGAGCACCTTACCGATCACTGCACCTGTACACAGCCATTCTGAAATTAGCCCACCCAACTACCTCATCCCCATATTGTTATTTATTTTGCTAATTTGCACCCCAGTATCTCTATTTGCACATCATCTTTTACACATCTATCATTCCAGTGTTAATAAGAAATTGTAACTATTTTGCACTATGGCCTTACCTCCATAATTTACTACATTCGCACATACTGTATATCAATTTTCTGTTGTATTTTTGACTTTATGTTTTGTTTACCCCATATGTAACTCTGTGTTGTTGTTTTTATCACACTGCTTTGCTTTATCTTGGCCAGGTCGCAGTTGTAAATGAGAACTTGTTCTCAACTGGCTTACCTGGTTAAATAAAGGTGAAATAAATATAATAAAAGGCCCATTCCACAAAAAGAGTGCCTTTTGCGTCCCTTTGATATTTTAAGAAGAAATTGTGCATTAATATTGAATTTAAAAGCCTTTTATATTAAATGAAGTGCTTTTTAATATGGGCCACACGAGGAAAAAGAAGAAACACTGCTCTTGCTAGTATCACTGCTCTTTATTAAGCTTTACGTATCGGCCACAAGGCCTTTGTCAGAGCTTTTGTGAGTGTTTATAATTTGCACCCTTATGTAGACATTGCTCCATCCACATCCGTTCAATGCATCGAATGGGGTTGAAGTCGAGGGAAAATAACAACGTGCATTTCATAAGTATTCTAATAAAGTGTGTACAGAAAATGCATTAAACAAATCTGTAAAACCACAATGAGGACATCAAACCTATCAAGTAAGTTTTCATAAATCATTGGGTACAGTGCAAGAAAAAATGTCAGCGTAGTCTGAAGTGGCGGCATTAATTCATGTTCACATTTACAACATAACATGCATGGGCTTTTCATCATTAAGACCTTTGGGGTATAATGTCTGGAGGGTGAAAATCCAAAAACATTATCTTTTGCTCAGAGTATTATTTATATCACCTCCCCTGTCTGATATCTTGACTTTCTCAATGCCACAAAATCTAAAGGTAGAAATGTCATGAAATGTCATATAGACCACATGGAAAATTCAATAAATCAGATGTTTTATATGAATAAAGACTTGCTAAAGTGCCAAAGGGAATGCTGGGTAAAACCTAAATATTATATTTCAGAAACCTTTAATGAATACATAAAGATGTATGTGAGCATTCTTGCAACATCTTTGCACATTCTTGAACATTTGTGCACCCCGATTTTGTGTTTTGGGAACCTATCTCTTCAATGTCCCCCACACTGTTGCCACAACCTAATGAAATGTTTTGTGAACTTTTAAAGAACATTACAAATATGTTCTGTTAACATTCTTGTAACATCAGAGGAATGTTCTGTGCACCCTAATACAAACATTGTATAATCATCAGCACAACTGGACACATGTTGTGTTACTATAACCTTTGGGGGTAATGTTCTAACACCATTCCCACAAAAGGAAGGAAATGTTCTGGGAACATTCAAAGAACCAGTTTTGGTTTGCTGGGTACTCTGCATCCATCCTTCCTTTCATGTGATTGCTATATTTGGTGTTCCTCTCAGTCTGCCAAGCCACTCTCTCTGTGCATGTATGTTTATATAGCAGGCAGTCTCTGACAGGCTTTGAGTAAGGGCATAGGGAAGTGTAAGAGTAAGGCCCCATGTAGCTCAGTTGGTAGAGCATGGTGCTTGCAACGCCAGGGTTGTGGGTTTGTTTCCCACGGGGGGCCAGTATGAAAATGTATGCACTCACTAACTGTAAATCGCTCTGGATAAGAGTGTCTGCTAAATGACTAAAATGTAAAATGTAATGAAGGCTTTACTTAGACATGCTTCCTGGCTCCAGTCCAAACACATTCTCTGCATTCATTTCTCTTATCTTTGTTCTTCAATCTGTTTTGTCTCTTCCAATGTCAGAGCGGCCGCTATTGCAGAGAGAAGTAAGTACACACACACACACACACACACACACACACACACACACACACACACACACACACACACATTATTAGATGGGGATGAGAGGGCTGCTCTCAGTATTGTAGTGGGTACTGTTATTTTCAAACTGATCTGAGGTCAGTGGTCTAATTTGGTGCTCTTTGTTTCAGATCGTGCTCGCGTGGCAGGAGGCCTGCCTGATGTCGTCACCATACAGGAGTTAAAGGTAACCATGTCTGGATGGATCTGGATCTGTCTGTCTGTCTGTCTGTCTGTATATGCATGTCCATGGTTCCATACTGGCCTGGGACTCAAGCATTGCAGACTTGATTGTGTATGACACTACTACGGCTGCATCTGAAATGGTACCCTAGTATTCCCTATATAGTGCACTACTTTTGATCAGCTATGGTCTAAAGTCATACACTATATAAGGAAGAGCTCTGGTCAAAAGTAGGATGCTATATAGGGAATAGGGTGCCATTATAGGGTGCCATTTCAGACTCACCTTATTATGTCTGATCTTGTCTCTCGCCATCAGGCCCTGAACCTGACCTGTAACATTTCGGGCGAACCCCTGCCTGAGGTAGTCTGGCTGAAGAACGAGAGGGAGATTGTGTCTGATGGCCACTACGTCATGAAGTTCGAGGCGGGCAAGTACGCCAGCTTCACCATCACCACGGTGAACACGACAGACTCGGGCAAGTACAGTATCCTGGTGAAGAACAAGTACGGCACAGAGAGCGCCGACTTCACCGTAAGTGTCTTCAGTCCCGACAGCAAGAAATAAGGGAGAAAGAAAGAAGGCCGGCAAGAAATAAGGGAGACCTCAATCTTTGCGTGAATATTATGTATAAAAATACATAAAAAAAGACAAAGAAAAAAGAAAGAAGTCCTGAGCGTTGGTTTGATGGTTTGAGATGGTTTTTATGGTAGTCTATACAGTATTTAACTCTAGTTTGAAAAGGTGTATCGTTTTACTCTGAGCATGAAATGTCCAAACGTTCCGAGAAAAATCTGAGAATTACAAAAAACATAAACACAATACTTTAGGTCCAATCATCCTTAATTTTGACACCACGATGAGTATAGTTATACATTTATAAAATTCCCCCATGTATTACAATATTTGCTATATTTTGCTAAGTATTGACACACTAAAAAGGTATGTAAAGACAAATGTTTGTGTTAATTCAAATTAATTTACTACAATAGACTTAAATCTAAAAGGTTAACCATCTAGTATTGGTTAAAAAGGACTATGTGAAGTAAATTTAAGATGCTGAAAACCTTGTTAGCTTACTCAAAGGTTATTACTGTATGTGCCATGCAAGAGTTTTAAAAAGTAAGGAAGTGAATAGATGCTCTATAAGCACTGACAAAGGAAGATTTTTTCTGTCATGTGGAATTTGAACAGATCCTGTGTTGTTTTTTCATTCACAATCACTGTTTACTGAATATGATGTCACCACCTATGTCACTCAGTGTGTTATTACATCACTCCTTCTGCCACTATATAATGATTATGGCATCACTTCCTCTGATTATGACATCACTTCCCCTGTCACTATGCAGTGATTATGACATTACTTCCTCTGTCACTCAGTAATGATTATGACATCACTTCCTCTGTCATTATGTAGTGATTCTGACATCACTTCCCCTGTCTCTCAGTAATGATTATGACATCACTTCCTCTATCACTACGTAATGATTATGACATCACTTCCTCTGTCCGCTGTCTCATGAGAAGGACTAATAAAATGGAGCATGGACTCCCTCACCAGGTCCTCCTCTGTTGTCTCACTGTGTTTTGTTCCCTCTGTATGACACCCCACTCTTCATTCTCCATTCCCCATTCTCTCCCTCCACTTTTCACTCTCTGCTTCAGTCTCCTGTTCACCATTCACTCCTGGTCACTTGTCTGATATTGTCTGATGGTCATCTTGTCTCCAAAGACCATGAAGGCATCTATCACCAAGGAGCAATGCAATCCCTCACTCTGAACATACACAAGCACCTCTCTCCGTACACAAGGGAGTCAAACTCAACTCCTTGACGACCGCACACACCTGCTGATTTTTAGTGTTATCTTTTAACAAGTGGCTGATTTAGACCTGGGTCTGTGGCCCTTGGGGACTTGAGCTTGACAACCCTGCTGCTTTGTACCATATGCTTTGTCTCTCAACACACTCAACCAACTGCACTCTGTCCACACACACTTCCAGTGAGCACCCCTCCTCCCATCACATTTCTCTGTACTGTGTGTTTGTAAGCACAAATCACCCTCAGACACCCACCATGTTTTTGTTCATTAGATGTTTTCTCATCAAGGATTCACCACTAGTAGGGCATTAAATTGGTTGCGTCCCAAATGGCAGCCTATTCCCAATATAGTTCACTACTTTTAACCAGAGCTCTATGGGACCTGGTCAAAAGTAGTGCAATAAATAGGGAACAGGGTCCCATTTGGGACGCAGCAATAATCTACTGCTACATAAGGTCTATGATGTGACGCAACAGTGCACCAAGCCCTCGTGATAAAGGAAAGGAACGTCTTATCATCAACTAACACACACATGACCTTGTCACTGAATGGGAAAAGTCTTAGTTATACATTTAGTGTGTGTGCCAGTCTGGGACACCATTTTTAGATTCACTGACTGGAAAAGATGGACATTAGACCCAGGAAATGTGATTGCAATGACATTAAAACAAACAAAGGGCTAAGTCACCAGAATATAATGAGAGCAGCCTGTCACATAACTCAAACATGTAGAGAGACCAGGAAGTGGGTTAGCCAGGGGTCTGAAACAAGAATACCAGGGCCTGTATTCATAAAGAGTATGAGTGCTGATCTAGGATCAGGTCCCAATCATTCATATTCATTATAGTCTAAAAGGCTAAACTGATCTGAGATGCAGTATCTCAAGTGTTGTATTATTTTTTGCAGTAGGCTATTCTATGTGGTAGAACATTCTGCTCTCTGCTGTCAGACACACTAAACCGCAAAGCATTAGCTACATTTTTTAGTCCATGCACAAGTAAACATGATCAATAGCTTATTACACCAGCAATAATATCATGTGATCCTGGAACAAAATTAGTTGTTGACATGTTTTTTGCAGCCCTCTTCTCAGAAGACGTTTTAGTGACATTTAATTTGTAGGCCTATAAATCACATTAGGAAAGTTTTGCAGTCTGGTAAGTAATCTCAAATGCCAACAATGTCTTTGAAGTAGAGCCCATTTTTTAAACATGGCTTGATGAAATTGAACTTTTTATTCACGAGACTAGTTTTAAAAGTAGCTAGGGAAATTCTGTGTGCAAGGTATGTGTTTGTGCGTGTGTGTGTGTGCGTGTGTGTTTGTGTGTGTGTGTGTAAATCCTAAAACATTTTCCATTTGCCAGTTGGTTGTAACAGAAGGCAAAGGGGACTTGGGAGTGACCTCCTATTTGACTGATGCTGATGGGAATGTGATCATTGGGTCTAAAAGCAGACCTACCACCCCAACAGAGAGGAGGAAGTCAGTCACTGGGAAGAAAATGCAGAAGAGAAAGGGTGAGGCGACAGCTGTCCACAATAATGTGTGCAAGAAAATTCTTAACACAAAATACTTTTAATGTGAATAAATGCGAATATTAGGCTACACCTTCAATTAGGCCACACTTCTGATTTTAAAAAATACAAACTTACTACTAAGTTAAAACAGTGTACAGAGTAATTATCTCATCTCAGAACCCAGATCTGGAGTAACAGTCTGTCACAAGAGACTAGGACCTATCTTACTTCAATGTGTCAGTCTATCACCTTCAGAAGACGTGGAGAGCATCATCATCATGTTTATCCTTTTTGAGTCAAAAGTGTAAGCACTATCACAAAAAGTCATGTTTGAGGTTAGGGGAAAAATGTAGTTAGGTTGTTTTCTTCACCACCAAACTAGTGAAGTTGTTTTGGATGGACGTTTTGGTGATGGCAAGGGCAGTCTTCTGATTGAGTCACTGATTAAACATAAGTAATGTCCTTTCTCTGGAAGAATCGATGTGAAATTATTTACCTGTGTGTGTGTGTGTGTGTGTGTGTGTGTTTCCTTAGATTCTGTAATCCTCCAGAAGCCTCCAGAGGAAAAGGAGGGGAAGAAGAAAGAAGAAAAGAAGATGGAGGACAAAACCGCAGACAAGAAAAAGGCTGCCCCTGCTGTTGCAAGCAAGGTCGGCAAGCAGGAGACCCTGCAGCAGCCCACAACTACAGCAGATGAGGCGAAGCCAGATGATGTCCCCACATCTGAGAAACTGGCAGAGAAACCACAGACTAACAAGGGAAAAAACGATCAAGACGAGTGACAATCAGAAAGCTGGTTACATAAGTGAAATAGTTATTTTGGAGTTTGATGTGGTTTATACGTCTTGCATGAATGATGTGTGTCTTTGAGCATCACTGAAACACCACTGGAATAACTGTTTTTCTCCCAACATCGTAATTCACTCATCCTTTTCTTTAAAAGCCCAATGCTGTCAAAATTTCCGCTGATGAAACTAACATTCTGTCAAAAAATTTGATCAGTGTTGTTTCCTGATAGTTTCTGGTTAAAAATACAATCTACACAGGACTTCCTAATCAGTAGGTTTGCATGAGCAGGCGTTTCGGCTTTCCAAGGTGACATCCACATGCGGTAAATTGGTTAATAGAGCAATGACAAAGAGAGTTCCAAACCTCCCTGCCAATAACAGCTAGTTTTCAGTTTTCCCCTCCCCACTCAGACCACTCCCAGACAGTCCTAGCAAGATTCTTGCTTGAAAAATATACCGAACGAAAATATAAACGCAACATGTAAAGTGTTGGTCCCATGTTTCATGAGCTGAAATAAAAGATCTCAGAAATGTTGCATTCGCACAAAAATCGTATTTCTCTCAAATTTTGTGCACAAATTTGTTTACATCCCTGTTAGTGAGCATTTCTCCTTTGCCAAGATAATCCATCCACCTGACAGGTGTGGCATATCAAGAAGCTGATTAAACAGAATGATCATTACACAGGTACACCTTGTGCTGGGGACAATACAAGGCCACTCTAAAATGTGCAGTTTTGTCACACAACACAATGCCACAGATGTCTCAAGTTTTGAGGGAGCATGCAATTGGCATGCTGACTACAGGAATGTCCACCAGAGAATTTGGACAGCTGATGAAACTGAGTATTTCTGTCTGTAATAAAGCCCTTTTGTGGGGAAAACCCTATTCTGATTGGCTGGGCCTGGCTCCCCAGTGGGTGGGCCTGGCTCCCAAGTGCCCATTTTAATGAAAATCTTTTACTGTTAAGTACTTAATTGTTACCCAGAAATGATTTGATATTGATATAAAAACGGCTGCATTGGGCCTTTAAAAGCAGGGAAGATTAAAATACAGAGTGAGGGGATGTCATTTTGTATTACAATGTATAACTCAAACATGCAGTCCTAGCTATAAACTTGTAGCTCAAAGGAAGGGCCACAAAAAAGGGCATAATTTGCATAATCTTCACATCTTTAACCTTTGGTGGTGTTATTGCTAGCATTTTTTTTGTGCTTTTAAGAGTGTGGATTTAATAATATTTTTTGATTGAATAAAATGCAGTAATAGGCCACTTTAAGACACCTGAGATTGGGAATGACATATGTTCACCAATGAAACAGGAGTATGTGTATTGAGGGATACACAACTGACCGATTTTTGAACAAACATTAGTTTCTCATGCACAGGCCTAATAGAAGTCAAAGTCACCAAAGGAATGATATGGGTCTATAGGCAAGAGAGGCAGTGAAGGACAAACTAAACGTGAATACCTGAAGTGAACCAGAGCAGAGTAAAATCACAGCAAGGTCAAATATTAGAACATGTCACTCAGTTCACCCAATTAGCTTGGAGGCAACATCATTGTGTTTATTTTTGTTTAAATTAATATCACTTGGTGAATGAACACTTGTAATTCATACACAATTATCGAGGATATTGCATGGGTCACTTCTCTTGACTGGTATAATTGTTTGAATTGCGCAGTTGCTGTGCATTGAAACTCATGAGTCATGTTATGTTTGGTAGGCTATAGGCCTGCATAATATGGTGTGATAATAATGAAAAATAATACAAGGTTAGATTGTAAAAGCGCGAGTCTGTGTGGAATTTCTCAAATTGATACATTGTACTGGTAAAACGCCAGTAGATGGAAACTGTTACATTGTATCACGTGAAAGCACGGTTTGCTTCGTCATATGGTTAGATCACAGCGCCGCGAGACGAGCCAACTACGTAGAGGCTCGAGTTGAGGTGAACTGCCACGGTGAGAAATAACGGACACCGGCTGCCAAATGACTGTCTGCAAACGGTATGTATTCAAGTACTAGGCTACTCTCGCCGGTAAAGTTGATACGCTGCAGTTCTCTGCGAAACAGTAGGTTTTTCATTGAGGCTTTAGTACGAATCTGACGTTTGACTGGGCTAGCTATATGTAGCTTAGGCAACACAGTCAGTATCGGTTTAGCCTTAACGTCAGCTAACGTAGCAGGCATACAATAAACTGTTACTGTAAGAAGCTAGCTAGCTAGCTAGTATAAATAACGTTTTTTTTAAAGACTTCTGATGAGCAGCCTAGCTCTCGCTCATCAAGCTCTAAATTGTATTGTAATTAAATATACATACATATATTTATACATATATTTAGGTTAGAATTGCCTCTACTTTGTCTGACGTTACGCATGTCAAGAGTGGCTAGGGTGGCAATGGATAATAGCATAATTTCAGTAAATGTTTATAGACACAGCAACAATATCACACAATCTTACTCATAAAGCTTAGTAGACATACAATGTTGCTAGCTTTTACTTAAGAAATGCTAGTCTTGAATGACAATTTGGCATTCAAGACAAACCCATTGAAATGTACCCCTTGAATTGAATAATAATCGCTCTAACCGCTAGGCTACTTGCAGCCAAATGCCATGGAATGGGGTGCATTTGCTCTACCTATAGTCTATTGTTTACATTTTAGTTGGTGGCCCACTATTTGATGTTGTGCACATTTTACAGTGCATGACTTTAAAACGACTTCATCCCAACTCATGGCATGTTTTGCAATGGGATTGGCTCCTGAACTGAACACACAATCTTTGCAAAGCACATTGCTGGGCACTTGGATGTGGAACAGTACATAAACGTGCCTACAGTAGAGAAGAAAAGCCAGATATGCCCTGTAATCTGGTAAATAAGATTACCGCTAGCCAAGGTGCTCTCTAACCATCTTAGTGGCCAGTGAGTCAAGGATGATAACAGGTCTTCTACAGCTACGCCTGTTGATAAGGCAGAGCAAACTTGTCTTTACCCTCAGTGTCTGACTGTAACTGAATATTATATGCTGTATGTGTCTGGATTTAAGAGAACAGTATTATTAATGTGTTAATTACACTATCAGGTGTACAACACCATCAAGGACCAATAGTGTGCGGTAGAAGGAGCTTATTGTTGTTGACAGGTGCAATAACAAAAATACCTCCACATGCAAGTGACACATTCAAAATGAAAACAAAACTAAATCTGTTGTCTGTACCTGCCAATCTAAAGTTCACATTAACTGAGCTCAGCAAGGCAGTGGTTTCCTTTTGTGGGTGCATGAAAAAGTTAGTTTGTTTCCTCATCAAACTTGATTTGATGTCTGCTTTACTGAAATTCTACTTACTGTAACTGGCTCATACTTCTTACTGCATTATTAGATGACAAACCCAATAGGCTATACGTTTCCATGTAGGCCTAGATATGTACAGTCAGTTTAATAGTTGTGTGCTAAACCAGCCATTTTTCTGTCTAAATTAGGCAATGTGAGTGTAGTAGGTTACCTGCAGGTCTCTGACCTAGATGTAATGGATGTGTTCTAACATGGCTGACATGTCATTTGAACTTCTTTGGAAACTTCTGCTTTGTCCATGAAAAGAGTTTGCCACTGCAGCTTTGATTCAAACAGGCCATGGCAGGGCAAACTACACATCATGGGGCATATTTGATGTTAATTACCAACCTGATTTAAATGAAAACAGAGAATCATTTATTTTATCTTAACCACAAGTTATGTAGAAAATAACATTTAGACCTAGCATCCTTCTCTTGTTTTTCTGATTTGTACTGTTTTGCCATGTTGCCAAAATGAGTAATTTAATTTAGTATGACCTTACACACAAGTCTGATCAATTTCTTAAAAGACTATTGTTTCATACAATTAATGTCTTGTAAAGGTCTCTTATGAGGCTTCGCACATGTTGATATTTCGCTTTCTAGTGCCTGCGGGGGCGGGGTGAGAGGAGGGGTTCAAGCCCTCAAATGGGTATGTAAGCGTTTTAAGGCTCAGGTCTGGGGTAAATTTCCTTCATAGGGTTTGTGTTGGCTTAGAGGGGGGCAAAGGCCACAGGGGCTCTGGACCGGACCGGTGCATGGCACAGGCTGGGTGGAGGGTGGCAGAGCCAGGAGGAGAGGGGCAGAGTAAGTAGAGACCGCCTGGGCTCAGAGTACAGTGTTATCCCCTCTGAGGTGAACAGGCCTTGGGCCCCGGGGAGAGAGCAATGGACCTCTCAGTACGGTGCCCTGGTCCAAGAGACTCAGTGGAGAACCAGGACTCACATCTCCAGGACTCAAAGTCCTCCTGGACTCTGGTGAGTTGGGATTCCTGCATTAGTCTGCAACTAGAGAGTACGTTGTGGTGCATATCTTTTGAATGAGTTTACTTATACAGTACTTTATCAGAAATGTTAGTTTTTCTAGTTTATCTGATGGATTATAAAAAAAGAAAATTGTGAGCAACATCAGGTTTCTCATATTTAATTTGTACTTTTTTCAGAGTCACATAATGTTGTGACTTACTGGTAGTAACTGTTTCTGTTGGAGATTTACTTTGGGTTCAAAGTCCAGGGCACTGGTATGCAGCTCAAAAAGTTCATAAGAAGTTGTCCATGTAAGGTGCTTAACCCTCCCGTTGTCCTAGGGTCAAAATGACCCGCCACTGTTTTGAACCAACTTTATTTAATTTTTATATTTTTTGGATCATTTGTGAGAAGGAGGCAGTGATACTTTCTTTAAAGTCTCACTGCCTCCTTCTCACAAATGATCCCAAAAATATAAAAATTAAATAAAGTTGGTTCAACACAGTGGCGGGTCATTTTGACCCTAGGACAACGGGAGGGTTAAATATTGTTGGGTCGTTCCACCAATTTGGTACCTTTTGAGAAGTGTAACTTGGTAAAAAAAAAACGTTTGATTTCACAAAATTTAAAACATTCTAAAATAAAGAGCACATGTTCAACTTCATAAAAACAAGTTTTCCCATCTCAAGAGGTTAAATAAAAAAAATACTATATTAAGTGCCCAAAAAGTAACAGGGTTGACAGTTACAGGGTTGACTGTTACAGGGTTGACGATTTCTTCTTAAATCAGCCACAAATCCCCTTGTGACAGGGGGAATGGTTGCTTGTTGTGTGCAACAGGGAGTGGCAATTGAATGCAAGGTTCACAAAAAACAGAAATTGTTTCAACATTTCTAGCCTGTCTATCTATGGGGAACAGGGCTGCCGTGTTATGCTCAACCGGCTCAGTTTTCCACCACAAAACACCAGAAAATGGCCAAAAAAATTGTAGAACTATTCCTTTTACTCTGTGATTTGACTTTTAGATGTTCAATGTTTCTTAAAAAATATATATTTTAAAAGGAATAGTTTCACCAAATTAATATGAGTTAAGTTCACCTAACAGGGTTGACCTTAAAATGAGGGACAGATGTAAATTAATCACTAATTACATGAAATAAATAATAATATTCTAATATTCAGAAATGACTTTGTCAAAGCAACAAAATCAAAATAACTAGGGCTTTAAAATTATGGTAAAACTTGGAGACATTTTGGATTAAGTGGGTTCCTAGAAGTGACACATGGTTAACGGAGTTACATGTCAAAATGCAATTTCAACTTAAATATCAAAAGGCACTCTTTTCGTGGAACGACCCTGTTATTGTGGCATTATAAAGGCATTTCTGCTGCATTCTGTGTCCCTCTTTTGGTGTAAAGAATAACACATTTTCCTATACCACACCAGTGTATCCACTATATTAATTTAGCAGCAGTAGCCCACTGCTGCTAAATTGTTGCCACCGCTGCAAAAAATATTTATTTCTGCCGAGACATGCTTTTAAATGGATAGTCGTTGTCTCAATGACTGGAAGTCTATGGGAACAGCTAGCATGTCATTGCGCTAACGCTAGTAGCAATGCACCCCCCACACCTCCCTCTTCCCTTGCCGTCACTGCAAAAAAAAATCCTATGGGAAACACTGCACACACAAATATTTAATTTTGGAGACATACCTTGGCAATGACCTCAACTGTGTGTGTGTGTGTGTGTTAGTGGTGCACGGGTCAGCTGTTTGTTCACCCGTACCCGCCCGCAATTGCTAATAACCTATCCGCAACCGCCCGACTATATGTGATAAAGTGAAAATCTGAGGCTCCCGACTCTAACCCGCTAATATAGAAAATAGATGTACTGTATGCTACAGTCAGAGACAGCGGAAATATTTTTTTGGAAGGGGGTGCAGGATTATTTTTGCCTGATTTAGATAGGCTATGTTTCTGCTTATAATTTCCGACATTTTGGTAGGCTATTTGTTAGTCAACTTGACTATAATTAGATACATGCAGCTTCTCTTCTGTTATTATACTGTATGTTGCCCTAGAAGACTAAATAGATCCTTGCTCACCAAAATAATGTCATAAATTGGTCAAATTAATGCTTCAAACTAGTTGACATCAGTAAAGTTTTCATCTCTGCTTCTTTCGCGGAGCAAAGACATTTAGGGACCGGGCAGGGATGGATTAAGAAATCATAAGCCCCATTTTTTTTGCATTTCATGCAATTCTATATCATTTACATGACAGAAACATTAGCTTAATTTTTTTTTATTCCACAGAAATGACCGAAATAAGTGGCTACTCTGACACTGACAAACTGAGATCAATCTGGTCTTGAATTCAAACAAACAATAGCCCAGGCCAATGAAGCAACACACAGATTGTACAATATTAGGAGGCAATATTATTACAGTCTATACACTGAGTGTAAAAAACATTAAGGACACCTTCCTAATATTGAGTTGCACCTCCCCTTTTGCCTTTAGAACAGCCTCAATTCGTCGGGGCATGGACTCTACAAGGTGTTCGAAAGCGTTCCACAGGGATGGTAACCCATGTTGACTCCAATGCTTCCCACAGTTGTGTCAAGTTGGCTGGATGTCCTTTGGGTGGTGGACCATTCTTGATACACATGGGAAACTGTTGAGCGTGAAATCCCCAGCAGCATTGCAGTTCTTGACACAAACCGGTACGCCTGGCACCAACTACCATACCCCGTTCAAAGGCACTTAAATATTTTGTCTTGCCCATTCACCCTCTGAATGGCACACATACACAATCCATGTCGCAATTGTCTCAAGGCTTAAAAATCCTTCTTTAACCTGTCTCCTCCCCTTCATCTACACTGATTGAAGTGGATTAACAAGTGACATCAATAAGGGATCATAGCGTTCACCTAGATTCACCTGGTCAGTCTGTCATGGAAAGAGCAGGTGTCCTTAATGTTTTGTACACTCAGTGTATATCATAGGCTACAGTAGGCTACTAAATACAATTTCCAGTGGCACACTGACTCACCGAATTATGAAGATGAAGCTTTGCCCTATTCGCACTGGA
This sequence comes from Coregonus lavaretus, assembly GCF_964263955.1. Lineage (NCBI taxonomy): Eukaryota > Metazoa > Chordata > Actinopteri > Salmoniformes > Salmonidae > Coregonus > Coregonus lavaretus. The sequence continues at coordinate 18,426,397 of NC_139989.1, forward strand.
CTGGTATAGTGTCGCCATTATATTTGAATTGAGGAAATGTCATCACAATCATTATTTTAGCGATCTGCGGTAGAATACATCCTAAATGCCCCGCAGCCTGCAGATGTAAGCTAAACAATCAATCTTGTGTCATCGCTGCAACTCCCCAATGGGCTCGGAGAGGCGAAGGTGGACTCATGCGTCCTCCGAAACATGACCCGCCTAACCGTGCTTCTTAACACCCGCCAGCTTAACTCGGAAGCCAGCCGCACCAATATGTCGGAGGAAACACCGTTCAACTGGCGACAGCCTGCAGTCACCCAGCCCACCACAAGGAGTCGCTAGGGCGCGATGAGCCAAGTAAAGCCCCCCCCAGCCTAACCATCCCCTAACCCGGACGACACTGGGCCAATTGTGCGCCGTCCTATGGGACTCCCGGCCACGGCCGGTTGTGGCACAGCCCGGGAATGAACCCATGTCTGTAGTAACGCCTCTAGCACTGCGATGCAGTGCCTTAGACCACTGCACCACTCGGGAAGCCCTAGCACAATATTTTTTTATACACTACATGACCAAAAGGATGTGGACACCCCTTCAAATTAGTGCTGACAGGTGTATAAAATCGAGCGCACAGCCATGCAATCTCCATAGACAAACATTGGCAGTAGAATGGCCTTACTGAAGAGCTCAGTGACTTTCAACGTGGCACCGTCATAGGATGCCACCTTTCCAACAAGTCAGTTCGTCAAATTTCTGCCCTGCTAGAGCTTCCCCGGTCAACTGTAAGTGCTGTTATTGTGAAGTGGAAACATCTAGGAGCAACAACGGCTCAGTCGCGAAGTGGTAGGCCACACAAGCTCACAGAACTGGATCGCCGATCGCGTGAGCGTTGCAACACTCACTACGAGCTCCAAACTGCCTCTGGAAGCAACATCAGCACAATAACTGTTTGTCGACAGCTTCATGAAATGGGTGTCCATGGCCGACCAGCCGCACACAAGCCTAAGATCACCATGCACAATGCCAAGCGTCAGCTGGAGTGGTGTAAAGCTTGCCGCCATTGGACTCTGGAGCAGTGGAAACGCGTTCTCTGGAGTGATGAATCACGCTTCACCATCTGGCAGTCCGACGGACAGATCTGGGTTTAGAGGATGTATCTAGTGGAAAGCCTTCCCAGAAGAGTGGAGGCTGTTATAGCAGCAAAGGGGGGACCAACTCCATATTAATGCAGATGATTTTGGAATGAGATGTTCGACAAGCATTTTGGCCATGTAGTTTATATTTTTAGTTACCCAATCAAGGTGGGGTCCCCCAGTTACCCACGTGAGCCCCCTACCTCCTCTCCTCCCCCATCTGATGTTTAGCAGAGCGGCAGCAGGCAGCAACAGGCTGTCTACACTCATTGAGAGCGGGTTCCTGAGTCTTCCTGTGGTTGGCGGTTGCAGTGTTAAAATATAAAATATATACTACATATATAATATATACTGTATATATATAATATATATATATATATATATATATATATATATATATATATATATATAAAATATATTTATTTATTTATTTTGCTGCCTCTTGGGCCCCCACGGACCTGGGCCCAGGGGCTTCAGCCTCGGTAAGCCCCTGCATTAATATGGCCCTGGGACCGGGTAGAAAATGCAATAGGCCTAAAAAAAAAACATTGAAAGAGTTTTGGTGCAAAATGCCCAAATGACATCACTTTCACCTGTTGTAAGGAAAGCTGTGAAAACTACCCAACATGTTTCTGATAACATTTAAGTTCGGCTTGGATGCATATTTTATGTGGTTGAAATATTATCTGTTTTTATGATGCTGATAAAGATAGCACCTCTTCAGACGGTATCTAACTGCGCATTCGCATTCTCTCAAGATGCTGAAAGAAATCATATTTCTCCACTCCTCTTCCCAAGTAAAAATGTAGCCTACATTTGGTGTATCATTTTACTGCAAGAAATGCTTAATTCTGCAAGAGTTAATATTATGGTAATGTGAGAGGTTATAGACCTAGAGTAAGTCTCCAGATTTCAATTTCCATTTAACCCATCTGAACATTAGACTACAGTTCCCTTGACGTGCCATAGGCCTACTTGAAGTCCCAGTCTTGTGACTGACAAATTTATATAGCACCTCAAAATCATCACACAAAACACTACTATCATCCTATTTTACCACTTAATCAAACATTACTTTTCAGGCCCTCCCTTCTCTTTATTTTCAACTCTCCATTTCGCAGATTTTTTGTTATTGAATTAAACTCCGACATTGTCCTTTTTGCCTCCCTGGATAGATTTTTCTGCCCACTCCCAAAAGCATTTGGCGATTGGCATGTAGGTTTTTTGGCACGTGTACAGTTAGGCCCTGAAGCTTATACACTAATGCCAGATAGCCTAAAATAATGAAATAACAACCTCAATGTAGCCTATAGAAATAAATTGCACAAGAATGATACATTTATGGATGTTTTAAGGCAGTGGTTCCCTAACTGTGGACCGCGCCCCCAGTCGGCAGGGGGGGCGCAGGGGGTCTTAAACGCGGGAGTCTTAAACAATCCGGTTTTAAACTTACTCTTGAAAGTTGTTATAGTAGAATGCACAAGGTGCAATTTTGAAATTGGGTAGTGTATCATCAGTTCCTCTTGTCATGTTATTCATTGTGTACCTTAGAGAGCTAATTATAACTTGTCAGAAATGTCCAGATCAACTAGCCCATGTCAGTTAATGTTTTTTTATGTAGGTTTTTTAGCCCATAGATATTGTTGAACATTTTTAGTCACTCAAACAAAATGTATAGAATTGCTAGAAAATTAGCTTTAAAACTGCAAAACTTTCTTTGCACCCTATGACAAAATATGTAGAATTGCAGGAAGTAATCTTTAAACTTGCTAAATTCTCTCCACCAACAAGAGGAACAGTGCTTGTACCCATAGAAATAGGCGCCTGTGCGCACGCATGGGGGTCGCGGGATGTTCCCCAATGCTGGAAGGGGGGCCCCGAATGAAAAAGTTAAAGTATAAATGTTTTTAGATTACTAATGTTACTGTCCCCACTACAACAACAAAATACTTAAACATATAATTTTGTCCTTGAAACATTTAATTGAAATATTGTAGAATTCCGTTCATTCCTATGGAGGACTGCTCCTACTGGGGAGTGCCAATATGGCCAACCTGTGGCTTCAAAGCCCCTCAATGGGCAAAACATAGCATCAGCAATACAGGGTTTATATACATCATTGACCTTAACGATACATCCCAAACTGTAGTTGATGCAGTACAATTCAATTGTGTTCTTCATCTATTTGTTTTCTCCATCCATCAGCTCACTCTGCTACAGTGGAACATGGGAATGAATGGGCCCAAAAGCATCAAGATCAGCAAAATCCTCCCCAAACAAAAGAGCTTTATAAGTGCCACTGTTACTGTTGGCTGTTGGTTTTTATAAGTGAACTCTGTGGTACTGTGGCCCTGTTTATGGCTCTGTCCCAAATGGCACCCTATTCCCTACATAGTGCAATACTTTTGACCAGAGCCCATAGGGAATAGGGTGCCATTTGGGACACATCCTATAACTGACCTCCATGCTGTAGGCAGCAGTAATCTGTGCTCGGGCTGCAGCCACGAGGGGACTGCTAAGCCTTTGACTCTAAACTGTTTGGGGCAGCAGATAAAACTAAATATTTGCTGAGGCTGTTGTTACCAACAACAAAAGTGCCATCAGGTTATTAGAGTTACACAGATGGCAAATTGTGTGATTATTATGGGGTTGTCAGGAAACAGTATGACCTTATAGGCCCCTCTGTAGCTCAATTGGTAGAGCATGGTGCTTGTAACGCCATGGTAGTGGGTTCGATCCCCGGGACCACCCATACGTAAAAATGTATGCACACATGACTGTAAGTTGCTTTGGATAAAAGCGTCTGCTAAATGGCATATTATTATTATTATATTATATTTTCATTGACTAGTCAATCCCTCCCTACAACTTTTGATATATTTCAATGCCTTTCTGCTGTTTCATTTAGGCCTACACCAACATTAACTGCAGGGCTCTACGCAGGGCCAGATTAAGAAATCATAGCCTCCACCCAAGGGATACAAAGTATATGTTATGGTGTGGGGTGCATTTTTCTGGCATGGTTTAGGTCCACTTGTAGAATCTATTCCAAGGCGCATTGAAGCTGTTCTGGCAGCTACAGTGGCTTGCGAAAGTATTCACCCCCCTTGGCATTTTTCCTATTTTGTTGCCTTACAACCTGGAATTAAAATGGATTTTTTTGGGGGTTGTATTATTTGATTTACACAACATGCCTACCACTTTGAAGATGCAAAATATTTTTTGGGGTGAAACAAACAACAAATAAGACAAAAAAACAGAAAACTTGAGAGTGCATCATCTATTCACCCCGCCAAAGTCAATACTTTGTAGAACCACCTTTTGCAGCAATTACAGCTGCAAGTCTCTTTGGGTATGTCTCTATAAGCTTGGCACATCTAGCCACTGGGATTTTTGCCCATTCTTCAAGGCAAAACTGCTCCAGCTCCTTCAAGTTGGATGGGTTCCGCTGGTGTACAGCAATCTTTAAGTCATACCACATATTCTCAATTGGATTGAGGTCTGGGCTTTGACTAGGCCATTCCAAGACATTTAAATGTTTCCCCTTAAACCACGCAAGTGTTGCTTTAGCAGTATGCTTAGGGTCATTGTCCTGCTGGAAGGTGAACCTCCGTCCCAGTCTCAAATCTCTGGAAGACTGAAACAGGTTTCCCTCAAGAATTTCCCTGTATTTAGCGCCGCCATCCATCATTCCTTCAATTCTGACCAGTTTCCCAGTCCCTGCCGATGAAAAACATCCCCACAGCATGATGCTGCCACCACCATGCTTCACTGTGGGGATGGAGTTCTCAGGGTGATGAGAGGTGTTGGGTTTGCGCCAGACATAACGTTTTCCTTGATTGCCAAAAAGCTCAATTTTAGTCTCATCTGACCAGAGAACCTTCTTCCATATGTTTGGGGAGTCTCCACATGCCCTTTGGCGAACACCAAACGTGTTTGCTTATTTTTTTCTTTAAGCAATGGCTTTTTTCTGGACACTCTTCCGTAAAGCCCAGCTCTGTGGAGTGCACGGCTTAAAGTGGTCCTATGGACAGATACTCCAATATCCGCTGTGGAGTTTTGCAGCTCCTTCAGGGTTATCTTTGGTCTCTTTGTTGCCTCTCTGATTAATGCCCTCCTTGCCTGGTCCGTGAGTTTTGGTGGGCGGCCCTCTTTTGACAGGTTTGTTGTGGTGCCATATGCTTTCCATTTTTTAATAATGGATTTAATGGTGCTCCGTAGGATGTTCAAAGTTTCTGATATTTTTTTATAACCCAACCCTGATCTGTACTTCTCCACAACTTTGTCCCTGACCTGTTTGGAGAGCTCCTTGGTCTTCATTGTGCCGCTTGCTTGGTGGTGCCCCTTGCTAAGTGGTGTTGCAGACTCAGAACAGGCCTTTCAGAACAGGTGTATATATACTGAGATCATGTGACACTTAGATTGCACACAGGTGGACTTTATTTAACTAATTATGTGACTTCTGAAGGTAATTGGTTGGACCAGATCTTGCTTAGGGGCTTCATAGCAAAGGGGGTGAATACATATGCACGCACCACTTTTCCGTTATTTATTTTTTATAATTTTTTGAAATAAGTTATTTTTTTATTTTCACTTCACCAATTTGGACTATTTTGTATATGTCCATTACATGAAATCCAAATAAAAATCTATTTAAATTACAAGTTGTAATGCAACAAAATAGGAAAAACGCCAAGGGGGATGAATACGTTTGCAAGGCGCTGTATACAGTGCCTTCAGAAATTATTCAGACCCCTTGACTTTTTCCACATTTTGTTACGTTACAGTCTTATTCTAAAATTGATTAAATTGTTTTTTTCCCTCCCAATCTACACACAATACCACATAATGAGAATGAAAAAATAGGTTTTTGGACATTTTTGCAAATGTAATACAAATAAAATACGGAAATATCACATTTACATAAGTATTCAGACCCTTTACTCAGTACTTTGTTGAAGCACCTTTGGCAGCGATTACAGCATCGAGACTTCTTGGGTATGACGCTACAAGCTTGGCACACCTGTTTTTTGGGAGTTCCGCCCATTCTTCTCTGCAGATCCTCTCAAGCTCTGTCAGGTTGGATGGGGAGCGTTGCTGCACAGCTATTTTCAGGTCACTCCAGAGATGTTCGATCGGGTTCAATTCCGGGCTCTGGCTGGGCCACTCAAGGACATTCAGAGACTTGTCCCGAAGCCACTCCTGCGTTGTCTTGGCTGTGTGCTTAGGGTCATTGTCCCATTGGAAGGTGAACCTTCGCCCCAGTCTGAGGTCCTGAGCGCTCTGGAGCAGGATTTCCGCAAGTATGTCTCTGTACTTTGCTCTGTTCATCTTTGCCTTGATCCTGACTAGTGTCCCAGTTCCTGCCGCTGAAAAACATCCCCACAGCATGATGCTGCCACCACCATGCTTCACCGTATGGATGGTGCCAGGTTTCCTCCAGAAGTGACGCTTGGCATTCAGGCCAAAGAGTTCAATCTTGGTTTCATCAGACCAGAGAATCTTGTTTAGGTGCCTTTTGGCAAACTCCAAGCGGGCTGTCATGTGCCTTTTACTGAGGAGTGGCTTCCATCTGGCCACTCTACCATTAAGCCCTGATTGGTGGAGTGCTGCAGAGATGGTTGTCCTTCTGGAAGTTTCTCCCATCTCCACAGAGGAACTCTAGAGCTCTGTCAGAGTGACCATCAGGTTCTAGGTCACCTCCCTGACCAAGGCCCTTCTCCCCCGATTGCTCAGTTTGGCCGGGCGGCCAGCTCTAGGAAGAGCCTTGGTGGTTCCAAACTTCTTCCATTTAAGAGTGATGGAGGCCACTGTGTTCTTGGGGACCTTAAATGCAGCAGACATTTTTTGGTACCGTTCCCCAGATCTGTGCCTCAACACAACCTGTCTCGGAGCTCTCCGGACAATTCCTTCGACCTCATGGCTTGGTTTTTACTCTGACATGCACTGTCAACTGTGGGACCTAATATAGACAGGTGTGTGCCTTTCCAAATCATGTCCAATCAATTGGATTTACCACAGGTGGACTCCAATCAAGTTGTAGAAACATCTCAAGGATGATCAATGGAAATAGGATGCACCTGAGGTCAATTTAGGGTCTCATAGCAAAGGGTCTGAATACTTATGTAAATAAGGTATTTCTGTTTATTATTTTTAATATATTTGCAAAAATTTTGAAAAAGCTTTTTTCGCTTTGTCGTCATGGGGCATTGTGTGTAGATTGCTGAGGATTTTTGTTTATTTAATCAATTTTAGTATAAGGCTGTAACGTAACAAAATGTGGAAAAGGTCAAGGGGTCTGAATACTTTCCGAAGGCACTATATTTCCTTAATATTTTGTATATATATATTTTTATATGTAATTTTTCGAATGCCTCTTGGAAGCCCCGGTAAGCCCCTGCATTAATCCGGCCCTGGCTCTATACTGACATTTTTACAAGGCGTACATGTGCTCCTAAGTTGAAAAATGTAGGAGCACATAAAGAAATGTAGGAACACAATGAAATATATTAGAGGTATTAATGATAAGAATGGCCAGCAATTACAAAATACAGGGTTATAGAGATTTAACCTACATTGGGCCTATATGAATCCTAGCATGAATCTGTGCTTAGTGTATTGTAAAGTAATCATTACAACAATTTTTATCTGGGTGAATTGTTTTGTTTTTGTTTTACCTGGTGTTAATGGATAAGGCCAGAGTATTTATCCTGTTGGCTAATAAGAACTCAATAATAACTGAAGTTTATATGCCATGATGACCACTGCCTCTGTATTTCCACTGGTTATAATGTCAGCCAATGGCCTTATCAGTTACTCTTTGCTTATCTTTTTGTCACTTGAGTGTGATTCAGATTAGGACCTGTCTTATGACTAGATACACTGAGTCAGGCAGTATTTATTGGATCTTGATGGTCATAACAGGATGCCCAGATTTACGTAAAAGGGTGAAGTCCATTCCCATCTCAAAGTCTTGTTTATCCCCAAGGGCTTTGAAATTAAAAGCTCAGCAACAACACAGATGTGTGTGTAAAGGGCGTCACGCTGCATGCTTAGCGAGTACCACTTCCTCCCGATTCGGCCCATACCTGGCACAAACTCGGGACCTCTGCCTTGCTAGCACACGTAACCGCCTTCCTGAAGCATCTTACCAGTCGGCCCCACGTGAAAAGCTAGCTATTCACTGGCGCAAGTGGGGACACTTCAGGCTGAGGAGTAAGTTTCACACATTCCCATGTGCTACACGTGTGACTGTGACAAAGTCGAGGCATATACAGCGCCTTCAGAAAGTATTGTCTGACACCTCTCAACTTTTTCCACATTTAGTTGTGTTACAGCCTGAATTTTAAATAGATTAAATTTAGATTTTGTGTCACTGGCCTACACACAATACCCCATAATGTCAAAGTGGAATTAAGTTTTTCAAAAAAAAAATATTATAATACAAAATTAAATGCTGAACACCCCGTAATGTCAAAGTGGAATTATATTTTTCGAGTCAATATGACCTCTTGTCCACCAGATGCATCAAACTCATTGCGTTCCGGCGGAAGTCATTCATTGTCAATGGAGCAGTCCGCAACACTACTTTGGGGGTGCTGCACTAGGCTGCGGTGCTTACTGTGTAGCGCATTCGTTCAATATTTTCAACTCGTGCGTTGCTTTACCGTGCGGTGGTACAAACGTAAGTACACACACAGACTCCAACTATACTGAACAAAAATATAAATTGGCATTCTCTGCAGAGCGGGTGTTTATTATGTTAAATTCAAGCTTCAAAGTGTTCAACTGTTGAAGGGTGTCGACATTTCTATCTAAGCTGTGTTTTCTTTCTAAGTCATGGATTTTCTGTTTGAGTATTTCTAATTCTTTACGGGTCTTCTTTTTCTTATGTGAAGAGTAAGACATGATACAACCTGTCATATATGCTTTAAGACCTTCACAGACAACAGTTTGGCATACTTCATTATCCACACTGAAGAAAAATATAAACGCAACATGTAAAGTGTTGGTCCCATGTTTCATGAGCTGAAATAAAAGATCACCAAAAATGTTAGTGAGCATTTCTCCTTTGCCAAGATAATCCATCCACCTGACAGGTGTGGCATATCAAGAAGCTGATTAAACAGCATGATCATTACACAGGTGCACCTTGTGCTGGGGACAATAAAAGGCCACTCTAAAATGTGCAGTTTTGTCACACAACACAATGCCACAGATGTCTCAAGTTTTGAGGGAGCGTGCAATTGGCATGCTGACTACAGGAATGTCCACCAGAGCTGTTGCCAGATAATGTAATGTTAATTTCTCTACCATAAGCCACCTCCAGCGTTGTTTTAGAGGATTTATCAGTACGTCCAACCGGCCTCACAACCACAGACCACGCTTCCTCACCTGCGGGATCGTCTGAGAACAGCCACCTGGACAGCTGATGAAACTGAGGAGTATTTCTGGCTGTAATAAAGCAGAAACACATTAATAACTTGTTTCTCTTCAAATGGGTTTAGAGTCAACTAAGGGCCTTTTACACTGTCAGAATTCACTTTCATGTCATAATGTGTTGGGACAGCCTGTGGGACCAAACATTTTGTGAAATATAAAGACAATTTAAATATAAAGACAATTTAATATTGTTATCATGTACGCTGAACAAAAATATAAATGCAACATGCAACAATTTCAACAATTTTACTGAGTTACAGTTCATATAAGGAAATCAGCCAACATCATCAGCAGTGGCGATTTTAGCATGTAAATCTTGGTGGGGCAAAAAAGAAGTGGGATGCATGCCAGCAAAGCCACTACACAACACAACACAACACTAAACAATACATTAATTGCACTATAACGGTGACAAACGGTGCCCACAAACTGTTAGAGCCTACATAAAGCTGTCCCAACAGCAGTCCCAACATTTTACCACAGCTACACCTGGCTATCAGCGGAGCCTTGTCTGGCAGCGAAACAGTTCATTCAGCCTCATTTACTGCCTTTTAAAAAAACATAGCTGATATGGCTGACTTGCTTAAACAAATGTGGTTTCTAATGACAATTGAGATGTACAAACTATGGCATAAGGGGATGACAAGCGGATAAGAGGCAATCCATAATTTCGATTAAGACATTAATGAGCGAGCTAGGACGGACGTAGTCAATATAACTATTTGTTTAGCACTTTTGAAATGTACAGCAACAGAATTCAGAACATGGGCCGTTCTTACAGTGTTCTCCCTGTACACCAAGTCAGAACCGTGGGATAAATAAAGTGGGCATATAAGCAGACAATGAAAGCTCTTACAATATTCAATGATTATTTTTATCTAAAACAGGTTATAGGCTACATGTGCACCACCAAGTCAGAACAGTAGGCGAAATTAAGAGGGGTAAATAGACACAATTATTAGGGTGAGGCACATGGACTACTAACATCTTACTACACAACATACACTTAGTATTACTTTCTTAGCTACAGTATACATATCTCCCTGGCATATTACATAATTTATGCAGCAACACACAATACATTTTTGGACTCACCTTGTTGTGCTGTGCTCACTTGAACAGGAAGGTGGCACGGCGGTCCTTCGTGGGCAAATTTAGTCATCAAAGAAAGAGAAAGAGGCCGGATTTACAATTCTGAGTTGGATGACCGTTCAAAGCGTATTTTCCCAGTCAGAGCTCGTTTATTCACGACTTCCCAGTTGCAATGCTTGCAGTTAGCCACTGTCACCAATTCCTTCCAAACCACATTGTTGAATTTGCGATTTCCAACTTGTTGTGTAATGTTTATGTCCAATGGCCGATGAGCACCGATATGTTTTATCTATAATTTCTCTTCATTATTTCTCTTCATATGACAAGGATTAAAAAGGATTTGCCAGTAGATTATCGACTTGATTCATGATGATGACTGCTAGCTAAGATTTTGAAAGTAAGATGTTGACATAATCAGTCCAATCAAACTACTGTACATATAACCTGATTTGATATCATTTTATCTGTGGCCAATGACCTTGAGCCTTCTTGGAAGGGCACTTCTCATGTAACTCTATGGCAGGAACCAAGGGGCTTGAATTTTCGCAGTCTACCCTTAGACTTGGCGGTGACGTAGTGTCCCCATGAGTGACAGAACACTGAGCCAATCACGGCGCAACTCTCCATATTTTCTGCTGGCTTGCCCCACCACCACCACAGAAAGCACTGAGCAAGGCTGAAACACCTGCATTTTGGAGCTGCCTTACTCAAGAAAACAAAAAAGAGACCATGTTTGTATGTGGCTTTATTAACTAAATTATATATATTTTTTTTTACATTGTTTGCAAACTGATATGTGACACGTATTAATGGCAAAATAACATGCAAAACAGGCAAGCCCCCTGAAAAAACAATGTTTTATTTATTTATTTTTGCAAAAAATGTGGGGCTCAAAACAGGTGGCTCTGCCCCACCTGCACTGAATGACGGGTCGCCACTGATCATCAGTACTGACTTACCATTCATGGATGTAGTAAATAAGTACTGAAACACGTATTATTGAGTAGAACGTTTTTTTTTTTTTTTGGTTGTGGCTCAAAATGGCCAGAAACTTCTGAAACTCGTCAGTCTATTCTTGTTCTGAGAAATGAAGGCTATTCCATGCGAGAAAATCCCAAGAAACTGAAGATCTCGTATAATGCTGTGTACTACTCCCTTTACAGAGTTTTTTTCCCGCTCTCTGTCTCAACTGGCAGCCTCGTTTTTGAAGCACGGCTCTGTTGTCTTGTGCTTTGTCTTTCTCGTCTGTGTTTGTGTTTGTGGTAAATGAAAGTCATCACGTTACTATGTGTGAATCATCTCTGTATTTCCTGCAACTCATAGATTGCGGGGCTTATGCAACACTCTTAGGAAAAATGTTTCTAAAAGGGTTCTTCAGCTGTCCCCATAGGAGAACCATGGAACCCAAAAGGTTCTACCTGGAACCAAAAGGGTTCTACCTGCATCCATATAAAGGGTTATTCAAAAGGTTCTCTTATGGGGACAGCCGAAGAACCCTTTAAGGTTCTAGATAGCACTTTTTCTTCTAAGAGTGTACGCAAGCTTTGTATCCTGGATCTTCTTGGCAACAGAAATTATCGTGTCTTGTGATTGGCTGATCTTTGACCCTTCATCTTTTGATCTGATAGCTGTCACCTGACAATGACCCTGGTGAATCAAGAATGGCCAGAGATATGGATAACATGACGAGATACCTGTGTCTCCACCCTAACAATGGGATTCGTTGTACACAGAGCGGAACGGCGGGCTGTCAAGCTCCCGCCTATTCCTGTCTTTGGATCAGTGGATACATCTCGTTATTTGAATAATCTTTTGAATATTCGATGAGGGGTGTTGATTTCAACCACCTGTATTCAATGGAGAATGAGATGCAATGCTAGTAGGGCTGACCCCATTTAGTTGACTGGTCAATTGTTTGGTCGATAGGCTGTTGGTCGGCCGAGAATTCTTTAGTTGAGCAGTTGTTGAGTAAGGACGCGCATGCATAGAAGTAGGCCTATAGTCTACCTGGCCTGCGCGCAAATGTAGGTATATAAATGTGCCCATTTGGGGATCTGATAGTATTTCCGATTGGCTTAACGCACCACCACTAATGGCCTGTGGAGCTTCTCAAGGTAATGTTTTCTTCACCTCAAACAGCAAGCAAACAAAGTCTGTTTTTACATCCATTGAGAATGACAATAGTTCCTCAATGTAGCCTATTTGAGAAATCTTTCCATCTCCCTCCCTTTAGATAACCACTCTGCAGTGAAAGGGGAAAAAACCGTCATGCTCTGATCAGGTGGAAAAGGCCTACCTGATTACTTCTTATCCCTTGTGCAAATACTGCTGTGTCTGTCTGGAGCTCACTGGCACTGGAAACTCTGAGGGTCCAGAATATTTTATACAATGTTGCAAGTTTGTTAGCTCAAGCTTTGGGCTGGACCAAATTGATAGTTGATACAAAGTTTCAAGTTCCTTGCAGACAGGCGATGCGTAGCCAATGTGATTTATTTTTATCAGGATATTTCTAACCTGCAGGCTGCAATGTTTTTATTTGTTGGCTTTATGTAGTATATTTTTACATAGTTGGCAATGGCAATAGAAGTTACTTTTAGATTTGTATCATTTTAATTTAGATTGTAATAGAATTGTTATTAATCACAAAGATTTTGAGATACGAAGACTTTATTATAAAATAAATGAAACTGTTCCACAAAAATGTGCATATGAAAATCATAACTGGCATGCAGATCGGTAGAAATGGTAAGATAAATTGGCACTCCAAATGGAAAAGGTTGCCGACCTCTGGTGTAGCCTATTACCGGCAACTTCGGGAGTGTAATGGCAGAATCTGCGAAGGCCAGCAGCAGCGGTAGCAGGTGGTTCGGGAACAGGTTTTTTTCTTCTGGTTAGTCTCCCTCTTGAGTCATTTGTGTGTCTTAATTATTTAATCACAGGGTGCTTAAAGCATCAGACAAGCTCAGTAGCCTACATATAGTTGATTTTATTAAAACACATATATATGGAAAAATACACAGTGAAAAATGTTGATTGGTCGATAAAACAGACGACTCTCGGTCGACCAAGGTTTTTTTAGTCGGGACAGCCCTAAATGTTAGCCTAATGAATATGCATAGATCGTCTCGAATTTCAACAGGGACAACTCCGTTATAAAGTGTTTTTTCTCAAAGTGTCCGGGATGGCATGTGCATCACACTTACAGTATATCAGTACACTCGTAACAACCTAAGCATTACAAACCCTCTATTATATCAAATAAGCCTCACGTATCAAAATAGCAATTCATGTTTATCTTCACTGAATTCGTCACTCTCTCATTGCCCCCCATACAAAAAATCTGGTTAATAATTAAGGATCTGCTTAACAGATTTTAGGCAGAGATAGGGCTCCCGCTTCACCTGCCTCTCTCTGGAATGGCCCATCCCTTTGCTTAGCAATAGGCAGCCATTTTACCCCTTCAGCCCAGGGAGGTTTGGACATCAGACCATCATAAATCATTTGATCTCCACTACTGGCAGTTAATAGCCACACTTCAATCTGGGGCTGTAGGTATCAAGCTTCTCATAGGAGGAGTGCTGATTTAGGATCAGCTACCCCCTGTCCATGTAATCTTATTCAATGTGATCTAAAATCTAAACTGATCCTAAATCAGCACTCCTACTCTGAGACGCTTGATACCTATGGCCCCAGATTGGAAGTAAAACTGTGTCCCTGACTGTGAACCTTGCTTAGGTCTCTGAATGTGAACTAGAAAGGCATTCACTACCAACCTACCTCCTCAGCCAGTGTTATCCAGATCACACCAAATGCGTTCTAAGTAGGGTAGCAAGCTTTGGGGGAATTAGCAACTTGCTTTCTTTTACTGTCTAATGCTCACATTCACAGTCAGTTTGGTTTGCCTCTGAGGTAATGTGAAGATTTAAATGTTTATGTGGTTTTGTATTCTCGCACAAACATGCAAATATAAACAATGAGAGCCATAGACAGCATTTTGCATGCTTTTCCTATGGAGTCCCATCTCTGCTCTACCGCTCTCACACACACACACACACACACACACACACACACACACACACACACACACACACACACACACACACACACACACACACACACACACACACACACACACACACACAGTAAAGCATGGGTTGGTTGACACCATACACCACAGACCTGAATTAAAGATGAGAGATCAGCGTCACAGACAGAGCCGTGCCCTGTAGAAAGATTTCCTCTCGGTGTCTATTCCCTATTTAGTGCACTACTTTTGACCAGGGCAAATGTAAAAGTAGTGTACTTTATAGGGAATAGGATGCCATTTGGGGCGCATACAGTGACTAATGGGAACCTGGCCTGGGCCCCAGCCACCATGCTGCTGGTGTGATCTGATTGAGACTGCTGCACTGCAGTGCTGTCATAGAAGGCCTGATTAGTCTGCTGCTGTCAAGGACTTTTTGGGGGAAATGGGACAGACCTGTGTTTAGGGAGCTCTGCATTTTCTTTGAAACAGGCCTCATAGAAGCAACGTTATTCGGTGCTTATCTGTTATTCGGTGCTTATCTTTTCCATTAATTTGGGGTGAAGGTATATAACTGGATCTACACAACCAATGTCTAGGGACATGGTTTCATCTTGACATGAGACTGACTACTTTAGAGGTCTGAAAACATCTGACAAACTTTGATTTGAAAGTGTAATTTAAAAAAGAAATGTCCCAGTCCTAGTTGGGCAATATACAGGATATTGGACTTACCAATGGAATCATAAGTCGTATTATTATATATACTGAACAAATATATAAACGAAACATGCAACACATTCTAAGATTTTACTGAGTTACAGTTCATATGAGGAAATTAGTCAATTGAAATGAATTCATTAGGCCCTAATCTATGGATTTCACATGACTGGGAATACAGATATGCATCTGTTGGTCACAGATACCTCAAAAGAAATGGGCCTCACAATGGCCTCAGGATTCCGTCCCGGTATTTCTGTGCATTCAAATTGCCATCGATAAAATGCAATTGTGTTCGTTGTCCGTAGCTTATGCCTACCCATACCATAACCCCAACATGGGGCACTCTGTTCACAACATTGACATCAGCAAACTGCTCGCCCACACAACGCCATACACATGGTCTGCGGTTGTGAGGCTGGTTGGACGTACTGCCAAATTCTCTAAAACGGCTTATGGTAGAGAAATAAAAATACAATTATCTGGCAACAGCCCTGGTGGACATTCCTGCAATCAGCATGCCAATTGCACGCTCCATCAAAACTTGAGATATCTGTGGCATTGTGTTGTGTAACAAAACTGCACATTTTAGAGTAACATTTTATTGTCCTCAGCACAAGGTGCACCTGTGTAATGATCATGCTGTTTAATCAGCTTCTTGATATGCCACACCTGTCAGGTGGATGGATGATATTGGCAAAGGAGAAATGCTCACTAACAGGGATGTAAACAAATGTGTGCACAACATTTTAGAGAAATACGCTTTTTGTGCGCATGGAACATTTCTGGGATAATTTTTCAGCTCATGAAACATGGGACCAACACTTTACATGTTGCATTTATATTTTTGTTTGGTATATTGTATATATTACATTTGTATTTGTATTTATTGTTTCTCCTTCATAACACACCTTACTTAAAATAGGACATTTGTGGTTGACTAGAGCGCATTTAAGTCTGGCCAAGACTATATATGTATACACTCAGTAACCAGTTCATTAGGTACACCTCCCCATTCATAAAAATGGTTCGCTCCTATAGACAGTGAGTCATGTGGCTTGCTATATAAAGCAGGCAGACAGGCATCTAGGCATTCAGTTACTGTTCGATTGAATGTTAGAATGGGCAAAACTAGTGATCTAAGTGACTTTGAGCATGGTATGCTCGTCGGTGCCAGGCGAACCGGTTCCAGTATCTCAGAAACGGCTGGCCTCCGAGAATGATGCGACAAAAAATAAAACATCCAGTCAGCGGCAGTCCTGTGGGCAAAAACAGCTTGTTGATGAGAGGTTGAAGGAGAATGGCAAGAGTCGTGCAAACTAACAGGTGGGCACATACAGGCAAATAACGGTACAACAGTGGTGGGCAGAACGGCATCTCGGAACACACAACTTATCGGTCCTTGTCACGGATGGGGTATTGCAGCAGACGACCACACCGGGTTCCACTCCTATCAGCTAAAAACAAGAAGAAGTGGCTCCAGTGGACACGCGATCACCAACACTGGACAATTGAGTAGTGGAAAAACATTGCCTGGTCCGACGAATCCCGGTTCCTGTTGCGTCATGCTGATAGCAGAGTCAGGATTTGACGTAAGCAGCATGAGTCCATGGCCCCATTCTGCCTGGTGTCAACGGGACAGGCTGGTGGCGGTGCTGTAATGGTGTGGGGAATGTTTTCCTGGCACATGTTAAGTCTCTTGATACCAATTGAGCAATTGTTCCATGCCCCAAAGACTTCAGGCTGTTCTGGAGGCAAAGGGGGGTCCGACCCGGTACTAGATGGGTCTACCTAATAAATAAATACATTTTATTTTTATTGCATAGAGACATAGTTACTGAACAATAAACTTCATTAAAGGGAATGGCCGCTACGGAGGCACCAATAAGGTTGCTCTCTCACCTGTGCAACAGTACAGGACAGATTCATGCAGGAAGCATCAAAGGGGAAAGGGGCGGAGGTGAAAGAGGAACATTCTTATTGTTTTGTTTTGTTTTCTATGTCTTGTGAATACATGTCCACTAAGAAGCTTGAGGATTGATCAACACTAATTTCATTGTAGCAACACCTTACAAAATGAATGGAGTCAATATGAGACACAAAATATGTAAAGACCCATCTCAATATCACGTGTTGTGGATAATACTTAAGATATTAATACATTAACATGTGTGACATGAAATGTCAATGGAATTGTGCAGCCAGCTAAAATAATTAAGGCATTTTCTTATTTGAAAAATATCCGTTTTTTTTACAAGAAACTCAGAAAGTGAAGGTGAAGGTTTGGGCGAGCTTGGGATGGGTTGGCATTCTCCTCCACCTACTCTTCAAGATCCAGAGGAGTATCAATTCTCATTGATCAAAAAAGTCTGATTTAAGTCTACAGAAATAACTACAGACCCAAATGGACGTTTTATAATGGTAAAAGGAAACCTGGTACAAGAAAAAGTAACTTTACTGAATTGCTATTGCGCAAATGAAGACGATCCAAAGTTCTTTAACGACCTTATACCTAAACTATCTCAATGTAACGGGAACATTATATGGGGGGTAATTTTAAATGTGTGCGGAATGCAACTCTAGACAAGTCATCAACTAAACTATATCCTCTTCCTAACATATCTAAGGTATTAAACTCCAACATCCAAGAGATGGATCTATGCGAACTGTGGCGATATAAACATCCAACTGAAACAGAATCCACCTGTTACCCTCTTTGTTATTGTAAACTTTTCTTTATAGGTGCTACGCATAGTTTCTTTTTGAATTTTTGAATTGTAATTTCAGAAAATGTCCATAATATATCTGCAGTAATAGTGAATTGATCGTGTTTCACACTATTACTTATCCACCAGTGTTGAGATTGGTTGTGATATTCGCCCATTGATTTCTGTTGTCAAAATGGGATAGCTGTTGTAATTCCTGCTCGGCATCAGACTAATTTGGTGCTTCAGTTGCACTTTTCTCCGGTACTTTTCTTGGTGTAGCCAACCTACTTTTCTCCGGTAAAATGCTAGATCAACTTGAAGAAAAACATTAGGAAATGTAGCTGGCTACATTATTTCTATGATAAACAGATGATGGCCATGCAGAGTTTTTGCAAAAAAATACATTGCTTTTTCATTGTAAGTTAATTTAGCCTACTTGTTTGGTTGCCAGCCAAATACCGTTGCACTTCTGTTGTCATCTGATGAAAATTAAGCAATTTTCTGCCGAATGTGTTGCACTAATGTATTTTCTGTGAAGGAAAACTATAGTTGCACGTCCCTGATCACTCTATTGAAACAATAAACCGCTGTTGACTTTCAATATAAAACACGACCCCTGTCAATACACAGCTGGACTCACCTGATCAGGCTTTGTCCAGTTGTGCTATTTACAAACAAACACGTGACCGGCTCAGCTGTTCTGGGGAACTATGGGAAGCTTCATAATGTAAAATTATGTGACAGGTGAAATGAAGAACGCAATCTGCTTTATCTTCTAACATATTGCACAAGTTGACTGCAGGTATTTACTTAAGAAGTAGCTACAAATATTAAAATGTATAGAAAATCTTCAAAAAAATAGTTTCAATGGTATTGACTGTATTGAAAAAACATCCCGTGGCTATTTCCAAATACCCCGGTATATACGGTATACTGGCCAAGCCTACTCAATACACAGATGGACATGTTTTTGGAAATAAATGTATACTGAAAAAAATATAAACACAACATGCAACAATTTCTAAGATTTTACTGAGTTACAGTTCATATAAGGAAATCAGTAAATTGAAATACATTTATTAGGCCCTAATCTATGGATTCCACATGACTGGTAATACAGATATGCATCTGTTGGTCACAGAGACCTTTTTAAAAAAGATAGGGGCGTGGATCAGAAAACCAGTCAGTATCTGGTGTGACCACCATTTGCCTCATGCAGTGCGACAAGTCTTTCGCAGAGTTGATCAGGCTGTTGATTGTGGCCTGTGGAATGTTGTCCCACTCCTCTTCAATGGCTGTGCAAAGTTGCTGGATATTGGCGTGAACTGGAACACGCTGCCGTGCACGTCGATCCAGAGCATCCCAAACATACTCAATGGGTGACATGTCTGCTGAGTATGGAGATGTTCAGCTTCCAGGAATATTGTACAGATCCTTGCGACATGGGGCCATGCATTATCATGCTGAAACATGAGGTGATGGCGGCAGATGAATGGCTCGACAATGGGCCTTAGGATCTCGTCACGGTATCTCTGTGCATTCAAATTTCCATCGATAAAATGCAATTGTGTTCGTTGTCCGTATCTTATGCATGCCCATACCATAACCCCACCGCCACCATGGTGCACTCTGTTCACAACGTTGACATCCGTAAACCACCTGCCCACATGATGCCATACACATGGTCTGTGGTTGTGAGGCCGGTTGGATGCACTACCAAATTCTCTAAAACAACGTTGGAGGCGGCTTGTGGTAGAGAAATTAACATTCAATTATCTGGCAACAGCTCTGGTGGACATTCCTGTAGTCAGCATGCCAATTGCATGCTCCCTCAAAACTTGAGACATCTGTGGCATTGTGTTGTGTGACAAAACTGCACATTTTAGTGTGGCCTTTTATTGTCCCGAGCTCAAGGTGCACCTGTGTAATGATAATGCTGTTTAATCAGCTACTTGATATGCCACATCTGTCGGGAGGAAAGATTATCTTGGCAAAGGAGAAATAAGTGTTTTGTGCGTATGGAACATTTCTGGGATCTTTGATTTCAGCTAATGAAACATGGAACCAACACTTTACATGTTACTTTTATATTTTTCTTCAGTGTGGATAATGAAGTATGCCCAACTGTTGTCTGTGAAGCTCTTAAAGCATATATGACAGGTTGTATCATGTCTTACTCTTCACATAAGAAAAAGAAGACCCATAAAGAATTAGAAATACTCAAACAGAAAATCCATGACTTAGAAAGAAAACACAGCTTAGATAGAAATGTTGACACCCTTCAACAGTTGAACACTTTGAAGCTTGAATTTAACATAATAAACACCCGCTCTGCAGAGAATGCCAATTTATCTTACCATTTCTACCGATCTGCATGCCAGTTATGGTTTTCATATGCACATTTTCGTGAAACAGTTTCATTTAATTTATAATAACATCTTCATATCTCAAAATCATTGTCATGTGGTTAATCAAAATTATATCCAAATGAAAATGATACAAATCTTAAAAGTAACTTCTATTGCCATTGCCAATTATGTAAAATATCCTACATAAGCCAACAAATAAAAACATTGCAGCTGCATGTAGAAAATATCCTGATAAAAATAAATATCCTATAAATAACATTGGCTACACATGGCCTGTCTGCAACGAACTTGAAACATCGTATTAACTCTTAACTTGGGTCTGCCCAAAGCTTGCTCTAGCGAATGTCACGATCGTCTAATGAGGAGGACCAATGCGCAGCGTTGAATGCGTACATATTATTTATTAAACAGATCACCCGATCAAAACAACGAACGAAACGTGAAGTCCTTCGATACACACAAACCAAAAGGAACAAGAAACCACAACACAAAGTGAAAAGACCGATAGTTAAATATGGCTCCCAATCAGAGACAACCAGCTGACACTCGTTGCCTCTGATTGGGAGTCACTCAGGCCAACATAGATATACAAAACATAGACTTACACACCCTGGCTCAACATAACATAGTCCCCAGAGCCAGGGCGTGACAGTACCCCCCCCCAAAGGCGCGGACTCCGGCCGCGCCAAACAACCACAACAGGGGAGGGACCGGGTGGGCACTCCGCCTCGGCGGCGGATCCGGCTCCGGACATGACCCAGGCACGGGTTGTGCTGGACTGACGACGCACACCCCTGGCTTGATGCGTGGAGGAGGAACGGGCCGGACCGGGCTGAAGAAGCGCACCCCTGACTTGGTGCGGGGAGCAGGAATGAGCCGGACCGGGCTGACGACGCGCACCACTGACCTGGTGCGGGGAGCTTGGATGGGCCGGACTGGGCTGGCGACGCGCACCACAGACTTGGTGCGGAGAGCAGGAACGGGCCGGACAGGGCTGACGAAACGCACCATAGACTTGGTGCGGAGAGCAGGCACGGGCCGTGCCGGACTGACGACGCACACCACTGGCTTGGTGCGGGAAGCTTGGATGGGCCGGACTGGGCTGGCGACGCGCACCACAGACTTGGTACGGAGAGCAGGAACGGGCCGGACAGGGCTGACGACGCGCACCACAGGCTCGGTGCGAGAGGCAGGAACAGGCCGAACCGTACTGGGGACACACGCCACTGGCCCTATGCAGGGATCAGGAACGGGCCGGACCGGACTGGTAATACACCCCAGTACCTCTCGCCGTGCCTCCACACTTTCCCTCTCCTCTGTGACCAGTGGCCCCCTTAACCTGGCGGCCTCCTCTTCACACCCGCTGGACCGCTCCATCGCGGCCTCCTGCTGCCCCGTCGTCCACGTCGTGAGCCCCCCCCTAAAAAATTTCTGGGGTTCTCTCCTCCCCGTGGACCAGGCCTCCCTAGCTCTCGCCAGACTCTCGATCCATTGCTTCATAGACCAGCCTCTCTCCTCTTCACTTAGCGTGGCCCAGCCGAAACTCCTACTCCCCTGATCCCAGGTCCTTCCTCTCTCCTCTTCACGCTGCTTGGTCCATTTTTGGTGGTTTCTTCTGTCACGATCGTCTAATGAGGAGGACCAATGCGCAGCGTTGAATGCGTACATATTATTTATTAAACAGATCACCCGATCAAAACAACGAACGAAACGTGAAGTCCTTCGATACACACAAACCAAAAGGAACAAGAAACCACAACACAAAGTGAAAAGACCGATAGTTAAATATGGCTCCCAATCAGAGACAACCAGCTGACACTCGTTGCCTCTGATTGGGAGTCACTCAGGCCAACATAGATATACAAAACATAGACTTACACACCCTGGCTCAACATAACATAGTCCCCAGAGCCAGGGCGTGACAGCGAACTTACAACATTGTATAAAATATTCTGGGCCCTCAGAGTTTTCTGCTCCAGTGAGCTCGGGACAGACACAGCGGTAGGCTATTTGCGCAAGGGATAAGAAGCAGTGCTTGACTTGGGTAGGAGCTCACCGGAGCTGAGTACCGGCACCTCAAATGTTCTACTGCTTGAGCTCCTGTTCCTCTTATACAATATTAGCTCAAAAGTATTGTGGAGCTCCTACACCTAAATATAAACAGTACCCGCACCCAAAATGAGTACCCGAACCTATTTCAGTCCAAGTCAAGCACTGATAAGAAACCTATTTTATGATGTTTCCACTGGATCAGAGCATGACATTTTTCCCTTTCATGCTGAGTGGTTATCAAAAGGGAGAGTGCTGGAAAGATTTTTCAAATACATTGAGGAACTATTGTAATTCTCAATGGATGTAAAAACAGACTTTGTTTGCTTGCTGTTTGAGGTGAAGAAAACATTACCTTGAGACGCTCCACAGGCCATTAGTGGTGGTGCGTTAAGCCAATCGGAAATACTATCAGATCCCCAAATGGGCACATTTATATACCTACATTTGCGCGCAGGCCAGGTAGACTACAGGCCTACTTCTGTGCATGCGCGTCCTTACTCAACATTGACAAGAGCGCTCCAAACAAAAGACAATGACTAAATTGACAGAACTCGTAAATGGAATTAAATACACCAAAACTTGTTTCTCAAAAGAGTAGCATAGGTTGTGCACTCTATAAATAATGTGTCCACTCAGACAATGAGAACAGGAAGACTGTAATAATAATATTGAATGCATTAAAAGAAATGACCTTAACCAAAGTAACAAACATTGTAGATTAGAAAGTATAGGAATTAACGGTAAATATACTACGTAATGGGGAATTGATATACAATAACAATCAAACGCAAACAACGCAAAGTTATGAATCAATGAATGTGCACAAATTGGTGGTAGAGAGCGCGTTCTGGAGAGAGTAATGCATTGTGCATCTAGGCGCATGGTCAATCCGACTGCATTGGCCATGCAGCATTTACCGCGATCAGCAGAAGTCAGGGCAAGAATGGCCTCAGCAGAAGTCAGGGCATTCATACTTCTTGTGCTGCGCAGAGTTGTGTAGAGCTGTTGTCAGGGAAGTGAGTTTGTGTTTATACAGGATGTAGCGCCCTCTCCTACCGTCAACCAATCATGTCAATGCTAAACAGAGCCCTCCGCATTGTTACAAAATTTGTGAGGCGCATGGCGATGCGGTACAGAGTTCGATTTGGCATCTGCATGCCTCTGGAGGCGCCACAATTGCGTCACACCCTCCATACGGTGCCTCCGACCACATTTTCTAATCAAGCATAAATTGCCTTTTAGTCTAGGCCTCCGCAATGGATTAGTTCACTGAGATGGGCGCAAATATATACACTACTGGTCAAAAGTTTGGACACACCTAATCATTCAAGGGTTTTTCTTTATTTTTGCTATTTTTTACATTGTAGAAAAATAGTGAAGACACCAAAACTATGAAATAACACATATGGAATCATGTAGTAACCAAAAAAGTGTTAAACAAATCAAAATATATTTTATATTTGAGATTCTTCAAATAGCCACCCTTTGCCTTGATGGCAGCTTTGCACACTCTTGGCATTCTCTCAACCAGCTTCATGAGGTAGTCACCTGGAATGCATTTAAATTAACAGGTGTGCCTTCTTAAAAATTTATTTGTGGAATTTCTTTCCTTCTTAATGCGTTTGAGCCAATCAGTTGTGTTGTGACAAGGTAGGGGGGGTATACAGAAGATAGCCCTATTTGGTAAAAGACCAAGTCCATATTATGGCAAGAACAGGTCAAATAAGCAAAGAGAAACGACAATCCATCATTACTTTAAGACATGAAGGTCAGTCAATACGGAACATTTCAAGAACTTTGAAAGTTTCTTCAAGTGCAGTTGCAAAAACCATCAAGCACTATGATGAAACTGGCTCTCATGAGGACTGCCACAGGAATGGAAGACCCAGAGTTACCTCTGCTGCAGAGGATAAGTTCATTAGAGTCACCAGCCTCAGAAATTTCATCCCAAATAAATGCTTTACAGAGTTCAAGTATCAGACACATCTCAACATCAACTGTTCAGATGGGACTGTGTGAATCAGGCCTTCATGGTCAAATTGCTGCAAAGAAACCACTACTGAAGGACACCAATAAAAATAATAGACCTGCTTGGGTCAAGAAACATGAGCAATGGACATTAGACCGGTGGAAATGTGTCCTTTGGTCTGGAGTCCAAATTTGAGATTTTTGGTTCCAACCGCTGTGTCTTTGTGAGACGCGTGTGGGTGAATGGATGATCTCTGCATGTGTAGTTCCCACCGTAAATCATGGAGGAGGAGGTGTTATGGTGTGGGGGTGCTTTGCTGGTGACACTGTCTGTGATTTATTTAGAATTCAAGGCACACTTAACCAGCATGGCTACCACAGCATTCTGCAGCGATACGCCATCCCATCTGGTTTGGGCTTAGTGGGACTATCATTTGTTTTTCAACAGGACAATGACCCAACACACCTCCAGGCTGTGTAAGGACTATTTTACCAAGAAGGAGAGTGATGGAGTGCTGCGTCAGATGACCTTGCCTCCACAATCCCCCCAACCTCAACCCACTTGAGATGGTTTGGGATGATTCGGACCACATAGTGAAGGAAAAGCAGCCAAGAAGTGCTCAGCATATGTGGGAACTCCTTCAAGACTATTAGAAAAGCATTCCAGGTGAAGCTGGTTGCGAGAATGACTGTCATGTGCGACGTGAATGCGGTAGGCGAAGTCAAACGCAGGACACCGAGCTACTGGAAACATACTTTACTCAAAAGTAACCAGAGTACAAACAACCTCCAAACAGGGAGGAAAATAACCCGCACAATAAGCTACTGCCGAATGACGAAAACAATCACACACAATACACAATGAAAGACAGAGGGTTATATAGGGAATACAATACAACATCATTGGGAACAGGTGTACACAATCAAGACCAAACAAGACAAACACCGAAACATAGATCGGTAGCAGCTAGTACTCCGGGGACGACGAACGCCGAAGCCTGCCCGAGCAAGGAGGAGGGGCAGCCTCGGCTGAATCCGTGACAATGCCAAGAGTGTGCAAAGCTGTCATCAAGGCAAAGGGTGGCTATTTGAAGAATCTCAAATATAAAATATATTTGTATTTGTTTAACACTTATTTGTTTACTACATGATTCCATATGTGTTATTTCATAGTTTTGATGTCTTCATTATTATTCTACAATATAAAAAATAGTAAAAATAAAGAAAAGCCCTTGAATGAGTAGGTGTGTCCAATCTTTTGACTGGTAGTGTATGGTTTTGTAGCAGGATTCAAAGTGAATTGGGAGAAAAATCCAATTTTGCCAATTTCTTATTTTGACTTTTCAAGTTTCAGTGGACATGGACAAAGACACATTAAATACCTGGATTTATTGATGCCATGCAATTTGGAGGAGGCCTATAAAATCAAGTACTCTCCTTTACTAGTTAAGATTGAATCCGATTTTCAGAGATGGAGAACTCTCCCTATTTCTATGTTAGGTAGGGTCCAACTTCTTTAGGAATATAAATTGCCTACTCTGGAAAGACCTCGAGTCAAATGTAATGTTTTACACTTACCTTATAAAGCTGGAGGTTTTGGCATAAATAAATGGCCTACTCTCCAACTTTATTTGGAATGGAAAGACCTCTAGTCAAATGTAATGTTTTGGCCTACCTCATATGAAAATATATTACTGGGCCACACAACTGCTTTCACTTAAACAATGGCCAGCAGACTAGTATTGAAGCCATACATTTAAAATACAGTATATCCACTACTTTGGGTCCAAGGCTTTAAAGAAAAAACAGACAATCCAATGATTTTCAATTCAATTTTTATTTGGGAAAATTTACATAAATTCATGAAATGGAAGAAACCCATATCGCCAGGCACCCCTATTTGGAACAAACTGACATTACCGCAAGTATTTAATGACCTTTTAAAGTCCTGGTTCCAAAGTGGCATCATGCATTTTGAGCATATTTTCTATAAATAATGTGTTCTAATATAGAACCCCCTCTCCCCCAAAAAAGCATGCAAAAAATATAAAAGAAAAAGTAGGCCATTACCACTTTAAGAATAATGAATTTTTTAGGCCTTGATATTCAAATTATTATTACATTCTAAAATATGTGAGAATCATGTGGACATTGCCTGACTTAATAGACTGGATGCATGCA
The DNA here is from genome assembly GCF_964263955.1 of Coregonus lavaretus. Classification (NCBI taxonomy): domain Eukaryota; kingdom Metazoa; phylum Chordata; class Actinopteri; order Salmoniformes; family Salmonidae; genus Coregonus; species Coregonus lavaretus. Next base: position 18,453,065 of record NC_139989.1, read on the forward strand.
TGCCGATTTTTCTGTAACCTATGTGGCTGACGCAGGCACACATAATAACGTCTTGAATGCAGTAGCATTAATCTCACCATCGCTGTTTTTATAATGAGAAAGTAACCACAACCCAGATTACTTTTTTAATGGAAGGATTTGTATCGAAAGCCAAGTTGAAGCCAACATTAGATTTTGGCTTCATAATAACCAGTGTAAGTAGCGCAACACCCTTCAATTGTGAAGTGGCGGGAAACAAACGAAAGTGGCCACATCACATAAAAAATGAAATCACAGATCATTATAAGGGAGCAGAAGAACTTATAAATTGGCTACAATAATTTAAAAATGTATAGCTATCAATTGGAAAGCATCATACTCGGCTTCAATAAGGGCTGAATTACTGTATGTAGTTACATTCCACTAGATTCTGTGTTTTATAAAGTTAAGCAGAAAAATACATGTTTTTTTAAAATCTGGAAACCTTATATTGACCAAGTTAAAGAATGTAACATTTCCACATGAGAAAAATGTGAACAAATGTAGGCATGTTGTGTTGTATATCAAGCATAGTAATTGTGTTGTTTTGTTTCTGTTTGTGTTTAATTTTTGCTTAGTTGTTTGTACTTATATATGTATATATACAGTGAAGGAAAAAAGTATTTGATCCCCTGCTGATTTTGTATGTTTGCCCACTGACAAAGACATGATCAGTCTATAATTTTAATGGTAGGTTTATTTGAACAGTGAGAGACAGAATAACAACAAAAAAATCCAGAAAAAAACGCATGTCAAAAATGTTATGAATTGATTTGCATTTTAATGAGGGAAATAAGTATTTGACCCCTCTGCAAAACATGACTTAGTACTTGGTGGCAAAACCCTTGTTGGCAATCACAGAGGTCAGATGTTTCTTGTAGTTGGCCACCAGGTTTGCACACATCTCAGGAGGGATTTTGTCCCACTCCTCTTTGCAGATCTTCTCCAAGTCATTAAGGTTTCGAGGCTGACGTTTGGCAACTCAAACCTTCAGCTCCCTCCACAGATTTTCTATGGGATTAAGGTCTAGAGACTGGCTAGGCCACTCCAGGACCTTAATGTGCTTCTTCTTGAGCCACTCCTTTGTTGCCTTGGCCGTGTGTTTTGGGTCATTGTCATGCTGGAATACCCATCCACGACCCATTTTCAATGCCCTGGCTGAGGGAAGGAGGTTCTCACCCAAGATTTGACGGTACATGGCCCCGTCCATCGTCCCTTTGATATGGTGAAGTTGTCCTGTCCCCTTAGCAGAAAAACACCCCCAAAGCATAATGTTTCCACCTCCATGTTTGACGGTGGGGATGGTGTTCTTGGGGTCATAGGCAGCATTCCTCCTCCTCCAAACACGGCGAGTTGAGTTGATGCCAAAGAGCTCGATTTTGGTCTCATCTGACCACAACACTTTCACCCAGTTCTCCTCTGAATCATTCAGATGTTCATTGGCAAACTTCAGACGGGCCTGTATTTGTGCTTTCTTGAGCAGGGGGACCTTGCGGGCGCTGCAGGATTTCAGTCCTTCACGGCGTAGTGTGTTACCAATTGTTTTCTTGGTGACTATGGTCCCAGCTGTCTTGAGATCATTGACAAGATCCTCCCGTGTAGTTCTGGGCTGATTCCTCATCGTTCTCATGATCATTGCAACTCCACGAGGTGAGATCTTGCATGGGGCCCCAGGCCGAGGGAGATTGACAGTTATTTTGTGTTTCTTCCATATGCGAATAATCGCACCAACTGTTGTCACCTTCTCACCAAGCTGCTTGGCGATGGTCTTGTAGCCCATTCCAGCCTTGTGTAGGTCTACAATCTTGTCCCTGACATCCTTGGAGAGCTCTTTGGTCTTGGCCATGGTGGAGAGTTTGGAGTCTGATTGATTGATTGCTTCTGTGGACATGTGTCTTTTATACAGGTAACAAACTGAGATTAGGAGCACTCCCTTTAAGAGTGTTCTCCTAATCTCAGCTCGTTACCTGTATAAAAGACACCTGGGAACTAGAAATCTTTCTGATTGAGAGGGGGTCAAATACTTATTCCCTCATTAAAATGCAAATCAATTTATAACATTTTTGACATGCGTTTTTCTGGATTTTTTGTTGTGTTATTCTGTCTCTCACTGTTCAAATAAACCTACCATTAAAATTATAGACTGATAATTTCAGCAGGGGATCAAATACTTTTTTCCCTCACTGTGTATATATATATATATAAAGAGTAATGTGTATGTACTAATCTGTGTTTAGGTAAATGGTTAAACTATCCTATACTGTTTTTTAATGTTTGTGTTTTGGTTGTGTGTGTTATCCACAGGTAGACACCATGAACTACGTGGGCCAGCTGGCAGGCCAGGTGTTGGTGACTGTGAAGGAGCTGTATAAGGGCATCAACCAGGCCACACTGTCAGGCTGCATCGACGTGGTAGTGGTCAGACAGCCTGACGGGACCTTCCACTGCTCCCCCTTCCACGTACGCTTTGGGAAACTGGGCGTGCTGCGCTCCAAGGAGAAAGTGGTGAGTTTTGGGGATAACTGATAGAGAGAGGTCAGAGTTTTTTCTGCATAGAAAATTAGTTTTTTCAGGCCGCCTATGTCCAAACAGTAAAAAATAATCATACATAATTTTGAAAATAATTTTCAGTGTAAACTTAAACGACTAAAAACAGATATAAAGTACACTACCGGTCGAACGTTTTAGAACACCTACTCATTCAAGGGTTTTTCTTTATTTTTACTATTTTCTACGTTGTAGAATAATAGTAAAGACATCAAAACTATGAAATAACACATATGGAATCATGTAGTAACCAAAAAAGTGTTAAACAAATGAAAATATATGTTATACAGTGAGGGAAAAAAGTATTTGATCCCCTGCTGATTTTGTACGTTTGCCCACTGACAAAGACACGATCAGTCTATAATTTTAATGGTAGTTTTATTTGAAAAGTGAGAGACAGAATAACAACAAAAAAATCCAGAAAAATGCATGTCAAAAATTTTATAAATTGATTTGCATTTTAATGAGGGAAATAAGTATTTGACCCCTCTGCAAAACATGACTTAGTACTTGGTGGCAAAACCCTTGTTGGCAATCACAGAGGTCAGATGTTTCTTGTAGTTGGCCACCAGGTTTGCACACATCTCAGGAGGGATTTTGTCCCACTCCTCTTTGCAGATCTTCTCCAAGTCATTAAGGTTTCGAGGCTGACGTTTGGCAACTCGAACCTCCAGCTCCCTCTACAGATTTGCTATGGGATTAAGGTCTGGAGACTGGCTAGGCCACTCCAGGACCTTAATGTGCTTCTTCTTGAGCCACTCCTTTGTTGCCTTGGCCATGTGTTTTGGGTCATTGTCATGCTGGAATACCCATCCACGACCCATTTTCAATGCCCTGGCTGAGGGAAGGAGGTTCTCACCTAAGATTTGACGGTACATGGCCCCATCCATCGTCCCTTTGATGCGGTGAAGTTGTCCTGTCCCCTTAGCAGAAACCCCCCCCCCCAAAGCATAATGTTTCCACCTCCATGTTTGACGGTGGGGATGGTGTTCTTGGGGTCATAGGCAGCATTCCTCCTCCTCCAAACACAGCGAGTTGAGTTGATGGCAAAGAGCTCGATTTTGGTCTCATCTGACCACAACACTTTCACCCAGTTCTCCTCTGAATCATTCAGATGTTCATTGGCAAACTTCAGACGGGCCTGTATATGTGCTTTCTTGAGCAGGGGGACCTTGCGGGCGGTGCAGGATTTCAGTCCTTCACGGCGTAGTGTGTTACCAATTGTTTTCTTGGTGACTATGGTCCCAGCTGCCTTGAGATCATTGACAAGATCCTCCCGTGTAGTTCTGGGCTGATTCCTCACCGTTCTCATGATCATTGCAACTCCACGAGGTGAGATCTTGCATGGAGCCCCAGGCCGAGGGAGATTGACAGTTATTTTGTGTTTCTTCCATTTGCGAATAATCGCACCAACTGTTGTCACCTTCTCACCAAGCTGCTTGGCGATGGTCTTGTAGCCCATTCCAGCCTTGTGTAGTTCTATAATCTTGTCCCTGACAACCTTGGAGAGCTCTTTGGTCTTGGCCATGGTGGAGAGTTTGGAATCTGATTGATTGCTTTTGTGGACAGGTGTCTTTTATACAGGTAACAAACTGAGATTAGGAGCACTCCCTTTAAGAGTGTGCTCCTAATCTCAGCTCGTTACCTATATAAAAGACACCTGGGAGCCAGAAATATTTCTGATTGAGAGGGGGTCAAATACTTATTTCCCTCATTAAAATGCAAATCAATTTATAACATTTTTGACATGCGTTTTTCTGGAGTTTTTTGTTGTTATTCTGCCTCTTACTGTTCAAATAAACCTACCATTAAAACTATAGACTGATCATTTCTTTGTCAGTGGGCAAACGTACAAAATCAGCAGGGGATCAAATACTTTTTTCCCTCACTGTATTTGCAATTCTTCAAATAGCCACCCTTTGCCTTGATGACAGCTTTGCACACTCTTGGCATTCTCTCAACCAGCTTCACCTGGAACGCTTTTCCAACAGTCTTAAAGGATTTCCCACATATGCTGAGCAGTTGTTGGCTGCTTTTCCTTCACACTGCGGTCAGACTCATCCCAAACCATCTCAATTTGGTTGATGTCAGGGATTGTGGAAGCCAGGTCATCTGATGCAGCACTCCATCACTCTCCTTCTAGGTAAAATAGCCCTTCCACAGCCTGGAGGTGTGTTGGGTCATTGTCCTGTTGAAAAACAAATGATAGTCCCACTAAGCCCAAATCAGATGGGATGGCGTATTGCTGCAGAATGCTGTGGTAGCCATGCTGGTTAAGTGTGCCTTGAATTCTAAATAAATCACAGACAGTGTCACCAGCAAAGCACCCCCACACCATAACACCTCCTCCTCCATGCTTTACGGTGGGAACTACACATGCGGAGATCATCCGTTCACCCACACCGCGTCTCACAAAGACACAGCGGTTGGAACTAAAAATCTCAAATTTCCACCGGTCTAATGTCCATTGCTCATGTTTCTTGTCCCAAGCAAGTCTCTTCTTCTTATTGGTGTCCGTTAGTAATGGTTTCTTTGCAGCAATTCGACCATGAAGGCCTGATTCACACAGTCTCCTCTGAACAGTTGAGTTGTGTCTGTTACTTGAACTCTGTGAAGCATTTATTTGGGCTGCAATTTCTGAGGCTGGTAACTCTAATAAACTCTGGGTCTTCCATTCCTGTGGCGGTCCTCATGAGATCCAGTTTCATCATAGTGCTTGATGTTTTTTGCGACTGCACTTGAAGAAACCTTCAAAGGTCTTGAAATGTTCCGTATTGACTGACCTTCATGTCTTAAAGTAATGATGGACTGTCGTTTCTCTTTGCTTTTTTGAGCTGTTCTTTCCATAATATGGACGTGGTCTTTTACCAAATAGGGCTATCTTCTGTATACCACCCCTACCTTGTCACAACACAACTGATTGGCTCAAACGCATTAAGAAGGAAAGAAATTCCACAAATTAACTTTTAAGAAGGCACACCTGTTAATTGAAATTCATTCCAGGTGACTACCTCATGAAGCTGGTTGAGAGAATGCCAAGAGTGTGCAAAGCTGTCATCAAATCAAAGGGTGGCTATTTGAACAATCTCAAATCTCAAATATATTTTGTTTAACACTTTTTTGGTTACTACATGATTCCATATGTGTTATTTCGTAGTTCTGATGTCTTCACTATTATTTTACAATGTAGAAAATAGTAAATATAAAGAAAAACCCTTGAATGAGTAGGTGTTCTAAAACTTTTGACCGGTAGCGTACGTAGAAAAGATAATGGACCTATATATTTTTAAATAAGATCATCTTGAGAACCAACAATTTTGTCACTGCGGCCAACAGGCGGGCCTCTAATATTTCCAGACCAAAACACTTGCTGTGAAAGGTATGTAGGGTTGCAAAATTCGGATCATTTTGCAACAAATGTAAGGTTCCTGGAATTAGGAAGGAATAAGCGGGAAATACAGCATCATCCAACCAGGATTTCTGAAAACCTTGGAATTTTGGGAAAGTTAACCGAATTTTGTAACCCCAGTGAAAAAATTCCCAGAGCTAAATCCACCCATTTTACCAGACACTTTATCCAGCGCAACTAGGGTCAAGTACCTTGCTCAAGGGCACATCGACAGAGCTTTCACCTAGTTGGCTTGGGGATTTGAACCAGTGACCTTTCAGTTACTGGTCCAATGCGCTTAACCGCTAGGCTACGTGCCGCCTGCCTAGAATCTTTCTTACACCTTGCTACTGTATTCCGCATCATCTCTGGCAGATAGAAGGATGTTGAAAACCTTTGTCTAGGTCTGTAATGGCAGTTTAGTATTACAGGGTTCCATTTGCTTGTTCGCTCTATCACATCCAATACTGACGTGTAATTAGGGCCCTTTCATGTTGCTGTGTGGAAATGCTGCTGCTTGACACAGATCCAGGTATAAAGAAGTCCTTCTGAGAGAGCAGTTGAGAGTGAATGTGGGGAGGACGACCAGCCCAGCTCATCCTCCCGAGACACTGGGGTTGCATCTCAAATGGCACCTTATTCCCTATTTAGTGCACTACTTTTGACCAGGACCCATAGGGATCTGGTCAAAAGTAGTGAACTAAATAGGTAATAGGGTGTCATTTGGGACAGAGGCAGGAGCACCGCTGTACCGCTACTGCTCGCCTCAGTCACTATGGCAACACAGTTTTAGATTTTCCTCTGCATAGGGGAGGAGAGATGGCCTTGATACAGTACAGAGAGGAATGTAACATAACAGTGTGGGAGGACTGACACAGCATCAGGCAATGGATTTGGTGATGATGCTATCTTTTATAAGATCCTTTGAAAACTCATATAGCTACTGCACTGGTTGTATTATTGATGGACATACAAATATATATCCTTTACAGTGCCTTGCAAAAGTATTTATCCCCTTTGGCGTTTTTCCTATTTTGTTGCTGCAAAGCTCCACAGCGGAGATTGGAGTATCTGTCCATAGGACCACTTTAAGCCGTACACTCCACAGAGCTCGGCTTTACGGAAGAGTGGCCAGAAAAAAGCCATTGCTTGAAGAAAAAAATAAGCAAACACGTTTGGTGTTCGCCAAAAGGCATGTGGGAGACTCCCCAAACATATGGAAGAAGGTACTCTGGTCAGATGAGACTAAAATTGAGCTTTTTGGCCTTCAGGGAAAACGCTATGTCTGGTGCAAACCCAACACCTCTCATCACCCCGAGAACACCATCCCCACAGTGAAGCATGGTGGTGGCAGCATCATGCTGTGGGGATGTTTTTCATCAGCAGGGACTGGGAAACTGGTCAGAATTGAAGGAATGATGGATGGCACTAAATACAGGGAAATTCTTGAGGGAAACCTGTTTCAGTCTTCCAGAGATTTGAGACTGGGATGGAGGTTCACCTTCCAGCAGCACAATGACCCTAAGCATACTGCTAAAGCAACACTCGACTCCCGAGCAATACCTCCCGAGTGGCGCAGTGGTCTAAGGCTCTAGTGGCTGTGCCACTTGAGATCCTGGTTTGAATCCAGGCTCTGTCGTAGCAGGCTGCAACCGGGAGACCCATGGGGCGGCGCACAATTGGACCAGCGTCATCCAGGGTAGGGGAGGGAATGGCCTGCAGGGATGTAGCTCAGTTGGTAGAGCATGGCGTTTGCAACGCCAGAGTTGTGGTTTCGATTCCCACGGGGGGCCAGTATAAAAAATAATAATGTATGCACTCACTAACTGTAAGTTGCTCTGGATAAGAGTGACTGTAAATGTAAAAATGTTTAAGGGGAAACATTTAAATGTCTTGGAATGGCCTAGTCAAAGCCCAGACCTCAATCCAATTGAGAATCTGTGGAACCCATCCAACTTGAAGGAGCTGTAGCAGTTTTGCCTTCAAGAATGGGCAAAAATCCCAGTGGCTAGATATGCCAAGTTTATAGAGACATACACAGAGAGACTTGCAGCTGTAATTGCTGCAAAAGGTGGCTCTACAAAGTATTGACATTGGGGGGGGTGAATAGTTATGCACGCTCAGGTTCTGTTTTTTTGTCTTATTTCTTGTTTGTTTCACAATAAAAAATATTTTGCGTCTTGAAAGTGGTAGGCATGTTGTTTAAATCAAATGATACAAACCCCAAAAAAATCTATTTTAATTCCAGATTGTAAGGCAACAAAATAGGAAAAATGCCAAGGGGGGTGAATACTTTCGCAAGCCACTGTACATAAAACATTTAAAATTTTCTTCCTTTACTGAAACAGACCATTATCACTCTGTCTGCGTCCCAAATGGCATCCTATTTCCTACATAGTGCATTTCTTTTGACCAGAGCCCTATGGGGGCCTCTACACAGGCAGCCCAATTCTAAGTGTCTTTTGACCAATCACATCAGATCTTTTCACATCAGATGTTTTTCAGAAAAAATATCAGAATTGGGCTGCCTGTGTGAACTTAGCCTAAGACTGCAAGCAAGTTTATACACTGAACAAATATATAAACGCAACATATAAAGTGTTGGTCCCATGTTTCATGAGCTGAAATAAAACCTCCCAGAAACTTTCAATACGCACCAAAAGCTTATTTCCCTCAAATGTTGTGTACACATTTGTTTACATCCCTGTTAGTGAGCATGCCAAGATAATCCATCCACCTGACAGGTGTGGCATATCAAGAAGCTGATTAAACAGCATGATCATTACACAGGTGCACCTTGTGCTGGGGACAGTAAAAGGCCACTCTAAAATGTGCAGTTTTGTCACACAACACAATGCCACAGATGTCTCAAGTTTTGATGGAGTGTGTGATTGGCACGCTGACTGCAGGAATGTCCACCAGAGCTGTTGCCAGAGAATTTTGTATTCATTTCTCTACCACAAGCCGCCTCCAACATCGTTTTAGAGAATTTGGCATTACGTCAAACTGGCCTCACAACAGCAGACCACGTGTATGGCGTCGTGTGGGCGAGCGGTTTGCTGATGTCAACGTTGTGAACAGAGTGCCCCATGGTGGCATTGGGGTTATGGTATGGGCAGCCATAAGCTACGTACAACAAACACAATTGCATTTTATCAATGGCAATTTGAATGCACAGAGATACGGTGATGAGATCTTGAGGCCCATTGTCGTGCCATTTATCCACGCCATCACCTCATGTTTCAGCATGATAATGCACTGCCCCATGTCGCAAGGATCTGTACACAATTCCTGGAAGCTGAAAATGGCCCAGTTCTTCCATGGCCTGCATACTCACCAGACATGTCACCCATTGAGCATGTTTGGGATGCTCTGGATCGACATGTACGACAGTGTGTTCCAGTTCCACAGCCATTGAAGAGGAGTGGGACAACATTCTACAGACCACAATCAACAGCCTGATCAACTCTATGCGAAGGAGATGTGTCGCGCTGCATGAGGCAAATGGTGGTCACCCCAGATACTGACTGGTTTTCTGATCCACGCCCCTTTTTAAGGTATCTGTGACCAACAGATGTATATCTGTATTCCCAGTCATGTGAAATCCATAGATTAGGGCCTAATTCATTTATTTTAATTGACTGATTTCCTTATATGAACTGTAACTCAGTAAAATCTTTGAAATTGTTGCATGTTTCGTTTTAATATTTTTGTTCAGTATAAATGCCCTGGTTATTATAAAGTGTTAGGGGCTGTATATTTCAAGCTTCTGAGAGTAGGAGTGCTCCCCAGTCCATGGGCAAAACTGATCCTAAATCAGCACTCCTAGTCTGAGACAATTGATACATATGGCCCCAGAGTTCCTCCATAAATGGATGCCTGACCTGTCCTTTACCTCTGCAGATTGACATTGAGATCAATGGAGAACCAGTGGAGTTGCACATGAAGCTGGGGGACAACGGAGAGTCTTTCTTTGTACAGGAAACCGAGCAGCATAATGTAAGTTTTATAAGTTTTATAATCGGTCTAATGACAACCACTGTTGACACAGCTTATTACTGACTATGTATGTGTCCCAAATGACACCCTATTCCCTAATACGTGCACTTATTTTGAGCAAATGTAGTGCATCATGTAGGGAATAGGGTACCATTGGGGATGCAGTCTATAACGTGATCTTGTTGTGACTCGTTGTCTCTTTGTCACCCCGACCCAGGAGATAATCCCTGCCCACCTTGTGACGTCGCCAATCCCCACAGAGGAGACTCTGTGGAGGGGCAGAGAGTCCAGAGCTGGGGGGTCGGGCCTGGAGGGTGGGCTGCAGCCGCCCCATGGGGACTCAGAGGATCCAGCCTCCTCCTCGATCCCCCTCCTTCCCCCAAGCACCACAGCAGGGAAGAAGAAGAAGAGACGCAGGAGGAAGCACAAAGCAGACCCCCGTAAGGAGGAGCAACAGGCCTCCACTGCTGGTGGTGAGGAGGTCTGTGAGCTGAGCTCAGACGAGGAGCACGGTACACACAACAACGGCAGGTAACTGGACAGAGGAGTAGGGTGTAGTTGCCCCTAGATGCGGATCTTGAGCAGTTCACCCCCCCACACTAATGGTTAAGGATTGGGGGAGGGGAACCTGATCCTAGATCTGTACCTACGGGAACCTTCACCCAGAGCTAATTGGACAGACAGAGGGGGCTGATGGGGGCTCAATGACTCCATGGGCACACTCTCAGGTTGTGTCTGGGTGGGTCTGCTCTGCACAGTGTGTGTAGAGACTAGGGAGTGTTAACACTGTGGTCAATGGGGGGATCTTCTTCACTCCCTCAGGGCCTCCTCGTTCTCTACAGTGAAGGACTCAGTGGAACACAGGCAGCACCCTACCCTCCACTCCCTGGACAGCTACCCCTTCTCTGATGGAGACTGGTCTCCCGGCGACAGCCACAGGTATGACCCCCTCACTCAGTCACTCAGTCAATAACTTCCTAATCAAATATTTACACAGATAATGCAAACAGTCAGGATCATTAGGAATATTTTTTATTTCCTTAGGATTTAACAAAACAAATCTAGCGTCAATCTAGTGCACCTGATTCTAATAATTAGCTGGTTGATAAGCTGAATCAGGTTAGTTACAACTGGGGTTGGATTGAAAACTTACAGGAGGGTAGCTCTCCAGGAACAGGGTTGGAGAGCCCTGATCTAAGGCGTGTTATAGAGCAGTACACTGGACAGCCGTCAATGCGCCTTTTATTTTAAAGGTAATGTTCCTGACGTCGGCTCAAGCTTCAATTATCTTAAAAGGCGCATTGTCGAATGTACAGTGTATTGCTCTATAACACGCCTTGGACTGAATCCCAGCTTAGGTAGATATAAATAAAAATGCTAGCACGAACATTGATAAAATAGCCCTGTGGAGCTGTGAATACATGTCCTCTTGTGGTCAAAGTAAATGTATTGTGCTGTTTTCTCGATTGCAACAGATCCCCAAGATCCCTGTCTGAGCCCATGTCTCCAAAGAGTGACTCAGAGCTGATGGTGAAGTCATCAGAGAGCATGCTCAGAGCAGATTCACACATGCAGTGGTCTTGGGGAGAGTTCCCAGAATCCACCAGGGTAAGGCCTAGGTCTTGCGTTTCAAATGGCACTCTATTCCATATATAGAGATGGAAACATGCCAAACATTTTATAATATGAAATCCCTATACCCACTGATTTCATATTGACTCTCTTTTTGTCCAGGTCAGTAAGAAAGAGCGCTCGGAGCTGCCTAAGACGGTGACTATCACCCCATCAGAGAGCACCCACTTCAGGGTCATCCTCAGCTCTGAGGCCATGGAGGTGGAGGCTGGGGGACTGCACACCTCTCTGGACCCGGTGTGTGGACCTGCCATCGTCAAACCAGAGCCCCGGACCCTCAAACAAAATACCCTCCACAGCTCCAAACACCAACCACCCGACCCTCTATCTGAACCCCATCATCCCCCCAAACCCATTCATGACCATTGTCCACCCCAACCTGAACCATGTCCCCTCAAACCAGAACCAGGTGCTCTAACGTCAGAGCCCAGTCCAGACCTCTGTATCCTGGCCAAGCCTGAACGGAGTGCCCATTGGACCACTCCTCCCAGGGTGCTTGATTCCAGCCAGAGGGACAGTGGCTCTGCTGCCTGTGGGGCCAGTTGCATGGCCGGGGACCTGGGATCCATCGACTCCAAGACTGACTCCCCCTCCAAGAGGAAAGGTACTAATTGTGCTTGTAATAGCAACTGAAAGTATTTTAAAAACCAAATTGAACGTATGCATAGATGGTTTATATAAATAGCTTATTGATCAAGTATAACACATGACTTAGGCCTTTATAAGGCTTCTGGCTTACTTGCTTATGGCAGCACAATGTGCCGGATGATGGCATGTATGTACAGTGGGGAAAAAAAGTATTTAGTCAGCCACCAATTGTGCAAGTTCTCCCACTTAAAAAGATGAGAGAGGCCTGTAATTTTCATCATAGGTTCACGTCAACTATGACAGACAAATTGAGGAAAAAAAATCCAGAAAATCACATTGTAGGATTTTTAATGAATTTATTTGCAAATTATGGTGGAAAATAAGTATTTGGTCACCTACAAACAAGCAAGATTTCTGGCTCTCACAGACCTGTAACTTCTTCTTTAAGAGGCTCCTCTGTCCTCCACTCGTTACCTGTATTAATGGCACCTGTTTGAACTTGTTATCAGTATAAAAGACACCTGTCCACAACCTCAAACAGTCACACTCCAAACTCCACTATGGCCAAGACCAAAGAGCTGTCAAAGGACACCAGAAACAAAATTGTAGACCTGCACCAGGCTGGGAAGACTGAATCTGCAATAGGTAAGCAGCTTGGTTTGAAGAAATCAACTGTGGGAGCAATTATTAGGAAATGGAAGACATACAAGACCACTGATAATCTCCCTCGATCTGGGGCTCCACGCAAGATCTCACCCCGTGGGGTCAAAATTATCACAAGAACGGTGAGCAAAAATCCCAGAACCACACGAGGGGACCTAGTGAATGGCCTGCAGAGAGCTGGGACCAAAGTAACAAAGCCTACCATCAGTAACACACTACGCCGCCAGGGACTCAAATCCTGCAGTGCCAGACGTGTCCCCCTGCTTAAGCCAGTACATGTCCAGGCCCGTCTGAAGTTTGCTAGAGTGCATTTGGATGATCCAGAAGAGGATTGGGAGAATGTCATATGGTCAGATGAAACCAAAATATAACTTTTTGGTAAAAACTCAACTCGTCGTGTTTGGAGGACAAAGAATGCTGAGTTGCATCCAAAGAACACCATACCTACTGTGAAGCATGGGGGTGGAAACATCATGCTTTGGGGCTGTTTTTCTGCAAAGGGACCAGGACGACTGATCCGTGTAAAGGAAAGAATGAATGGGGCCATGTATCGTGAGATTTTGAGTGAAAACCTCCTTCCATCAGCAAGGGCATTGAAGATGAAACGTGGCTGGGTCTTTCAGCATGAAAATGATCCCAAACACACAGCCCGGGCAACGAAGGAGTGGCTTCGTAAGAAGCATTTCAAGGTCCTGGAGTGGCCTAACCAGTCTCCAGATATCAACCCCATAGAAAATCTTTGGAGGGAGTTGAAAGTCTGTGTTGCCCAGCGACAGCCCCAAAACATCACTCTAGAGGAGATATGCATGGAGGAATGGGCCAAAATACCAGCAACAGTGTGTGAAAACCTTGTGAAGACTTACAGAAAACGTTTGACCTGTGTCATTGCCAACAAAGGGTATATAACAAAGTATTGAGAAACTTTTGTTATTGACCAAATACTTATTTTCCACCATAATTTGCAAATAAATTCATTAAAAATCCTACAATGTGATTTTCTGGATTTTTTTTTCTCATTTTGTCTGTCATAGTTGACGTGTACCTATGATGAAAATTACAGGCATCTCTCATCTTTTTAAGTGGGAGAACTTGCACAATTGGTGGCTGACTAAATACTTTTTTCCCCCACTGTATGTGTATGTATGTACAGTGGGGGAAAAAAGTATTTAGTCAGCCACCAATTGTGCAAGTTCTCCCACTTAAAAAGATGAGAGAGGCCTGTCTCATCAAAATTACAGGCCTCTCTCATCTTTTTAAGTGGGAGAACTTGCACAATTGGTGGCTGACTAAATACTTTTTTTCCCCACTGTATATGGTGGATTGGAAGTGATGCAGACAATTACATTGATGGAAGCTACAATCTATCTGCAATATTAAAGCTGATCTACCCCCTAAAAAAATTATTTAAAAAAATAACAACAAATAAAAGTATAACACATGACTTAGGCCTTTATAAGGCTTCTGGCTTACTTTCTTATGGCAGCACAATGTGCCGGATGATGGCATTCCATAGCCCTCTGTTGTTAATGACAGCTAGTATGAACAAATGCTTTATGTTTTATGTCCCCTATTTTATGTTTTATGTCCCCTATTTTAAGTACCCCATAGCTCCATCACTACAGAATGGTCTGATGGCAACAGAGAGGAAATGGTTTAGTCATGAGTAAGGCCTCAGACAAACCAATAGCGTTTGCTGGCCGGTTCATTCCTACTAGGCGGTGCCTTTTGGACCTCATAACATTTTGGGGAAAAAGTATATCAGAAAAAAATATATATATCAGAAAAAGGACATGTTTGACTTTCAGAAAAACGTATTGGGTCAACATATTTTAGGTGCATTTTCCGACCTGTTAGGTGCATAATCCTAAAGTGCATAATCCTAACAGGGTGGAACATAACAGGATGGAAATCTGGAGCCTAAATTAGCCATAGCTCTGTGAGTGAGTAAGATTGAGCTAGCATAATGGTGAACACTTAAACAGGATCTATCAAACATATTTAAAAAATGTGGTTAATTTAGCCTAACAGGTTGGAAATGCATGAAACATGGACAAATAGATAAAACTGAGTGTTTATATTTATTTAGCCTTGCACCATTGTTTTCCCACCAAAGAAATGATGACACTTCCTGAATGTGGTGTTATTGTAGGAAGGGGTTGTTTTCTTGAAGGAGAATTACAACAAACTAACAGGGTGGAAAGTATTATCAGGGACACACATAAAATCTTAAATAAAATAATAATAAATACAAACACCATGAAAAAAAAAAAACAGTGGTGAGAGAGAATTTAACCAGGACTATAAAATAGTGAAGAAAGATTTTAAGTATTTTATAATTTTATGGCTTATATTTATTGTGGAAGTTGATGAATAACAACCGGGAACATGGCAAAAACGCCTACATCCACTGAAATAAAGTGTTACAAATTGATACAATTTCCTTTCAAGATCCATATTTCTTTATTTTTAAGGTAAAGCCTTTTGGAATCCACATTTTACACTAAATAAGAAATGATGTTTCCTGGGGACAGAAAAGACGCAGCATGGTAGGAATGACCCGGCTGAGAGTACTTAGAACCTCTGAACATAGTGCCTGCCGTAATTTGCGAGTGCACACGGTTTTACATGTAGAATTGTGTGATAATGTCGGCAGTCAGAGAGGTCTACAGCAGGTGGTCCCTAAAACAGCGTGCTGAACGATCAGCAGATGAAAGCTAGATCCACATTCGGTGCGATGTGTGCGAGCCTTAAGGGTTCAGACAGTGTTATTGACTACATCCAGACAGTGTTTGGTAGAGCAGTGTGTCAGAGAACACTAACAGGAAAGACGTGGTTTGCTCTGTGAGGTCTGGGAAGTTCTCACTTGCCTCTCTCTCAGCCTGCGTCTCAAATGGCAGCCTATTTTCTATAGTGCACTATTTTTGTCCAGAGCCCTGGTCAAAAGTAGTGTACTAGGGTGCCATTTAGGATGCACACTCAGTCTGAATGGGGCTGTGAATGGTTTATGTGAATTCTGATTGTCTTTGTGTGTGATTAAGGTGTGAGGAAGAGGAGTCAGCACCAGGGGCCTGAGGATATCTACCTGGACGACCTGAACGCTATGGAACCTGACGTTGTCGCACGCTACTTAGGTCCCAAGAGGTATCTCATCATGCCATTCATCCCATGTATTGAAGCCCTATTCCTTTCATAGCGCACTACTTTTGACCAGGGCCCATAGGGTTGTGTTGCAGTGACTGACCAGTCTGTGGTTGTGTCTGTGTGTTGCAGTGAGTCCGAGACGGTCCCTAAGCACTGGGTGGAGGTTGGCCGGTGCGATGGGTCCCAGTCTCCCCAGTCTGTGGGTAGTGCAGCGGCCGACAGCGGGACCGAGTGTATGTCTGACTCGGCTGGGGATCTACCAGACATCACCCTGTCTCTCTGTGGAGGGGTCGGAGAGAACTCTGAAATCTCTAAAGGTAAGGTGTCCTACTGTATGTAAGTGTTATATTATAGTGACTAGGGCTGTGTCCTAAATTGCACCTTATTTCCTATATAGTGCACTACTTTTGACCAGGGCCTGTAGGGAATAGGGTGCCATTTGGGACATAGCCTAGGGCTTCACTTTGATAAGTACGCAAATAACTAACTAGTACACTATTACTCACAAATGCCACAAATAATAATGTGATATATTATATTATATGACAATAGAGATGCTATAATGATGAACAGATTATGATGCCTTGAAGATGCAAATGCTATAATACTTTTATTGCAGAGAAATTCATGGAGCACATCATCACATATCATGAATTTGCTGAAAATCCAGCAATCATCGACAATCCCAATTTGGTGGTTAGAATTTCAAACCGGTGAGTCGTTACAGCCATCATACTCATACTAATTCATATTACTGCATCATTCTAATTCTTAGACTGAAATTTTGAACAGAAGTTCACAATTTGTAGATTTCCTTTAACAAATCACAATTCTATTATTATACAGTTCCTTCAGAAAGTATTCACACCCCTTGACTTTTTCCAAATGTGGTTGTGTTACAGCCTGAATTTAAAATTGATTAAATTGATACCCCATTATGTCAAAGTGGAATTATATTTGTACACATTTTTACAAATTAATTAAAAATGAAAAACTCAAATGGCTTGAGTATCAACCCCTTTGTTATGGCAAGCCTAAATAAGTTCAGAAGTAAAAATGTGCTTAACAAGTCACATAATAAGTTGCATGGACTTTAACATGATTTTTGAATGACTACCTAATCTCTGTACCCCATTATCTTTAAGGTCCCTCAGTCAAGCAGTGAATTTCAAACACGATTCAACCACAAAGACCAGGAAGGTTTTCCAATGCCTCGCAAAGAAGGCCACCTATTGGTAGATGGGTAAAAATATAAAAAAGCAAACATTGAATATCCTTTTGAGCATGGTGAAGTTATTAATTACACTTTGGATAGTGTATTAATACATTTAAATTTTAGTCATTTAGCAGACGCTCTTGTCCAGAGCGACTGCATACATTTTCATATATTTTATTTTTTACTGGCCCTGTGTGGGAATTTAACCCACAACCCTGGCATTTCAAGCACCATGCTCTACCAACTGAGCCACACCCAGGCACTACAATACAACCAGTCACTACAAAGATACAGGCGTCCTTCCTAACTCAGTTGCCGGAGAGGAAGGAAACCGCTCAGGGATTTCAACATGAGGCCAATGGTGACTTTAAAACAGTTACAGAGTTTAATGGCTGTGATAGGAGAAAACTGAGGATGGATCAACAACATTGTGATTACTCCACAATACTAACCTAATTGACAGAGTGAAAAGAAGGAAGCCTGTAAAGAATAAAATATTCCAAAACATGCATCCTGTTTGCAATAAGGCACTAAAGAAACACTGCTACAGACACTAGGAGGAAAATTCACCATTCAGCAGGACAATAACCTAAAACACAAGGCCAAATATACATTGGAGTTGCTTACCAAGACGACGTTGAATGTTTTTGAGTGGCCTACTTACAGTTTTGACTTAAATCGGCTTGAAAATCTATTGCAAGACTTGAAAATGGCAGTCTAGCAATGATCAACAACCAACTTGATAGAGCTTGAAGAACTTTTTCAAAGAATAATGTATACATATTGTACAATCCAAGGGAGCAAAGCTCGTAGAGACTTACCCAGAAAGACTCATAGCTGTAATCGCTGCCAAAAGTGATTCTAAAATGTATTGACTCAGGGGTATGAATACATATGTAAATGAGATATTTCTGTATTTCATTTTCAATAAATGTGCAATAAATGTCTAAAAACAGGTTTCTGCTTTGTCATTATTGGGTATTGTGTGTAGATGGGTGAGACATTTTTTTATATTTAATCCATTTTGAATTCAGGCTGTAACAACAAAATGTGGAATAAGTCAAGGGGTATGAATACTTTCTGAAGGCACTGTATATATAAATATATATTTATATATATATATTTGTTATTATTATTATTTTTACAGATATTACAACTGGACATTGGCAGCTCCATTGATACTAAGTATGCAAGCTTTCCAGAAGAACCTGCCCAAGGTAGATCACACATTATGCATTATGAATGTATGTTATAATGTCAACATTCTGTGCATATACTCATAAATACTTAATGTGTATCTAAGGCCACAGAGGAGGCGTGGGTGAAAGAGAAGATGCCTAAGAAGTCCGGCCGCTGGTGGTTCTGGAGGAAGAGCAGCGTCAAACAGGTAGGGTGTGCGTCCCAAATGGTACCCTATTCCCTATATAGTGTACTACTCAGGGCCGATAGGGCTCTGCACAAAAGTAGTGACTCAACTCTGGACCTCGAAGCCAGTTACACTGCATTTTTTAATTGTTCCCCTCTAACCAGGGACTGATTTAGACATGGGACACCAGGTGGGTACAATTAATTATCAGGTACCCCTGATATAGGGAATAGGGTGCCATTTGGGACAAACAAGTGCTCTTGCAGTACGCTTTAGGGCCACTGGTATTGATACTCTGTAGTACTCATAGTGAAATCGACCTTAACTGAACTGCTTTCCTGATACTATCATTTGTCACCTTAAACAGATGGTCCAGGATTTTCACCCTCTCATTCCTCATGACTCTTTGTTTGTGTTTGGCAGGAAATAGTTCCCATGTGAATCCCATTGGATTTGAATTTCCATTGTAAATTAGCTTAAACAAATCAGAGTGAGGAGAACCATGTGCTAATTGTACTGCATGATCTTAGGAAGGATTTTGTCATGTAGAAAATGGGCAGTAATTACACTATAAATCAAGGAAAAATACTAGGCCATATAAAATGTGTTTTGACATGATGGATGTTTCATTAACGGGTGATTAATGTTGTCTGCTCCGCTTTCCAGTCTTCAGAGGCCAAGATGGACAGACAGGAGTCCCAACACAGAGACACAGAGAGCCCTGTCCTAGATCAACAGAGTCCAGCAGTGCCACAGTGAGTCAGCTTAGCACCACCCTGTCTCACCCTGTCTGTCCCCCACCACCCCTCCCTGGCATTGTTTCACAAGGGGTAGCCCAATTATTCACACGGTGATGTCACCCGCCTCACCCATATTCTTCATGACACCAACCAATGGGAAACTAGATTAGCCCTGGAAAAACAGTGATTCATAGGAAATGCCCCTGAGAACATGCATGAGGGACCCTGTTTAAGAGTCTCATCAGCGTTTTGTCTTTCAGTAATAAATAAAGCTCATTGACAATTCAGAGTGTTGGGATACTGCCATCTAGCGGCAGCATATACAAACGCTGGATTTTTCATTTTAATAACTGATGTCTAGAGAAGCGTCATTCCTCTCTTTATATTTTCAGAGTAACTACTCACTAATCATATTAGTTTAATCTTATACTGTTTTTAGGAAGTCTGATGTTGACCTGAGGTTGTTGTTATTTGACATGCAGGCAGAAAGCAGTAGAAGACTCCTCCAGTGATGAAGAATCGAAAGAGCTCAACACAGTGGCACCTACTGAGCGTGTGCACACAGAGCTACCTGCATCAACCAGCTCGCACTCCTACAAGAAGTCTCTCCGCCTCTCATCTGACCAGATAGTAAGAGCTTATAACTTATAAAGTGATATTATTTAAATCCTATAAAGTGATATTGGCACATAGAGTTGGATAGAGGGCGCATCTTTGCATCCTTACCCTAATAGCTTCTGTGACAGCATGGGCAGCGCCATTGAGGGTTATTGAGGGCAAGTGCACCCTCTGTCCAACTCTGTTTGTTAGCACCTGTGAGTACCCAGCAGAGATTTTGGAAACCACTTCCTGTCACACTCTCTCAGGCACCAGTTTATTTGTGTCTTCTCATAGGTCAGTCTGAAGCTGAGGGAGGGGCCTAATGACGTCACCTTCAGCATCACCACCCAGTACCAGGGAACGTGTCGCTGCGAGGGCACCATCTACCTGTGGAACTGGGATGACAAAGTCATCATCTCTGACATCGACGGCACCATCACCAAGTAAAGTGGCCTTCAATTCTGTTTAACTACATTACCCAGTCAGTCCCCTCAGTCTTAACTCCTAGGCTGCATCCCAAATGTCAACCTATTCCATAAATAGTGCACTACTTTTGGACCAGAACCCATATAGGGAATAGGGTGCCATTTGGGACACAGTCAGATTCTCAGGAGACTCAACATCTGATATGGGATTAAGATCCTCTCCTGATCTTTTAATCTCTCATCTTCTGTTTGATGCAGAAGGTCTGTCTGGTAATCAGATAATGGTCTTCTGTCCAAACACATGATTACACATGATTACCCTTAAAGGGGAAATCTGGGATTCAAACAAAGCGGTTCTTCAAGAATAAATGGCCAGTTTACAAGTATAAAAATGGATGTATCAATCCCACACTCTGAAATGTAAAGGTGCAAGTTGGAACCAAATAAGGTTGTTGAGAGCGATGCCATAAGGGAACCATTTTAGGGCACCAGTTTATTTGTGTCTTCTCATAGGTCAAATTAAAGCTGAGAGTCTGCACTTTAACCTTATAGTCATTGCATGATTTCAAATCAAAACGTTTGGAGTATAGAGCCAAAATAAGAAAAAATGCTTTACTGTCCCAATAATTACGGAGGGCACTGTACCTTGAATTTTCTTTCGCGGGTGACTTTTCATTATCTGGATAGACACTTGTGGTTTCTAGCTAACGTTACACCAATCAAAGTGGAGCATGTAGTGAAGCAAATCTTTAGTGGTCAAAACCATTCGTCTTTGGGCGACGGGGGGGAGCGAGTTTGCAAAATGATATCATATCAGGCAACCATTTATAAACTGGTCATATTATTTATTTTTTAGTACAGACTAGCTAAAAAAATAAGTGAAAATTGACAAATTATCCAATGGATTATGAGAATTTTCTGGTAAAAAAGTGGAGGTGCAAAAACAGAAGTTTGCACCCCCTATTTTTATTTGCTCCATGGCTCAGGCGGCCAAGTGGACCCAAGGCTGTTTGGCTCACCTCAGTCGCGAAGAGGAATAACTTTGAAGCTGTTGCTGATTAATATACAATGCCATGCTGGTGGGTGGTAACATTAAAATAAAACCCAGCCCTGAAATAGTTTTATCATAGGAAAAGACACCACATTCACATGGATTTGCACAAAGTGGGCAGTTTGGATTTGTCACTTCAAGCCCAGATATATCATACTTTGACTAAAATGATTACTTATTGACTTAAATCTTTATGCAACATCATGGGGTAAGCTCTGGCCATCATCTTTCAGCTTGAAAAAGTGGATTTCTACTGGTGTGTGCGTTAATATCCCCCCAAATTCTCCCTTTTCTTAGGTCGGATGTGTTTGGCCAAATCCTTCCTCAGCTTGGGAAAGACTGGACTCATCAAGGCATCGCTAAGCTCTACCACTCAGTGCATGAGTAAGTATGCCCCAGTCCAGGGCCTGCGTATGTATCAAGCGTCTCAGAGTAAGAGTGCTGATCTAGGATCAGGTCCCCCCTGTCCATCTTATTCATTGTGACCTAAAATGCTAAACTGATCCTTGTCAGCACTCCTATTTGAGTTGCTTGATACATATGGCCCTAGAACTACCATTTCTCACATCCACCACTTAGTCAATGCATGAATAATCACATTCCTGTTTCACATAAAAAAATACAATTCCAGTAGTTCAACAATTAGAGAGCGTGGATAGGATAAGGATCTAATGTAGGCTCTATATTCAAGTTGAGATTGCAGTTATACTTCAATATGTATGCCTACTGCCTTCAGGAATGGCTACAAATTCCTGTACTGTTCGGCGCGGGCAATCGGCATGGCGGACATGACCAGAGGGTACCTGCACTGGGTGAATGACCGGGGAACCATCCTGCCTCGAGGGCCCCTCATGCTGTCCCCTAGCAGCCTCTTTTCTGCCTTTCACAGGTACAACTCACTCTTAACTTCTCAGTTGGTTCAGTCTGCTTGGAATTGTAATAACGTTGTAATATAGTTACATTTCAAGGCTTTTAGTTTCCTTTCTATTTAACCTTCTATCAGGGAGGTGATTGAAAAGAAGCCAGAGAAGTTCAAGATTGAATGCCTAACAGACATCAAGAACCTCTTCTACCCAAACACACATCCCTTCTACGCAGCCTTTGGAAACAGAGCAAATGTAAGCTTTGTTTTACCTTCTCATTGTGTACTTATTTTAGAATATGCTCAGAATTAGGGTGATTGTTAAGACTACTCTTCTGTTTCTGGCTCAGGATGTGTTTGCCTACAAGCAAGTGGGTGTACCAGTGTGTCGGATATTCACAGTCAACCCCAAAGGAGAGCTCATCCTAGAGCAATCGAAAGGCAATAAGACTTCGTAAGTAGCGACTTCACAGGACTATAATCATAATGACTGTTTATCTCTCTGTATGTCAGTAGTGTGGGTTTCTTTGGGAGTATTTTGGCCAGATTCAATTGCCGACAATGCACCTTTTAAAGGTGTTCATGGAGATCGTCTGATGTTCGCAGAGATCACATTCACGGTAAATGCTGTGGATGTAGGCTCAAGCGTATATTACCTTCAAAGTCTAGTGCAGTGCGCTTGTCGACAACGTGCCTTTAAATGAATCCCGACCTTAGTCAGTAAGTACAGTAACTGTTGTCTAACCCCTTCCCTGTCTTTCACTGTAGGTACGGCCGACTGAGTGAACTGGTGGAGCACGTTTTCCCTTTACGCAGTAAGGAACAGAGCGCCACCTTCAGTTTCCCAGAATTCAGTTCTTTCTGCTTCTGGAGACAGCCAATCGCTGAAGTCTGTCTTGAGGAGCTGCTCTGAAACAACCAATCGATGAAGTGTGTCTTGAGGAGCTGCTCTGATTCTGATTGGACAGTTCCCACAGCTGTGGTATTATCAGGTATTAAGGCGATAACCAACAGACACTTTGGTATGGTAGATGCACTTTGTGTCTTTTGGATGGAATGAAATCACTTGAAATCAACCGCATTCATTGAAATCGATGTAAGCAATATTTGTATTGCTTAATAATTGTATGGGTCTTTCCATGATGATTGCTTGTACTGCCTTAACTGATGACTATACTATGTGTCTTCTGATGCTGAATCATATTCCATTGTTTAGTGCTCCACAGGTTTAATAGCATTCATTGATATATCAATAAGAACTGCCTCTCATGATCAATTTAGGCATACATTCCAATACAGACTGTACAGCCATTTTACAATACAATGTGAAGAGAAAGAAGACAGGCTTAGTTGTAAGGTTAGTTAGTTATTTGGCTTGAGTGAAAATGCACTCCCTATGTTGGAGTGTTCCGCTGTTTGGGAAGGCCTTACGGTATAGTGTATGCATGCTATGCTAAGTTTTAACTAAGGGCTCTATTCAATCCTTATCGTGGAAATTCAGTGTTACAGCGTGATTGAAATTTAAAGGCAATGTTCCCGCATTATCGGAGATAATTGCATTCACGGTAAACGCTGCAAATGTCGGCTCAATCGGAAGTTACCTTTACATTTCTATCGTGCAGTCTAACGCTTCAGCGATAGATTGAATCGAGCCTTAAGATTTTGCACAGAGCTGCCAGTAGAACTGGCACTAGTCTTAGATACACACATACTGTATGATAATAGATAGATTTAAGTGATCTGAGCAGGCTCAATGTTTTAGACATACGTACAGATGGCTGCAGTGAGGTTTAAGGCGATGGAAGCCCTTTCTAGATGCTGCTGACACAGGGCACACAGCACTGGAGCTTTTGGATGGAGACAGACTAATATGCACTGAAAGCACAATTATATGTTTTAGCAGACGTTTCATGGGTTACCTTTGACAATGTTTGTGTTATGAATTAATGCTTCTTTATGGGATATATTTCTATTGTTATGGCTTGGTTTGTCTAGTATATTTAGAACTATATTTAGATTTCTCTTGGCATTATTATACCGTTGTATTTAATGAAGTTCGGAGGCGTTGCAGGGTTCCTCAGTAATGATACCATTCTTTCTATGAAAGTGATATTTTGTGTGGAGTGTACACACATCTTAACGCTCTGGTATTTGTGTTTTTCAGTAACTGCTTTGATAGTGTTTAGTGTATCTATTTTACAGTTCTCACACTCTTCAATACCTTTATTGTTACTTGATTAAGTATTATTTTTGAGTGTCACTATGTACATTGAAGTGTATGTTTGGGATATGAAAAAAATGGATAAAATCTAAGATTCCATGCAGATGTTTGCAATGCTTATTTCATTAACTTGTTTTGGAAAAGGAGGGTGTAACTTTTGGAACATCATGAACGCATCTTTTCATGTGCCAACAATCTGTCTAAACAGCACTTACTGTTAAAAACAGTGTGACTTTTTGCTCAGAGCTTCATCAGATAAATATATATTTTTTTATAATGGAGTGTTGCGCCACAAGTTGTTTTAGCGCGAAACCCTCATTTCAAACAGCACTCGCTGTAATTCATGTAAGAAACACCTGCGATACCAAAACAGACAAGTATATTAAAAGGGATACCTCCCCAGAGTCAGATGAACTCGTGGATACCATTTTTATGTCTCTGTGTCCAGTATGAAGAACGTTATAGATTGTTTCGCGAGCCAATGCTAACTAGCATTAGCACAATTCATGGAAGTCTATGGGTATCTGCTAGCATGCTAATTGCCAAAATCCCTTAGTATCCCTTTAACCATTCGGTCATACATTTATAGTGATACTATTAATTAACAATAGGCCTATATAATAATACAATAGTTAATAAACACTCATGGCCACCATAAAGACAAAGCTTTTAGTACTGGTCCCAGGGGCAGAATTGAAGTCCTCTGATTCAAGAAAAGGCACCAAAACATTTCATTTTCAGGCATTGGTCCTAAAGAACATTGTGACTCATTGGGAGGAGGTGAAATACAAAGACCTTTCAAAACAACTGTCCTTGTTTTAAAGTTCTGCATCCCTTGTCAAGTAGAAAAATGACCATCTTATTTGTTTAACAGTAGTTCCTCTAACAACACTATGTACAATTGATTGTCCTCACATAAAATAGTAATTTGCAAATACCAAAAATTACACAGGTTTAAAATAAACGGTACAACAAATGTAAACAAATTGAACACACACATCAACACAAGCATACATTCAAACATGTAAAAAACGTCCCATTTAGAATATAATCACTAAATATTGATACTCCATAAATGGCAGCAGCCTGCCCCGTTCCCTCCATAAGGATCTTATGATCAAATATTTGATAAACATTTTTATTTTTGTATGAAAGCTCTGTCATAAGATTGCTTTAAAGTACTATCATGAGTTAATCTACTTGTTTTACTAAAATACCTGTAAGGCATACCCACATCTAAAGTATGCTATGTTGGGCATACTACATCTAAAGTAGAACTGGTGTTGTTTTAAGGTTGGAGTTTTATAAGGCATTTTCTTTGGTGGGGTTCTCTTTTTTAGGGGATAACTTTGTCTATGACATGGGGCTATCTTTTTGAGAGGGTGGGGTAGAGAAGCACGGCGCTAAACGTCGAGAGGACCTCTGTGTTCTCTGAGATGGCAAGTTTGCCTGCGGTCATGACTAAACCTGCCTTGTCCCCACGCTTCAGAGTGAGAACCAGGCTCAGGGAGGCAGAGCCTCCGCAGTCACAGCCTCCACCACCAATAGCAGGAAGGTAACCGGCCGTATCCAGCCTCTGGATGCTGTGGTTGGACACAGAGAGCACTGCCTCCACCCTGGCACCTCTCTGGGCTGTCAGCACAGCACTCAGCAGGTAACGGCCCTCCATGGGAACATTGAAGATGCCTGGTAGAGTAGGAAGAAATAAGGAACCTCAGTCAACGACAAGGGGACACTCATGTCAGCTGTGAGAGGGACACATACAAAAGTTGACATAAATCTTGGACTTATAGTCTTGATTATTTGGGTCGGTTGCGGTTTACATTAAGGTTAGTGTGGTATGTGTGAATGGCGCCGGAGAAGATGGCTGCCGTTTTACAGCCCTCTAACCAATTGTACTATTATGTGTGTTTTTCCGCGTTATTTGTAATTTATTCTGTACATAATGTTTCTGCCATCATCTCTTATAACCAAAAAGAGCTTCTGGATATCAGGACAGCGATTACTCACCTCGTATTGGACGAAGATTTTTTCTTCAACAAGTCAGACGCGAAGGATATCCTACAGACACCCGACAAGGCCCAAATCCCCGTCATTCGCATGAGAAAGAGACGGAGATATCGTGGACGTAGGTTGGGGTGCCTTGTAAGGATCCGACGGCGAGCGAGTAAACTGCCTCTTCCATCAATCCTATTAGCCAATGTCCAATCATTTGAGAATAAATTGGATGACCTAAGATTACGGTTATCCTACCAACGGGACATTAAACACTGTAATATCTTATGTTTCACCGAGTCGTGGCTGAACGACGACATGGACAACATACAGCTAGCGGGCTATACGCTACATCGGCAGGATAGAACGGCTGACTCCGGTAAGACAAGGGGTGGCGGTCTGTGTATATTTGTAAACAACAGCTGGTGCACAAAATCAAATACTAAGGAAGTCTCAAGGTTTTGCTCGCCTGAGGTAGAGTATCTTATGATAAGCTGTAGACCACACTATTTACCAAGAGAGTTTTCATCTATATTTTTCATAGCTGTCTATTTACCACCACAAACCAATGCTGGAATTAAGATTGCACTGAATGAGCTGTATAAGGCCATTAGTGAATAGGAAAACGCTCATCCAGAGGCAGCGCTCCTAGTTGCCGGGGACTTTAATGCAGGGAAACTTACATCCGTTCTACCTAATTTCTACCAGCATGTTAAGTGTGCAACCAGAGGAAAAAAAAAATCTAGACCATCTTTACTCCACACACAGAGACACATACAAAGCTCTCCCTCCATTTGGCAAATCTGACCATAACTCTATCCTCCTGATTCCTGCTTATAAGCAAAAACTAAAGCAGGAAGCACCAGTGACTCGGTTAATAAAAAAGTGGTCAGATGACGCAGATGCTAAGCTACAGGACTGTTTTGCTAGCACAGACTGGAACATGTTCCGGGATTCTTCAGATAGCATTGAGGAGTACACCACATCAGTCACTGGCTTCATCAATAAGTGCATCGATGATGTCGTCCCCACAGTGACCGTACGTACATACCCCAACCAGAAACCATGGATTACAGGAAACATCCGCACTGAGCTAAAGGGTAGAGCTGCCGCTTTCAAGGAGCGGGACTCTAACCCGGACGCTTATAAGAATTCCCGCTATGCCCTCCGACGAACCATCAAACAGGCAAAGAGTCAATACAGGACTAAGATTGAATCGTACTACACCGGCTCTGACGCTCGTCGGATGTGGCAGGGCTTGAAAACTATTACAGACTACAAAGGGAAGCACAGCTGCGAGCTGCCCAGTGACACAAGACTTCCAGACGAGCTAAACCACTTCTATGCTCGTTTCGAGACAAGCAACACTGAAGCATGCATGAGAGCACCAGCTGTTCCGGATGACTATGTGATCACGCTCTCCGTAGCCGATGTGAGTAAGACTTTTAAGCAGGTCAACATTCACAAGGCCGCAGGGCCAGACGGATTACCAGGACGTGTACTCCGAGCATGTGCTGACCAACTGGCAAGTGTCTTCACTGACATTTTCAACATGTCCCTGACTGAGTCTGTAATACCAACATGTTTCAAGCAGACCACCATAGTCCCCGTGCCCAAGGACACTAAGATAACCTGCCTAAATGACTACCGACCCGTAGCACTAACGTCTGTAGCCATGAAGTGCTTTGAAAGGCTGGTCATGGCTCACATCAACAGCATTATCCCAGAAACCCTAGACCCACTCCAATTTGCATACCGCCCCAACAGATCCACAGATGATGCAATCTCTATTGCACTCCACACTGCCCTTTCCCACCTGGCCAAGAGGAACACCTACGTGAGAATGCTATTCATTGACTACAGCTCAGCATTCAACACCATACTGCCCTCAAAGCTCATCACTAAGCTAAGGATCCTGGGACTAAACACCTCCCTCTGCAACTGGATCCTGGACTTCCTGATGGGCCGCCCCCAGGTGGTAAGGGTAGGTAACAACACATCTGCCACACTGATCCTCAACACGGGGGCCCCTCAGGGGTGCGTGCTCAATCCCCTCCTGTACTCTCTGTTCACCCATGACTGCATGGCCAGGCACGACTCCAACACCATCATTAAGTTTGCAGACGACACAACAGTGGTAGGCCTGATCACCGACAACGATGAGACTGCCTATAGGGAGGAGGTCAGAGACCTGGCCTTATGGTGCCAGGATAACAACCTCTCCCTCAACGTGACCAAGACAAAGGAGATGATTGTGGACTACAGAAAAAAAAAGAGGACTGAGCACGCCCCCATTCTCATCGACGGGGCTGTACTGGAACAGGTTGAGAGCTTCAAGTTCCTTGGTGTCCACATCACCAAAGAACTATCATGGTCCAAACACACCAAGACAGTCGTGAAGAGGGCACGACAAAGCCTATTCCCCCTCAGGAGACTGAAAAGATTTGGCATGGGTCCTCAGATCCTCAGAAAATTCTACAGCTGCACCATCAAGAGTATCCTGACTGGTTGCATCACCACCTGGTATGGCAACTGCTCGGCCTCCGACCGCAAGGCACTACAGAGGGTAGTGCGTACGGCCCAGTACATCACTGGGGCCAAGCTTCCTGCCATCCAGGACCTCTATACCAGGCAGTGTCAGAGGACGGCCCTCAAAATTGTCAAAGACTCCAGCCACCCTAGTCATAGACTGTTCTCTCTGCTACCGCACGGCAAGCGGTACCGGAGTGCCAAGTCTAGGTCCAAAAGACTTCTCAACAGCTTCTACCCCCAAGCCATAAGACTCCTGAACAGCTTATCATGGCTACTTGGACTATTTGCACTGCCCCCCCACCCCATCTTTTTACACTGCTGCTACTCTGTTAATTATTTATGCATAGTCACTTTAACTCTACCCACATGTACATATTACTTAAACTACCTCAACTAGCCGGTGCCCCCGCACATTGACTCTGCACCTGTACCCCCCTGTATATATAGCCTCCCTACTGTTATTTTATTTTACTTCTGCTCTTTTTTTCTCAACACTTTTTTGTTGTCGTTTTATTTTACTTTTTTATAAAAACATTAATGCACTGTTGGTTAAGGGCTGTAAGTAAGCATTTCACTGTAATGTCTGCACCTGTTGTATTCGGCGCATGTGGCCAATACAATTTGATTTGATTTGATTTGATTGGGACAGTGTTGTAGTAGTTACCTGTGTGAGGGTCGTAGTGTCCCCCATCGTTCACCAACACCTTGTTGAAGCGGATGATGCCCACCTCCCCAGGGAAGGGCAGGAGGTTGAGACCAGCCGAGAAGGACACCCGCTCACCTGACACACAGGGTTAAAGTTTAACCCAAAGTGTCTTCAGACAGTATTCACATCCCTTTACTTTTTAAATGTTGTTGTGTTACAGCCTGAATTTAAAATTGATTACATTGAAAATGTTTGTCACTGACCTACACACAATACCCCATCTCAAAGTGGAATTATGTTTTTTGAAATGTTTACAAATTAAATAAAAATGAAAAGCTAAAATGTCTTGAGTCAATTAGTATTCAACCCCTTTGTTATGGCAAGCCTAAATAAGTTACATAATAAGTTGCATGGACTCACTCTGTGTGCAATAATAGTGAATGACTACGTCATCTCTGTATCCCACACATACAATTATTTGTAAGGTCCCTCAGTCGAGCAGTGAATTTCAAACACAGATTCAACCACAAAGACCAGGGAGGTTTTCCAATGCCTCACAAAGAATGGCACCGATTGGTAGATGGGTAAAAAAAAAAAAACATTGAATATCCCTTTGAGCATGGTGAAGTTATTAATTATACTGTGTATCAATACACCCAGTCACTACAAAGATACAGGCGTCCTTCCTAACTCAGTTGCCGGAGAGGAAGGAAACCGCTCAGGGATTTCAACATGAGGCCAATGGTGACTTTAAAACAGTTACAGAGTTTAATGGCTATGATGATAGAAGAAAAGTGAGGATGGATCAACAATATTGTAGTTATTCCACAATACTAACCTAATTGACAGAGTGAAAAGAAGGGAGCCTGTACAGAACACAAATATTCCAAAACATGCATCCTGTTTGCAACAAGGCACTAAAGTAATACTGAAAAAAATGTGTTATTTTGTCCTGAATACGAAGTGTTATGTTTGCGCAAATCCAATTCAACGAATTACTGAGTACCAACTCTCCATATTTTTAAGCATAATGGTGGCTGCATGATATCATGCTTGTAATTGTTAAGGACTGGGGAGTTTTTCAGGATAAAAAATAAACTGAGCTAAGCACAGGCAAAATCCTAGAGGAAAACCTGGTTCAGTCTGCTTTCCAAAAGACACTGGGAGATGAATTCACCTTTCAGGAGGACAATAACCTAAAACACAAGGCCAAATCTACACTGGAGTTGCTTACCAAGAAGACAGTGAATATTCCTGAGTGGCCGAGTTACAGTTTTGACTTACATCTGCTTGAAAAGCTATGGCAAGACCTGAAAATGGTTGTCTAGCAATGATTAACAACCGATATGACAGAGCTTGAAGAATTTTGAAAATAATAAATGGGAAAATGTTGCACAATCCAGATGTGGAAAGCTCCTAGAGACTTACCCAGTAAGACTCACAGCTGTAATCGCTGCCAAAGGTGATTGATTATAACATGTATTGACTCAGGGGTGTGAATACTTATTTAATCAATATACATTATTTTTTTTTTCATGATTTTTTACAAATGTTTGAATTTTTCTTCCACTTTGACATTAGAGTATTTTTTGTAGATCGTTGACAAAAAAAAAAAAGACTATTAAATCCATTTGAATCCCACTTTGTAACAACAAAATGTGGAAAAAGTCAAGGGGTGTGAATACTTTCTAAAGGCACTGTAAGTCACATTGACACAGCTTGTCCCCAAATTTGGGACACACATTCTCACTGTCATTTAAAAATATAAATAATTTTAAAAAAAATAAGTGGTTATTAGGACAACTTTTGTCCTTAACTGACTGGAATACTATGGCTTTAATCTTAACAAGAGACTGCTAAATATATTGCCTGTTAAAGTTAAATACGGCTTGTGCAATGACGGTCTCAGGGGAATGTGGGCAACTGTTGAAAGAGGTTCATTTTCAGGAGACTCACAATTTTATATTCATAGTAAATGAAATCAAATGAGTCAAAATATCACTTACCAGAAATCACTGGTATATTAGGCTTTAAAGACCCTGTAGAGGGTGGGGAAGCTATAAAATAATCAAGATACATTTCATGAGGTTTTGAAAGAATGTAATTCATCTTGCAAACATACCTACTTGCGCGTGTGTATGTAGGGGTGCACATGCATGTGTATTCTGTACGTGTTCTTAGCCCCTCTCCCAGCTACCCCTATATCTCACCTGGTGCTCCAGCGAAGCCCTTGAGGGAGGTCATGCTGCCGTCGGCCCCCTTGGGCGGTTTGGAAGAGATCATGATTCCGGGGGCTCCTGCCTCCCAGGTCTCCATCATATGTGGTGGTAGGGCCCCATCTGGTATTGGCCCAACGGGCAGGACAGGGCTCTGAGGGACAGGCTTAGTCTCAGTGGGATTACCAGACACCACACCACCATGAACACCTGAAAATAGGGGGTAATGACAAGCCAGGGGGTAAAGAGAAAGAAAGGATGAAGGATAAAACCCTGGACCAGCTGTGGAGAGGTCAACACGTGTTAACAAACCAGCTGGTGCCGTGATGACTCCTGACACTGACAGACAGTAAGACTCTCCCAGTCTCACTTCCCCCTGTGTCAGCATTAAGTTAAGGCCCAAAAACCACAATGAAGAAAATGTGTCTGGTCAAAAGAGAAGCATCAGAGAGAATTCCTTTCAGACAGCAAGGTCAAGCTGGCATTGCTCTGTGCTTCACGAGTGAAAGGTTTCACTTTCCTACCCAGTCAACCTCCCAGTAAATCCAACCTCCCAGTAAAAGCTGGTTTGTGGGAACTCACATTAGTATGCAGGGGGCCCTAAGCAAGATTTGGTTAGGGGGCGGGGACCCCACCCACCTCGCGGGCAAAACATTTGTGGCCATCCTCTCTTGGCGGCAGTCGGGCCATTTTTTGTTGTTGTTGCAGAAAGGCCTTCTTGAACATGTGAACTTTCATGTGCCTTAATTACAAACTTGTATGGGATCCGTAAATATGAATATAAATGTTAAGTTATGAGCCTTGTTTAGCCAAGGAGAAAGCACTGAGCTACAGTGCCTTCGGAACGTTTTCAACCCCCTTCACTTTTTCCACATTTTGTTTCGTTACAAAGTGGGATTAAAATGGATTTCATTGTCATTTTTTAGCAACGATCTACACAAAATATTACTTTCAAGTCTTGCCATAAATTGTCAAGCCAAAACATTCAATGTCGTCTTGGTAAGCAACTCCATCCAAAACCTAATTAATAACAATGCTCAAAGGGTTATTCAGTGTCTGCTTTTTTATTTTTACTACCTATCGGTGCCCTTAATTGCGAGGCATTGGAAAACCTCCCTGGTCTTTGTGGTTGAATATGTGCTTGATAGTCACTACTTGACTGAGGGACTTTAAAGATAATTGTACAGTATGTGTGGGGTAAGGGGTGGAGCAGTCATTCAAAAATCATGTTAACCACTATTATTCCATGCAATTTATGTGATTTGTTCAGCAAATGTTTTACTCCTGAACTTATTTAGACTTGCCATAACAAAAGGGGTTGAATACTTATTGACTCCAGATGTTTCAGCTTTTCATTTTTAATTAATTTGTATTATTACGGGATATTGTATGTAGATTAGTGAAACAAAATCGCAATTTAAACCATTTTAAATTCAGGCTGTAAGACAAAATGTGTAGAAAGTCAAGGGGATTGAATACTTTCAACCCCATTAAAGACAGGATAATGGATGGGTTGACCATGCTGATGGTTAGCCATGCGTTTACATGTTAATTCTTAAAGCGATGCGTGGCGCTAAGGCTTAAGAGGGTGTGAACTATGCTGAATGGGTGTAAACAAAGATGATTAAAATTTCACTTAAATATCACTTACATTTTACATAAGCCCCCATAGAGAAATCTGGTCACATATCTGAGTGAGAGTTTTCTAACTAAATGAATAGGTGCGTCCTGGAGGTCAGGGCCCCTGGGCACATGCCTGGTCAGTAGTTAATCATGATTACTACTAAGTTTTAGATAGCTGGCTAGACTAACTTACCTAGCAAAACAAAAACAAATGTTTTTTGGTCGTAGTCTGCCAGTATGTCATCGTAATGGCTTGTGAGTTTTTTCTTATTGGCCCATTTCCTGTGTACTTTTTAGCTACAGTACATCTTCTCTTACACATTTTTGGGGAATTCCACTCTCTACCCTGAGTATTTTAAAGCTTTATTAGACGGGCATGAAACAGATGGGGAGGTAAATAGGTGAGAGATGCAGAAGGAAAGGAGTAAAAGAGGATTAAACCCCGGTCTCCAGTGGGGAGGCATTATGTTCTGTACTAGTGTTACCCACTCAACCACGGCTCTGCACTCTTTTACACCTTATTACTGTACTTTCTCTAGTCATTTTACATGAAAGTACAGTTATTGTATAGAATGTTTTTCAATACGCCTGAGAGATTCTAATTGTCATTAGCGTCTAAACAGTGAGTAAGTCGCTCTGGATAAGAGCGTCTGCTAAATGACGTAAATGTAAATGTAATTACCTCTCCCTGTCATCAGTGACCTAAACACATTTACATTTACATTTACGTCATTTAGCAGACGCTCTTATCCAGAGCGACTTACAAACACCACACCGCAGACACAGCCACTGTGACAGGAGTAAACTGTTGGTGCATTCCTGACAGCCAGAGCTGAGATGACTAAAACAAACTGCACACGAGTTTATCAGCAAATCATTAACCCTCTCAACATTGTTCCGGGGTGAAGTTTCCCCTAGGTACAGATCTAGGATCAGCTTCCCCTCCCCCAATCCTAACCTGAACCATTAGTGGGGAATATGCAAAAGAAACCTAAGATCAGTGTATCCAGGCAGGGGCAACTTCACCCTACTCCTCATTATTCTCCTGAGCAGTCAATGAGATAACAGGCATATAGGGATTAGGCTGTACATGAAAGGCATACCTGAATACCAAGTCACCAGGCAGCCTATCCCCCACCTCAGGCAACAGAGATCAGTCACTATAAAAGCCAGGACAACATGGTCTGGCTATTAAAACGTTTATCTAGGATCAACTTCCCCTCCCCCAATCCCAACCTTAACCATTAGTGGGGGGAAATGCTAAACTGACCCCGAATCAGTGTCTATGGGCAACTTCACCCTACTCCCTAATAAACACTACACAGAGAGGGGACTAGAAGCAACCCGTAAAATACCACAGGAAGGAAGACTGAGGCAGAACTTGCACGTGCGTGTTTAGTTTAGTTTGAGTGTGTGTTGGGCCTTGACTCTGACTGAAAGCCAATCTCAGCCTAAATCGCAGGGTAATGATATAATATAATATGCCATTTAGCAGACGCTTTTATCCAAAGCGACTTACAGTCATGCGTGCATACATTTTTTGTGTATGGGTGGTCCCGGTGATCGAACCCACTACCTTGGCGTTACAAGCGCCGTGCTCTACCAGCTGAGCTACAAAGGATGGAGCTCTAACCTGTGCATGTGCCATGATTAAAGAGGTGGATGTAACCAATTGCAGCTGGGGGACCCTGGCTTTAATCGCGGACCTGGAAGGAGTGTTACAGTGTATGCAGGAAATCCTACACTTATATATATATATATATATATATATATATATATATATATATGCCATTTAGCAGACGCTTGTATCTAAAGCGACTTACAGTCATGCGTGCATACATTTTACATATGGGTGGTCCTGGGAATTGAACCCACCACCCTGGCGCTACAAGCTAGAAAGGACCACGGACTCACAGCCAGCCACTCCCTCCACCAGTCTGAGGATATGTCAGAATCCCTGTGGTAACCCATGATCCATACCACATCAGTTTAGTCTACTTTCAGCGGAAAAATAGATAATTGAATATCTTCATCTTAAGAAATAATAGAAGAAAATAAATGTGTATATGTATTTTTTTTTTTTTACTCAGTCAGGGTCTCAACTTACTGTTGAGAGTTAGAATAGCAGAATACACAAGGTGCAATTTCAAAATTTGGTTGTGCATCAGCAGTTTCTCTCAGCAGTCACTGATAGTCGGTCAATTAGCCCATGTCAGCTAACAATTGTTAGATTGCCAAATTAGCTGGCCGCTAAACTACAGTGAGGGAAAAAAGTATTTGATCCCCTGCTGATTTTGTACGTTTGCCACTGACAAAGAAATGATCAGTCTATAATTTTAATGGTAGGTTTATTTGAACAGTGAGAGACAGAATAACAACAACAAAATCCAGAAAAACGCATGTCAAAAATGTTATAAATCGATTTGCATTTTAATAAGGGAAATAAGTATTTGACCCCTCTGCAAAACATGACTTAGTACTTGGTGGCAAAACCCTTGTTGGCAATCACAGAGGTCAGACGTTTCTTGTAGTTGGCCACCAGGTTTGCACATATTTCAGGAGGGAGTTTGTCCCACTCCTCTTTGCAGATCATTAAGGTTGAGGCTGACGTTTGGCAACTCGAACCTTCAGCTCCCTCCACAGATTTTCTATGGGATTAAGGTCTGGAGACTGGCTAGGCCACTCCAGGACCTTAATGTGCTTCTTCTTGAGCCACTCCTTTGTTGCCTTGGCCGTGTGTTTTGGGTCATTGTCATGCTGGAATACCCATCCACGACCCATTTTCAATGCCCTGGCTGAGGGAAGGAGGTTCTCACCCAGGATTTGACAGTACATGGCCCCGTCCATCGTCCCTTTGATGCTGTGAAGTTGTCCTGTCCCCTTAGCAGAAAAACACCCCCTTAGCATAATGTTTCCACCTCCATGTTTGACGGTGGGGATGGTGTTCTTGGGGTCATAGGCAGCATTCCTCCTCCTCCAAACACGGCGAGTTGAGTTGATGCCAAAGAGCTCGATTTTGGTCTCATCTGACCACAACACTTTCACTCAGTTCTCCTCTAAATCATTCAGATGTTCATTGGCAAACTTCAGACGGGCCTGTATATGTGCTTTCTTGAGCAGGGGGACCTTGCGGGCGCTGCAGGATTTCAGTCCTTCACGGCGTAGTGTGTTACCAATTGTTTTCTTGGTGACTATGGTCCCAGCTGCCTTGAGATAATTGACAAGATCCTCCCGTGTAGTTCTGGGCTGATTCCTCACCGTTCTTATGATCATTGCAACTCTACAAGGTGAGATCTTGCATGGAGCCCCAGGCCGAGGGAGATTTACAGTTATTTTGTGTTTCTTCCATTTGCGAATAATCGCACCAACTGTTGTCACCTTCTCACCAAGCTGCTTGGCAATGGTCTTGTAGCCCATTCCAGCCTTGTGTAGGTCTACAATCTTGTCCCTGACATCCTTGGAGAGCTCTTTGGTCTTGGCCATGGTGGAGAGTTTGGAATCTGATTGATTGATTGCTTCTGTGGACAGGTGTCTTTTATACAGGTAACAAACTGAGATTAGGAGCACTCCCTTTAAGAGTGTAAAAAACACACCTGGGAGCTAGAAATCTTTCTGATTGAGAGGGGGTCAAATACTTATTTCCCTAATTAAAACGCAAATCAATTTATAACATTTTTGACATGCGATTTTCTGGATTTTTTTGTTGTTATTCTTGTTTCTAGATGGTGGGGCTAGATGGTGGTTTTAGCAAGAGACTAAAGTGACATGTTTTACTGCAGTGGGAGCTCAGTGATTTACTGTGCTGTGCATCGTCAGGTCCTAGCATGTCTCTGGACTATCTGGTCCAGCTCCTGTGATGACACAGAGAAGCAGTCCCAAATGGCACCAGTTTCTTATTATAGCGTAATACCTTTGACCAAAGCACATAGGAACCTGGTCAAAAGTAGTGCACTAAAGGGAATAGGGTGCCATTTGGGAGACACTCCTGCTGTCCTGCCAGGGTTATCACGCTTGACCAGTGTGTGTGTCTGTCACCCTACAACCTGCCTCATCTCTCAGAGGGTCATTGACCTGACAATATGGCCACTGAGGCAGCGGAAGAGGCAGAAAAGCATACTAGCTTCTCTCTGTACTGCCCATAACTGAACTCTTAAGTGCGGTGTTGTCTGCAATGGACTTTCAGCAATAAAGAGTTAACAAGGGTGAATATATTGCATGTGTGGTTCTGACAGGCACACATGGGCATGCACGCACATAATAATAATAATAATAATAATAATAATAATAATAATATTATTATAATATGCCATTTAGCAGACGCTTTTATCCAAAGCGACTTAGTCATGTGTGCATAATTTTTTTTAAACGTATGGGTGGTCCCAGGGATCGAACCCACTACCCTGGCATTACAAGCGCCATGCTCTACCAATTGAGCTACAGAGGACCACGTACACACAAGGCTAATCTCTGGGGTGTGATTGGTAGGCTCAGGGGACACCACATTAGCTGCTTGGTTGTGACTAATGGTTTGGGAAATTGCCCTAATTAAACTACGCTTTTGATTAACCGAACAAAACGTCTTTCTCCCGAGCACGGGTGGATAGTTTGGCCCTGTATAATGTGTGTTTCACTTGCAATAGGGGTGATTCCATGCCAGCGTAGCCTGAAAATATTTGTGGTATCTCAGATTGTTTTGCCAATTCTCACATCAAAACTTAATTGGGAGGAATTATGTTTGACATGCTTTTTATATTTGTATCACAAATAATTTTAGAATATCATGATGAAAGTGGCCATTTTAGGCCCTTTTTAGACCAATATATGCCTCCTGTAAGACCCTATGATCTGTGAACCGTACATGATACAGACATCTTGGTGACATTATACTCCTTATAGTGTGCTCTAAGATATGGAGTATGTCTACATTCTGAAATAAAAGTTTTCACATTCATTTATTCAACATAAAAAACTATTAGTATCTTAAAAGTACCCTTTTTGACTTAGCTTATTTTCAGAAATATTGTTGGAAAAATACTCTTCAAAACACATGGTCTCTCTGATACTTTTAATAATATGTATATAGAAATTGACATAACTCATTAACCAATCACAGCCCTCCTTTAGGATTGCACATTCAGCAACTCACCAGCAGAGGGAGTTCCCTTTGAATCCATTTTCTCATTCAGTGTATTGGTGGTGCTCATAAAATGTAATCAGAACTTCAGAATTAGTAGAGAGCCCACTCTGGAAATGTGACATACTTGTAGAGTATATAGTTCCAAACAGTATGTCTTAAAATTAACAAAATCAAAAGGGTATACTTAGAGCACACTATAAGGAGTACAATTACAACAAGATGTTGTCTGTATCATGTACGGTTCACAGATAATAGTGCCTAAACTGCCCCTTTCATCATTTTCAAAAAAATTGTTTGTTATACAAATGTAAAAAGCATGTCAAACATCCTTCCTCCCAGTGAAGTTTCTATGTGAGAAATGCTAGAATAATCTGACACCAAAATAATTGTCTAGCTACACTGGCGTGGAATTTCCCGATAGAGCGCCAGACCAGTGAACACAAACGTAAATACCCCAGACAAATCTGTTAGCAGTTTCAAGTCAAGCTAAATCTGGCACTTGTCAAGCCGGGACTGTCTGTCAGTGAGCAGCCAAACATCATGCCATTTTAGGAAAATCAAGTTGTCTAAACCATTGAGGAAAGTTGATGGTCCCAATTCAT
This sequence comes from Coregonus lavaretus, assembly GCF_964263955.1. Lineage (NCBI taxonomy): Eukaryota > Metazoa > Chordata > Actinopteri > Salmoniformes > Salmonidae > Coregonus > Coregonus lavaretus. Next base: position 18,492,273 of record NC_139989.1, read on the forward strand.
GTACCCCCATTCAGCTCTTACTCAGTATCTGAGCTTAGGAGGAAGGGTGTGTATGACGTCATGGCAGTACATGTGGCTCAAGGGACAGCCTTGACTGCTCACTGTGGATGCGTCCCAAATGGCACCCTATTCCTTATGTAGTGCCCTACTTTTGACCAGTGTCCATAGGGCTCCCCATAAGGCTCTGGTCAAAAGTAGTGCACTATATAGTACCAGTCAAAAGTTTGGACACACCTACTCACTCATTCAAGGGTTTTTCTTAATTTTATATTTGTGATTCTTCAAATAGCCACCCTTTGCCTTGATGACAGTTTTGCACACACTTGGCATTCTCTCAACCAGCTTCATGAGGTAGCATTTCAATTAACAGGTGTGCCTTCTTAAAACGTAATTTGTGGAATTTCTTTCCTTCTTAATGCGTTTGAGCCAATCAGTTGTGTTGTGACAAGGTGGGGGGGGGGGGGGGGGGGGGGGGGGGTATACAGAAGATAGCCCTATTTGGTAAATGACCAAGTCCATATTATGGCAAGAACAGCTCAAATAAGCAAAGAGAAACGACAGTCCATCATTACTTTAAGACAAAGGTCAGTCAATACAGAACATTTCAAGAACTTTGAAAGTTTCTTCAAGTGCAGTCGCAAAAACCATCAAGCGCTATGATGAAACTGGCTCTCATGAGGACCATCACAGGAATGGAAGACCCAGAGTTACCTCTGCTGCAGAGGATAAGTTCATTAGAGTTACCAGCCTCAGAAATTGCAGCCCAAATAAATGCTTCACAGAGTTCAAGTAACAGACACATCAACATCAACTGTTCAGAGGGGACTGTGTGAATCAGGCCTTCATGGTCGAATTGCTGCAAAGAAACCACTACTAAAGGACACCAATACGAAGAAGAGACCTGCTTGGGCCAAGAAACACGCGCAATGGACATCAGACCGGTGGAAATTTGTCCTTTAGTCTGGAGTCCAGATTGGAGATTTTTGGTTCCAACCGCGGTTTCTTTGTGAGATGCGGTGTGGGTGAACGGATGATCTCTGCATGTTGATTTCCAACCGTAAAGCATGGAGGAGGAGGTGTTATCAGCATTCTGCAGCGATACGCCATCCCATCTGGTTTGGGCTTAGTGGGACTATCATTTGTTTTTCAACAGGACACCTCCAGACTGTTTAAGGGCTATTTTACCAATAAGGAGAGTGATGTAGTGCTGCATCAGATGACCTGGCCTCCACAATCCCCCGATCTCAACCCAATTGCGATGGTTTGGGATGAGTCGGACCAAAAAGTGAAGGAAAAGCAGCCAACAAGGCTCAGCATATGTGGGAACTCCTTCAAGACTGTTGGAAAAGCATTCCAGGTGAAGCTGGTTGAGAGAATACCAAGAATGTGCAAAGCTGTCATCAAGGCAAAGAGTGGCTATTTGAAGAATCACAAATATAAAATATTTTGATTTGTTTAACACTTTTTTGGTTACTACATGATTCCATATGTTATTTCATAGTTTTGATGTCTTCACTATTATTCTACAATGTAGAAAATTGTAAAAAAATAAAAGTAAAACCCTTGAATGAGTAGGTGTGTCCAAACTTTTGACTGGTAGTGTATATAGAGGCTAAGGTTCCATTTGGGATGCAGGCTGTTTATTTAGAGAGAGGAGAGAGACAGGGCCAGCCACTGTGTTAAACATATTCAACAAAACCAGAGCAAGAGGAGGCAGGGAGATATGGAGAAAGAAAAGTAAGGATGGAGGGTGTGATGTCATATCAACCCAGTAGCGCCTGATCTGAACCTGGGCCACTCTGCTCTCGAATAACAAACCTTCTGATTGGTTCCTATAAGTGGACAATTGATAAGCCAGTGACAGACGTCCCTATAAATGGACAGCACTTTCCACTTCCTGATAAGTAGCGATAGTCAGCTTTTGAAGCTAAAGACCAGTCCAGGACAAAAGAGGAGCAGTGAGCCAAGTATGAGCCAAAGACATCCCAATGTGACCCATGGAAAAACAGCATCCAGTAAGGAACATATGACAAGCAAACTGCCCTCTGAGGGCAAACATCCAAACATTCAGCTGACAGAATAATGATTTTAAATATAAGTTATTACAATAATAACAAATGAAGGGCGGGGTACTGACACTTCATTTCTCAGTCTCCATGTGCATGCTTCGCACGCGGGGGGAAACAATGACTCCGATTCAAAGTCTCTCCTTCTGGCTTCACAGCCAGGATCAGGCCCCTTCCCCATGGGACTCCCAGACCAGAGCATGCAGAGCTGCTCCGTAAACCAGTGAGTCATACGGAGCTGGATTCAGAAGAAGAGGCGCAACGCTCATAAATGTTATGGAGTGTGCTTCCTTATTCCCTGCTGTGGGACTCAGTTGAGTCCGGTTGAGTCGCCTGGGCACCATCATCTATAACTGAGCCCATGTTTACACTACTTATCTGCAGTGACCAAAGATATGGGGGTTCTGAACTCACAGATGACCATGGAACAGCAAGGCTAGTCTTAACAAAAACATAGTTAGTACAGAGTAGAGGTCTTCACAGTTCCAAAAAGTTGGACCCGGACAGACCCGAGGGCAATCAGACCAGACCTGATTGGACCAGTGACAAAAAAAGTGTGTTTATCAGCCAAGTTGCTCTTCTGGTTAACGAATAGATCTTTATATGTTGGGTAAACCTTCTATAAGTCAATAAATTCACCTTATTAGCATAAAATAAATATGCTATAGGCTATGCAGAGCCGTGGTCACATAGACCCGATGACAATCAAACAGGACCCGACCCGGACCCGAGGGATAAATTAGAATTTCGAGCCTGGGTTGGGTATATCGGGATAACTGGACCCGTGAAGACCTCTACTACAGAGATAAGGAGCACGCCCACACACACGGTAATAATCCCTTAAAGCCGAAGCATTGCTCAACACAAACAGAGTCTATTTAAAATGACCACGTGTGTTCAAATCAGTGATGCCTCTGAGTCAAAACCCAGGGAGATTGAAATCCAGCTTCCCCTGTTTCCCTTAGTTCTCACAAAGAAGCTAGCTAGGTTTCCATTCGCGACAGATTATTCTAAAACCTGCACAAAACAATATGTACATATGTACGCTCTAGCCCACTGGTTCCCAAACTGTGGGGGGCGAGGGGTCGGCGGGGGTGGGGGCACATAGATTTTGTAGTAACGTTCGAGTCACTCAAATATCACATGAATACACATTAGACATGGCAAAATGTATAGAATTGCAAGAAAATTAGCTTTAAAACTGCAAAATGTTCTCTGCACCACATGACAAAATGTGTAGAATTGCAGGAAATACACTTTAAACCTTCAAACTTTTTATCTCCGCCAACAAGAGGGGTGTGAACAGTGTGTCATGAACAGTGCTTGTGCCCATAGAAATAGACGTGGCGGCATGAGCGCGGGATGTTCCCCAATGCTGGAAGGGGGGCCTGAGTGAAAAAGTTTGGGAACCCCTGCCTCTAGCCAACAGCTCACAGAAACAGTTCGGAGGGTACATGAGGTGGTTATGAATAAGAGCAAGTTAATTTTTATTTGTCAATTGGCAGCCAAGCACCGATCATCATGTCAACACCATAAAAATTAAGACCCTCAATATTTATTGGAAAGTAGCATCAAGCTCATGCACTTTCACCACCCTGTGAAGTTCATCATAACTTATTTTATCTTTAGCCTAATAAACTGTGCATGCTTTGGGAGGACCACACAAGAAAGCATCGCGTGACTGCAAGTTTACTTCGACATGATGGTTATTATGTCAATATTTGTGCATAAAAGCATTTCCAACGCAATTGTTGCATAATCTATTTCACCGACCCCAACATTTTCCCACCTTTTTGTTGACGTTTGGAAAGTTTACCAACAAATTTGCTATTTCCATCAGGCCTGTCGTGACATTTTTTATCCGACGTACTTTATGCACATAAAGGTTGGATGGAAACCTGGTTAGAGACATACACTTAACTAACAGGTCCTACATTAAAACACATACCACTAGGCACAATTTAAAGCAACAACCTTAAGCGCCCCAAATGGGCCCCAGCTGCAGCTCTGAGGTTTATCTTACTAGCACAATTTGATTGTAATTTCCAGTCTCTGCTACTGGAACACCTTGATGATATATACTGTGGTGTAACCAGTAGGAAACTAACTTAGCAGGAGAGAGCCGACATGGGGGAGCTGTAGGTTTAAGAACTATTTAGAGGTAATAACCTGAATTATTGGAATAATTGTGCACATTTTAAGCAAGCAAAGTGGTCAATTTTATTTCATCTTTATCCTAATAAACTACGCATGATTTTTCAAGTCGCAGTGGGAGGACCACACAACAAAGCACCGCGTGACTGCAAGTTTACTTTGACATGATGGTTATTGTGACTCCCCTTTGCCACATCTTCAATTTAAGCCTAGAAGACAGTATGTGCCCTCAGACATGGAGGGAGGCAAATGTCATTCCGCTACCCCAGAATAGCAGAGCACCCTTTAATGGTTCAAACAGCCGACCAATCAGCATGTTACAAGTGCTTAGCAAATTTTGGGAAAAAATTGTGTTTGATCAAATACAAAGTTATTTTACAGAAAACGAATTAACAACAGACTTTCAGCATGCTTATAGGGAAGGGCACTCCACATGCTTGGCACTGACACAAATGACTGATGATTGGCTGAAAGAAATTGATAGTAAGAAGATTGTGGGAGCTGTTTTGTTAGACTTCAGTGCAGCTTTTGATGTCATTGATCATAACCTATTGCTGCAAAAACGTAGGTGTTATGAATTTGCATCCTCTGCCTTATTATGGATTGAGAGTTACCTATTTAATAGAACACAGAGGGTTTTCGTTTATGGAAGCCTCTCTTAAGCAAATTCGGTTGTTTTCACAAATTACCTTCCACTGACCTTGAATAAAGCCTGTGTGTATGCTGATGACCCAACAGTATACAGTCGTGGTCAGAAGTTTTGAGAATGACACAAGTATTGGTCTTCACAAAGTTCGCTGCTTCAGTGTTATGAGATATGTTTGTCAGATGTTACTATGGTATACTGAAGTATAATTACAAGCATTCCATAAGTGTCAAATACTTTTATTGACAATTACATTAAGTTTATGCAAAGAGTCAATATTTGTAGTGTTGACCCTTCTTTTTCAAGACCTCTGCAATCCACCCTGGCATGCTGTCAATGAACTTCTGGGCCACATCCTGACTGATGGCAGCCCATTCTTGCATAATCAATGCTTGGAGTTTGTCAGAATTTGTGGGTTTTTGTTTGTCCACCCGCCTCTTGAGGATCTACCACAAGTTCTCAATGGGATTAACGTCTGGGGAGTTTCCTGGCCATGGACACAAAATGTTGATGTTTTGTTCCCCGAGCCACTTAGTTATCACTTTTGCCTTATGGCAAGGTGCTCCATCATGCTGGAAAAGGCATTGGTCATCACCAAACTGTTCTTGGATGGTTGGAGAAGTTGCTCTCAGAGGATGTGTTGGTACCATTCTTTATTCATGGCTGTGCTCTTAGGCAAAATTGTGAGTGAGCCCACTCCCTTGGCTGAGAAGCAACCCCACACATGAAGGGTCTCAGGATGCTTTACTGTTGGCATGACACAGGACTGATTGTAGCGCTCACCTTGTCTTCTCCAGACAGGGTGTTTTCCAGATGCCCCAAACAATCGGAAAGGGGATTCATCAGAGAAAATGACTTTACCCCAGTCCTCAGCAGTCTAATCCCTGTACCTTTTGCAGAATATCAGTCTGTCCCTGATGTTTTTCCTGGAGAGAAGTGGCTTCTTTGCTGCCCTTCTTGACACCAGGCCATCCTCCAAAAGTCTTTGCCTCACTGTGCGTGCAGATGCACTCACACCTGCCTGCTGCCATTCCTGAGCAAGCTCTGCACTGGTGGTGCCCCGCAGCTGAATCAACTTTAGGAGACGGTCCTGGCGCTTGCTGGACTTTCTTGGGTGCCCTGACGCCTTCTTCACAACAATTGAACCTCTCTCTCCTTGAAGTTCTTGATGATCTGATAAATGGTTGATTTAGGTGCAATCTTACTAGCAGCAATATCCTTGCCTGTGAAGCCCTTTTTGTGCAAAGCAATGATGACGGCACGCGTTTCCTTGCAGGTAACCATGGTTAACAGAGGAAGAACAATGATTTCAAGCACCACCCTCCTTTTAAAGCTTCCAGTCTGTTATTCTAACTCAATCAGCATGACAGAGTGATCTCCAGCCTTGTCCTCATCAACACTCACCTGTGTTAACGAGAGAATCACTGACATGATGGCAGCTGGTCCTTTTGTGGCAGGGCTGAAATGCAGTGGAAATGTTTGTTGGGGGATTAAGTTCATTTTCATGGCAAAGAGGGACTTTGCAATTAATTGCAATTCATCTGATCACTCTTCATGACATTCTGGAGTATATGCAAATTGCCATCATCAAAACTGAGGCAGCAGACTTTGTGAAAATTAGTATTTGTGTCATTCAAAACTTTTGACCACGACTGTACACGTCGGCTGCAACAGTAAAATAAATAACTGACACCCTTAACATAGAGCTCCAGTCAGTTTTACAATGGGTAACTAAGCAATAGGCTGGTGCGAAATATCAAAAAAACGAAAAGCATCATTTTTGGGACAAATCACTCGTTCAATGCTAAACCTCATTTAGAGCTATTATTGAATAATGTGGCTATTGAGCAAGTTGAGGAGACTAAACAGCTGGGTGTAACCCTAGATAGCAAGCTGTCATGATCAAAACATATAGACTCAATGGTTGCTAAAATGGGAAGAGGTCTGTCCATGATAGGGTATTGCTCTGCCTTCTTGAAATCTCAGTCGACCAGACAGGTCCTATATGCCCTAGTTTTGTCGCACCTGGACTGCTGCCCAGCTGTGTGGTCATGTGCGGCAAAGAGGGACATAGGCAAATTGCAGTTTGTCCAGAACAAAGCAATATGTATCACACTTAGACGTACACGGAGGGAAAGTGTCATTAACATGCATGTCAGTCTCTCCTGGCTCAAAGTTGAGGAGAGATTGACTGCATCACTATTGGTCTTTGTGCGAGTTATTGATGTGTTGGAGGTACTGAACTGTCTGTTCAAGCAGTTGGCACACAGTTCGGACACTCATCGCTACAACACAAGACATGCAACCAGAGGTCTCTTCACAGTCCCCAGGTCCAGAACAGAGGCTGGGAAACGCACAGTATTAAATAGAGCCATGACTACATGGAACTCTGCCACTCCAGGTAACTCAAGCTAGCAATAAAACCAGTAAAAAAAAAACAGATTAAAGAACACCTTACTGCACAACGGGGACTGTGAAGAGACACAGCCATTTTATATATCTTGTTTTGTAATTTGCACTGTATTATGTATTAGACCTAGATAGTGTGTATGTTCTGATATGTAGGCTGTGTGACGTTTTAAATGTATGTATTTCAGTCCTTGACTAATAATGTTCTGTACTATCTATTATGTCATGTTTCATGTAGAAGAGTAGCTGATGCTTTTGCAGCGGCTAATGGCGATCCTAATAAATACCTAATCTCTAAGTCAAGTCTTACCAGTGTTCTCAGGACTGGTAGTTAGATGATGCAGGCCCTGGGTGATGCCTGAGAAGTGGACCTGGAGGTTCTGGTATGTTCCCTTCAGTCCTCCAATGTCCTTGGCGTGGGCTTGCAGGGTGCCGTTGATCTCGCTGACGCTGTTCCACAGGCCGGTCATGTGCTTGTTCAGCCCCTCCTTGATCCTGTGCAGGCTGCTGGAGACGGCTTCCAGCCTGCCGCATATGTTCTCCAAGCTGGCAACCCGGCCATCTACGGTGGTAACGTCCAGGGCTACACCCTCGGTCCTGTTCCTGCAGTGGTCTGCCTCGGCCCTCACCTCCCGTCCCAGTTCCTCCAGCCGAGCCCTCAGCTCCTCTCTCTGGGCCAGGTGGAGCTCCAACAGGTCCCTGGCATCCTGGGCCGGCCCCACGCTGCTCTGGCAACAGGTGTTCAGTTGCTGGAGCTCCAGGGACTGCCGGCTGAGAGAGACACCCATGGCCGATAGAGAGCCCTCCTGTCCTCCAACACGCTCGCTGAGAGCTCCCAGCTCCCCCTGCACATCTTTAAGATTAGCACTGTGAGAGACACCCAAGTCTGACAGAGAGCCCTCCTGCACTTCCATACGCCCACTGAGAGCTCCTAGCGCTTCCTCCACACCTGCAAGACTGGCACTGTGGTTCAGAAGCTGCCCTTTGAGCTCCAGGGACTGCTGGCTGAGAGAGAGCCCCAGGGCCGACAGAAAGCCCTCATGTCCCCCCATATGTCCTTTCAGAGCCCATAGCTCTTCCTGCATATCTGTAAGACTGGCGGTATGGTTCAGGAGCTGCCCTTGGACAAACTCCTCCATGTCTCCAAGACTAGCTGAGTGGCCTTTCATGCTAGACTGCATGGTGTCTAGGCTGGTTCTGTAGACCTGGAGGTTATCTTGAATGCGCTCTATGGCCAGTTGGTCAGACTTGCACTCTGTAGAGCACAGCTGGTCAAGGGCATTGAATCTGTCCTCCAGAGCCTGAACGCTGGTCTTGTGAGAGGTCACCTCACCCTGCAGTGCCACCAGCCCAGCCTGAGCCCCAGATAGGGGGCTGCTTATCTCCACCAGTAGACTGGTGACCCGGTACTCCATGGAGCTCATCCTGTCCTCAATGGCCTTCTTCAGGTTTGCAGCCCCCTCTGCCCCCTCTCTCCTCAGCTTCTCCTCTAGGAAGAGGCTGTGCACCACCACGCTCCTCTCCGTCATGTTTAGATGGGCCTCCAGCTCTTCCACACGGGGCAGGAGTGGATCAGGCTCAGGCTTCTTCTCTAGGCTGGACTGGAGGCTCAGCTGGGCTTCAGAGACCCGGAACAGCTCCTTCCGCAGCTCCTGCACCCCTGGTGGGGTTCCGTCTCTCCTAAGCAGACCAGGCAACTGGTTCTTGAGGTCCTGGATCTCCTTGCGGAGGTCCATCTCCTTGGACTCGAGGAGCTCGGTCAGGCTGAGGTAGCTGTTCTCCTGGAACTCAGACTGCTCCTGCACTGACAGCATCTTATAGTCACACGAGTTCTTCAGGTCCGACATCTTGATCTCCATGCCCTCCATCATCTCGTCCCTCAGGGCGTGGAACTTTGCATCCACGTAGGCGCACAGGGCCGCGTCATTGGCCGGCGGAGCTGGAGGGGCCTGGGTGGCCAGAGGGGCCTGGGTGGCCTCCATTAGCAGGCGTAGCTGTCCGTCATGGTGGTTGACCCTGGCCTGGAGGTCATCCAGGGCGTTGCTCTTGGTGTTGAGGGTGTCGGTGAGGTTGTTGATCTTGTTTGTGAACTCGTCCATGTCCACCGTGTTGTACTCCTTTTCCAGGGAGAGGCCCTGCAGAAGCATGCTCTGCTGCTCGCCACGCACGCTTTCCGGCTGCCGCAGGTTGTTGAGCAGCGTGACCAGCATCTTGCTGGCGTCCTCCTGCAGGTCCACCCTCAGGTTGGCAGACAGGGTGGTCATGGCTGCCTGCATGTCCAGGACCTGCTGGGACAGACGCTGCACCTCCTCCTCCAGCTGCTGTGTCGTTTGACTCTCTCCCTGGCTCGCCACCTGGCCCCTCGCCCCCCCCTGGCCTGCCTGACCTCCTGGCTGCCCCTCTGCCCCCCAGGGGTGGCCACTCTGACCCCACGCCTGCTGCCCCGGACCTACAGAGGGAAATCAGATGGTTAGGATAAGTCCTCTTTTCTCCTAGGAAACCTACATTTATTATTGTGGGTTTAATCTATGCTTCACATTACTACAGTAGTAGAGTAGTGAAAAACATTCCTAAACTAATCATATGCTAGCATACTAGTCATGTATGGGTTGTGGGTCAGGTATGTGTCTCTAAAAGGTGAGGTAGGTTTAAGCAGCTCTCCTACCCTGTGTCTCTGGGATGTGTCCGGGGGCAGGCAGCAGGTTGGGCCGAGGCCCCAGGACTGTCTGACGGGACGGGATACCTTTCAGGTCTTTGCAGTCATGACCCTGGTACCCTGGACAGCACCTCCACTCCAGCTCTGTCACCAGCTTATAGCCAACCTTATACATGGGGCGGAATTGGGTCCGATACCTGGAAAAAAGAAAAGGTAATATGGCAAAGAAAGAGATGACTAAAAGGTGCATTCACATTTTCTACAATGGGGAGATTGTTTTGACTTTAAACTTGACTGTCAGTTCTCACAAATGAGTGAATGATAATGATATTCATATTTCAAAACAGATTTAATCAATCAAACCATAAAACCATTGGGAACACAGCTCATAGGAAAGACTCACAACAAGACATACTCAAGTAATTATGCTCACAACATAAAACCCCCTCAATGTTATTCTCCACTGAGCTTCTGCTTTCAATGTTTCAATGGACTGTTCGTGAAATGTGAGTAATGTGAGCAATGCTTTGCCAAGTTACAACTACGCTTGAGCAGTGGCCCCTCTCAGGAGAGCAGTACAGGCCTTGGAATCCCAGCAATAAAGATCTGTTTATGACAACAAACTCCAGATGTGCTAGCTAGCCAGTCACACTCCTAATTCTTCATGCACTTCTTTTAACGCTGCTTAATATTTTCCACTATTTTCACCCTGTCAGTTGTGGAGCCTTGCTTCGTCACTGGCCCCAGGACATGTTGCCCAACATGATGCTCAATAATAACACATGAAAGCAGCCAACCCAGGGAGAAATGTGTCAGATGCCTCTGACTGATGTTGCACAGAGGGACTTTGTGCGTAACAGTGCCATGTGTGCCAATACAAAGCAGATGCTTATTTACAGTTAAGCCAAATAAAGAGTCTATTCTTCTAACTGCACAATCCTTTATTCCCCTTATCTTCCATAAGGCTCAATGGCTCATGGACATGTTTCTTGTCGCAGACAGTGACAAATAGACCATAACGGATCAATCAATAAAATTCACTGGTTCGTCATAACCATCTAATCACTCTCAGATGATCTGTCATAAATATGGAATAATCTGAGGATCTGAAAGGGTGAATGCAGATTACAGAAGATAATGGGACAGGTATGCCCAGAGGGTAACTACACCTACTCAGTGAGTGTGACCCAACTGACCTAACAGTGGGTGTGTGCAAAGATCACTGAGACATACCCTCTGCTGCCGTTGAGTAGTGATAAAATAGCTGATGGAAATCATGAATACAGTAGCATACATTAACAGCTGATCAGTTATTTTCTTTGCTGAGATTGTAAAGAACTTTACACAAGTTTATTCGGAATGCCAATAAACAATGCAATCATGTAATGGTGTTTTAAATACTAGGCAGAGGACAGGACCATGGATCCTCAACACTATTGGTTGATACGTGGAAATATTCTTAACATTCAAAGTAATCAAGTGTTCAAAGTCAACTTTCTTTAATAATGTTGAGTCACTGCTGTAACACCGCTCTCAAGCCCAATTAAAATAGCAGCACTCTCGAGCGAGCCTCTTGGGCCACTTACATCACTTGTTGCGCGCAGTTGGGCTGATGCATCCGGCACCGCGCAGACTCCGGCTGCACAAAGCTCTCCGTGCCACCCACGACCGCATAACTCACGTTCTTGTGCACAACGTATGCACACCAGTTTCTGAAAATTGAATTATTGGGTCACACAAAATGACAAATGTACGAAAAAAATTCAGCCTATGAAAGAGAAATGGTGAAGTCTTTCAAGTCGAATAATCATATAGGCCTACCATAAATGTGTTGATTTCATTATTCTATTAAAATTTCAGTTACATTTTACATGATTTTTTTTTGCCATTGGCCTATTTTCAAAAAACAAAATAACGTGTAAACCCATAAGGATGTGATTTTTTTGGTTATAATTTCAATGAAAAATAAATCACAATCTATTTCAGCATATGCCTACAGTAAGAAGAAAGTCATACTCCAGACAATTTAGACTATTGGAGTCTCCAATAATATAACCATAAATGATCAGTCAAAACTATAAACAAATGTTTACGATTATACATACAGTACAAAGAACTATGAAAACTTGACTCACTTATTCCTCTGTCGTTGTTCTGAGCCAGAGTATGCGCTTCCCTGGAACATGTTATACCCGGACGGCGTTCCATAGATCAATGGAAAGGTGAGCAATAAGGGGAATAAGGCACTTTTTAGGACGAATCCGGTGGGAAGGCACTTCATTTTAATACAACGAAAAAAATAAGTAGACAAATGTAAGCATTGAGGTTAGACGTTTTGGTCCCTCTCCTAGCAGTAGCTCGAAAGGCTGATAATGCAAACTTTCTTCCAGGGTATAGCAGCCTGTGACGTGACGTTTGCGGTACAGCGCTCCCCTCCCTCTGCCAGCGCTCCTCACTCCCAGAGAGAAAAATGCGCTCCCAGTCGAGCAGCGATTATATCCCGTTTCGTAGTTTCCTCACTCATCTGCTTTAGTTTCTTCTGAGATCATGTTTCCTGCTTTCTTGAACAAGTACTGAATGTGGTTGACCGCATGCGTGCAACTTTAGTGAAAGTCCCCAAAGGAACACTTTCATATCCAGCCCACTGGATAATGCCATAGTGCTTTACACCAGGTTTTCCCAAACCTGGTCCTGGGGTCTCCCGGGTTCATGTTTTGGTTTTTGCCCTAGCACTACACAGCTGATACAAATAACCACCTCATCATCAAGCTTTGATTATTTGAATCAGGTGTGCAGCGCTAGGGCAAAAACCAAAGCGTGCATTGGGGAAAGAGGACCGAGTTTGGGAAACCCTTCTTTACACCACTTCTGGATGATCCCGCTGTATAAATTATGAGTGACAAGGAGGCATTCAGTCTTTGAAGATGCACCTCTAGCAAATGATCAATTTTATTATACTTGTAGGAGCGCATTTCACGTCAATCCCTTGCAAACATGTGAGATTGTCAGACTAGCATCACTTTGTTGTAACAGTGATACATCTTGTAGTAAACATCCGTTTTATTGATAGGTGGGTGTCATATGACCATCACCTTCAGATGGGTGGGATATACTTTTTATTTTACCATTATTTAACTAGGCAAGTCAGTTAAGAACAAATTCTTATTTACAATGACAGCCTACCCTGGCCAAACCCGGACGACGCTTGCCCAATTGTGCGCCGCACTACGGGCCTCCCAATCAAGGCTGGATTGTGATACAGCATGGAATCGAACCAGGGTCTGTAGTGAGGCCTCCAACACTGAGACTGACTAAAGGAAGTACTACTCATACAAAACTTTGAACAAAACCTAAAAGACACTTTTTAGAATACATACCAAATTATTTATGAGTGCACATTGAAATGAGATCATATTGTGTTATTGACAGTGGTATTCACCCCCCTTGGCATTTTTCCTATTTTGTTGCCTTACAACTTGGAATTAAAATTGATTTTTGGGGGGTTTGTATCATTTGATTTGCACAACATGCCTACCACTTTGAAGATGCAAATTATTTTTTGTGAAACAAAGTTCTGAAAACAGAACTTAAGCGTGCATAACTATTCACCCCTCTAAAGTCAATACTTTGTAGAGCCACCTTTTGCAGCAATTACAGCTGCAAGTCTCTTGGGGTATGTCTCTATAAGCTTGGCACATCTAGCCACTGGATTTTTCTCCCATTCTTCAAGGCAAAACTGCTCCAGCTCCTTCAAGTTGGATGGGTTCCGCTGGTGTACAGCAATCTTTAAGTCATACCACAGATTCTCAATTGGATTGAGGTCTGGGTTTAGACTAGGCCATTCCAAGACATTTAAATGTTTCCCCTTAAACTACTCCAGTGTTGCTTTAGCAGTTTGCTTAGGGTCAATGTCCTGCTGTTATGTGAACCTCTGTCCCAGTCTCAAATCTCTGGAAGACTGAAACCGGTTTCCCTCAAGAATTTCCCTGTATTTAGCGCCATCCATCATTCCTTCAATTCTGACTAGTTTCGCAGTCCCTGCCGATGAAAAACATCCCCACAGCATGATGCTGCCACCACCATGCGTCACTGTGGGGATGGTGTTCTCGGGGTGATGAGAGGTGTTGGGTTTGTGCCAGACATAGCGCTTTCCTTGATGGCCAAAAAGCTCAATTTTAGTCTCATCTGACCACAGTACCTTCTCCCATATGTATGGGAAGTCTCCCACATGCCTTTTGGTGAACACCAAACGTGTTTGCTTATTTTTTTCTTTAAGCAATGGCTTTTTTCTGGCCTCTCTTCCGTAAAGCCCGGCTCTGTGGATTGTAATGCTTAAAGTGGTCCTATGGACAGATACTAAAAATTCCGCTGTGGAGCTTTGCAGCTCCTTCAGTGTTATCTTTGTTGCCTCTGATTAATGCCCTCCTTGCCTGGTCTGAGTTTTGGTGGGCGGCTCTCTCTTGGCAGGTTTGTTGTGGTGCCATATTCTTTCAATTTTTTAATAATGGATTTAAATGGTGCTCTGTGGGATGTTCAAAGTGTCTGATATTTTTTATACCCCAACCCTGATCTGTACTTCTCCACAACTTTGTCCCTGACCTGTTTGGAGAGCTCCTTGGTCTTCATGGTGCTGCTTGCTTGGTGTTGCAGATTCTGGGGCCTTTCAGAACAGGTGTATATATACTGAGATCATGTGACACTTAAAGTCCACCTGTGTGCAATCTAACTAATTATGTGACTTCTGAAGGTAATCGGTTGCACCAGATCTTATTTAGGGCCTTCTTAACAAAGGGGGTAATTACAAATGCACGCACCACTTTTCCGTTATTTATTTTCTAGAACTTTTTGAAACAAGTAATTTTTTTTATTTCACTTCACCAATTTTCACTATTTTGTGTATGTCCATTACATGAAATCCAAATAATAATCCATTTAAATTACAGGTTGTAATGCAACAAAATAGGAAAAACGCTAAGGGGGATGAATACTTTTGCAAGGCACTGTACATTTGATTGAGTGTCATTGGTATCATTTTAGAGGGCTGACTGTTGCTAAAGTGACAAATACTGATTCATTCAAAATATTTTTTTGTAGAATTTTCACAACTCACCTAATTAATTAGTGAAAACACATACATTTAAACAATTTATAAAATATTTTTTAATAAAAAATAAAACAAATCTTTGTACATTGTCCAAAACCTTCCTACCCTCTCAAACGCAGTTAATTGTAAACAGAACAAAAAGCAAGTTAAAACGGAACAATACACAACCTGTTGTACAAATTAATGAAAATGGATGAAGAGACTAACTCTCAGACATAATGTAGATGGCATGGTAAAACGCTCTGTTGTACATGTCAAATGTAATTGAAAATGGACATTCATGTCGCTCAAAAAAGGGAAATCAATAGTCCTGTTTTAATAACTTCCGCCTCGTCCTCTTGGTTACCATACCGGACGATTCTCCGGCCTTGTCAAGACTCCGTTTCACCCCAATGGCAGAAGGCGTCCGAACTGGAGTACTGGCTGTACAAAAACACACAAATAGAATTTGAACAAATAGCAAAGTAATCACTTACAGATTAAAACAAAGTGACAGGAAAATAATGTAGCGGTCACCTAACAATGCTCTTTAGGGCCTTGGGAGTGAGAAATGTGCTTTAATATTTTATTTTTTTCATTACAGTGTTGAAATGTACCCCTCCTCACGTACACGTACCAAGCTTTGTCTCAATGTCTTTGAGCTGCTTCTCCTGCTCATCCATCTCCTCCTCCTTCTGCACCATCTCAGGTGACTTCAGGTATTGCATGTGGCAGTCAAAGTCCTCCTTCACCTGTCTGCTCTTTTCCATGGCCAACCGGTACTGCTGGAGCAGGTCTACAAACAGGGACAAAGGCATTGTACATTTATACTACGTACCTATGCTACGAAACGTACGTGTGCACACACAAACAGAAGTAAAATCCAGTCACTGACCAATCTGGCCCATAAAGGTGTGGTACTCCTTGGGGAGGGGTGCGCCGAACACCTGGCCACGCAGTCTCTCTATCGGAGGGGCTTTGTTCTGCAAGCCCCCAAACTTGCCATTGCTGCGGATCCTCTCGCCCTGCCGGGTCAGGAGGGTGGGGCATGGCATCTTGCTCTGGACCACCTGGCCAAAACCAAAACAAGACCCCATTCTCAAAACAGGAAAACATATAGAAAACACTGACTGGACTTTAGGACAGGTTTCTGTACCACCCATACAATGACACTAGACCTTCTTCACAAATGGAGAAATTCCCTATTTAGGGATTAGGGTCGAAACGGGGAAGTACCTACCTACATTTGTCTAACAGAAACTCACATTTTCGTTTTTCAGTTGCAAAACGTTTTGTAACCGTTTGCTGCGGTCGCCATCTAAATGAATAAACCCCTGAATTTGTGCAATAGAAACTAGTTCTCGTTGAAAACGGTTTCTGTCGTGAAACCTTTTGCTACAGTGTGCACTAATGAATACACCCCAGAACTCCCAGGCAATGGCTTTAAAGTAGAACACTACTTGGCCTGTGTGTTACAGATGGCTTGGTTAAGGCAACATGCCTGGCCTGACTCACCCCCTTCCTGTAGTGGTTAGCAGAGTCCAGGTCATCCGTCAAAATGGTGTCTCCAAGGAGGTTGCCAAACACTGCAGGGAAACAAGGGATGATTATCAAAAGGCTAGTTACATACGTATTCACCAAACTACTACCGGATTAGTACCTGAAACTGATCACTAACGCTCCTACTTTTATTGTTTGTGAATCATGTTTCATTATTTGGCTCAAGACAGGGGTGTATGATATCATACAACTACTTCTGTAGAGGGTAAATAACTGGAGTTGAACTGAGTTATTCTTTGAAGGATTTAACAATTTCAGGTGATGTCATGCCCCTACAAAAACCTCTTACAAGCGGAAGCCCCTGAGAAGCATAACATGTAAAGAAAGAACGTAAAACTGTTACAAGAGCCCTCATGAAATCAGTCCCAAATCTGGAAATACTGAAATCTAGGCTCTCATTAGATAAGAGGGGAAAAAGAACAAAAACAAAAGTATAAACATGCAAATGTTGATAATCCTTTAACGACACAAACAGCATCATGATGTATAATCATTTTTATAGTGAAAGGCTAGGGTCCAATTTCAGCTCCAGTAGCAGAGCCCCCCAGGGAGGGACGCCATAACTGCCCCGTGAGGTAAGAGCCTGGGGTTCGTCTGGAATATTTGATCCAAAGAGAAATTCTGAAGAAGACTGACTCGCCTATCTGGCAGTTCTCTGCATTCTCTGGGAAAATAAGGAGGTCTCGGGCAAACACAGGGTTCCCAATGGGACGAAAGCTGGCCTGACCTTTCCTTATGTGGGGCAAGGGTCTGGAAAAGAAACAAGTACAGCTCACTAAAGCATGTAAAGCATGAACACCTTTGAGAACAATGAAACATAGCTCCAAGAACTTTATGCAACACAGGTCACAGATTCAAACTGTAGGAGGCAAATGTCAACTACTGGAAAGTAAGGAACAATTGCATGCTGTTTTGAGTGTAAAGGTGTGCATGTGTTTACCTGCTGCTGTTGTTCCTCCAGAACACTGTGTCCAGGGGCATGACCTGCTGCCTCCCCTGGGTGTCGTCATAGATCTTCCGCGCCGCCACTGTTGTCATGGTGACCACACAGTCAATGTCCCCCAAGAGGTGCCAGGAGATGACTGTGGCCACATCATCGTCCTCCACCAGCGCCAGGTGGCCAATCTGCATCAGAGACAGAGGGACTGATTCTGAGGAACACACCACATACTGTCCTTCACCAATTAACCACTACTTAGGCTGAAGCATAAGGAAGCTGCAGAGACAGGGGCTGGCTCCCAAATGGCACCTGATAGGGAATAGGGTGCCATTTGGGACCCAGACAGAGTAAATGTGTTTGTGGCATTACTTTTCCCAGGACGTCGGGGTTGCCCCTGAAGGGATCGGGCATGGAGCAGACTCTCCGCGTCTGGAGTTTCATCTTCTCCGTGTCAGCAGTCTTCTGACTAATCAGTTCGTCGATCGCTGGGATCTACAGAAACATAGAATGGATCCATCAAACCTTTCAACTTCAGAATGCATGCATTATGCATAGTACAATGACAGTCTTGTGGATGTGGTTGAGTATCTATGGTCTTTCTAAGTGGGAGAATGTAGGTACAGTTGAAGTCAGAAGTTTACATACACCTTAGCCAAATACATTTAAACTCAGTTTTTCACAATTCCTGACATTTAATCCTAGTAAAAATTCCCTGTCTTAGGTCAGTTAGGATCACCACTCTATTTTAAGAATGTGAAATGTCAGAATAATAGTAGAGAGAATGATTCATTTCAGCTTTTATTTCTTTCATCACATTCCCAGTGTGTCAGAAGTTTACATACACTCAATTAGTATTTGGTAGCATTGCCTTTAAATTGTTTAACTTGGGTCAAACGTTTCAGGTAGCCTTCCACAAGCTTCCTCCAGAACACTGTCCAGGGGCATGACCTGCTGCCTCCCCTGGGTGTCGTCATAGAGTTGACGACACCCAAGGGAAAATGTGTCGTCAATAAGTTGGGTGAATTTTGGCCCATTCCTCCTGACAGAGCTGGTGTAACTGAGTCAGGTTTGTAGGCCTCCTTGCTCGCACACACTTTTTCAGTTCTGCCCACACATTTTCTATAGGATTGAGGTCAGGGCTTTGTGATGGCCACTTCAATACCTTGACTTTGTTGTCCTTAAGCCATTTTGCCACAGCTTTGGAAGTATGCTTGGGGTCATTGTCCATTTGGAAGACCATTTGTGACCAGCTTTAACTTCCTGAATGATGTCTTGAGTGGCGCAGTACTCCTGAGTGGCGCAGTGGTCTAAGGCACTGCATCGCAGTGCTAACTGTGCCACTAGAGATCCTGGTTCGAATCCAGGCTCTGTCGCCGCCGGCCGCGACCGGGAGACTCATGGGCGGCGCACAATTGGCCCAGCGTCGTCCAGGGTAGGGGAGGGAATGGCCGGCAGGGATGTAGCTCAGTTGATAGAGCATGGCGTTTGCAACGCCAGGGTTGTGGGTTCGATTCCCACGGGGGGCCAGTATAAAAAAAAAAATGTATTCACTAACTGTAAGTCGCTCCGGATAAGAGCGTCTGCTAAATGACTAAAATGTAATGTCTTGATGTATCCACATAATTTTCCTTCCTCATGATGCCATCTATTTTGTGAAGTGCACCAGTCCCTCCTGCAGCAAAGCACCCCCACAGCATGATGCTGCCACCCCCGTGCTTCACGGTTGGGATGGTGTTCTTCGGCTTGCAAGCAACCCCATTTTTCCTCCAAACATAACGATGGTCATTATGGCCAAACAGTTCTATTTTTCTTTCATCAAACCAGAGGACATTTCTCCAAAAAGTACAATCTTTGTCCCCATGTGCAGTTGCAAACCGTAGTCTGGCTTTTTTATGGCGGTTTTGGAGCAGTGGCTTCTTCCTTGCTGAGCGGCCTTTCAGGTTATGTCGATACAGGACTCGTTTTACTGTTGATATAGATACTTTTGTACCTGTTTCCACCAGCATCTTCACAAGGTCCTTTGCTGTTGTTCTGGGATTGATTTGCACTTTTCGCACCAAAGTACGCTCATCTCTAGGAGACAGGACGCGTCTCCTTCCTGAGCGGTATGATGGCTGCGTGTTCCCATGGTGTTTACACTTGCGTACTATTGTTTGTACAGATGAACGTGGTACCTTCAGGCATTTGGAAATTGCTCCCAAGGATAAACCAGACTTGTGGAGGTCTACAATTCTTTTTCCTGAGGTCTTGGCTGATTTATTTAGATTTTCCCATGATGTCAAGCAAAGAGGCACTGAGTTTGAAGGTAGGCCTTGAAATACTTCCACAGGTACACCTCCAATTGACTCAATGGATGTCAATTAGCCTATCAGAAGCTTCTAAAGCCATGACATCATTTTCTGGAATTTTCCAAGCTGTTTAAATGCACAGTCAACTTAGTGAATGTAAACTTCTGTCCCACTGGAATTGTGATACAGTGAATTAAAAGTGAAATAATCTGTCTGTAAACAATTGTTGGAAAAATTACTTGTGTCATGCACAAAGTAGATGTCCTAACCAACTTGCCAAAACTATAGTTTGGTAACAAGAAATTTGTGGAGTGGTTGAAAAACGAGTTTTAATGACTCCAACCTAAGGGTATGTAAACTTCCGACTTCAACTGTATAATCAAATACTCACGGACGACAGTTGTGCTACATCCATGCTATTCTTCCTGAGCTCCGATTTCAGGTGACTCTCCTTGTTGGCGGCGTTGCACACCTGATCTGAAGGAAGACATATCACAGCTCTACAATATGAAAATGTTTAAACATTGACAGTTTGGCACAAAACTGGCAGTTTCCATTCCTTCCTGCAGCTCAGTTGATATTGACATAATTAATCAATAAGGTACAAGAGGCAGTGCTATATCATGAATATGGTCACAGGTAAATGGCGTTGTTCGGCCCGACTGTTACAGATATTAAAATAAAAATGAATTACATATTTTCATTAAAACGTTCTTTTGATAAGTCAATTCATACAATATCATTCTTTCACCAGAAAATATAGTCCGGACAAAAATCTGGTTCGTTCTTTTGATCATGTTGCTACAGACGCGACCCAGACATTAATTATTTTTGCATAGTTGCAACAAAATGGTTGCTACGCAGGCTGGATAACGTTCTTGTCATTTGCTAACTTCAGCTCTCTCAGTCACGTCAAACATTGAACCTGGAATGATAGTACACTTTTTTCCCTATTGGCATTTACTTGGATATGTCCATGATTATAAAACTGGCTATCTCGTCGGGCTGAACAACTCCATTTACCTGTGACTGTATTCATAATACAGCACTGCCTCGAGTGCCTTTATTTTTTATACAGCACGGCTTGGAACTGCTCGTTCAATCAGCATCCAGGATCCAAACAACCAGTTTTGTAACATGTTTGAATGCAACACCTACTTTTGAGCTCAGCGATGAGTTGCCTGTTGGTGTCAAACAGACTCTTGTAGATTTCAACTGTCTGTTTGAGCTGGTCCTTCTTCTTGGTCAGTTCAGACATCTGCTTCCTGTTCTCCACATCTAGTAGTAGACAGGAGGACCGTCAGGATCATCTGACACACACTGTTCCAGGAGCCAAGAGACTGGCCTTTAAAGGGACAAATCTAAATTTGTCAGACATTTTCAGATCTCAAAAGTAGTCTAATATTAGGATGAATCCACGTCCCTAGGCATCAGTTTTGTAGATTCAGCTATTTGCCTCCATCCAACATGAATGGAAAAAACACGCATCAAATACATTCAGTAATTTAGACAGTGCTCATCTTTTCCATTCATTTGGGATTGAGGCGCATAGCTGGATCTACAAAACAGATGGCCTAGGATGTGGACATATCTTAACATTAGTCTACTTTTGAGGTCTGAATTATTTGAGTGAAATGTCCCTTTAAGATAGCTGGACTCATGATCACAGTGTGTCAACCACTTTTAGATAGGACGCAAAAACGATGCTATTAAAAAAACAATCATTAAAATGACACTGACATTGATGTGATTTATCAATTTAAAAATAAAACTTATGACCTAACCGTTGTAGAAGCGGAAGGGAAGCTCAAACGCTGCCAGGGGATTTTTGGGGCCAAACCCTGGGACGGAAGGTCTGAAGAGCAGGACGTACTCATTCCCATCCTGACCAGGACTGTTCTCCATGATGGACAGATTCTAGAAGGGAGAGAGAGCGAGAGGGAAGTTCAAATGTTGTACGTTTAAAAATATATGTGTATACAATATCTATATGTAATGCAAACTTATGGTTAGCACACAAAGCCTGAACAAAGATGTTCTACAAATGAACCTCCACCCCACTCACAGTGATGTGGGCCTCTCCATTAGCCAGGCTAAACTGCAGGCTCTTGGCTTTGCCCTCAAAGAGAGGCAGGTCTTTGTCACTGGAGCCTTTGGAGCTCTTGATGGTCACCACCACCTTCCCACTCAGCTCCAGCCCCGCTGGGTTATTATAGATATCCTAGAGGGAAGCAACAAAAACCATCAGCCACAGAAATATCATCACTAGAATGGGAATCCCTATTCAAGTCAATGATGTCAAATTGCCATGGTTAGAGGCTATATTCATTTTCTAGTGATTCTATTTATATGGCCTCAGTTAGGATTGGTCACCAAAAATGATATAACATATATTTAACCATTAATAGACTGCAACCATGCTTTGTTTGGCTCAATTGCTTAGTGAAGTTGGCTTTTTTTCATTCACTCATCATATGTTGATATGCCTTTCGCTGGCCAGAGGATCTAATCATCTCACCATTAATTTCAGAGACATGCCCTCCACCAGAGTCCGACTGGCAAGGACATTGTTGTTAACCACCACTGGGGTTGGTGGCTGCAGGTCTGGGGCCAATTTGACAGGATCGTTGGGTACAACATTTATGACATACTAGGCGAGGGCAGGAAAGAGAGAGACATGATTATCATAGTTCTACAAGTAGCCCAAAATAATGACCTACATGGCCTTTAGACATACAGACCTATGGACATACAGCCACTGGACATGAAAGACATTTCTTCTACATAAGATTAACAGGAGACCAATTTGGAGACCATATCCACGCGTTTCCCTCAAAGCCAGTTGGGGTTGTCTGAAAAAAGGTTGTCAGTGAGGAGTGGGTTTATGACTAAGCCATCTGGTTGAAGTTGAACTCACCTGGTGACTCCACAGCCCTTTAGTCTTGTCCACACACAGCACAAACTGGATGGTGTACTTCCCAACATGGTCTGGGATGACTTTGTCTCTGTTAGATGAAAATGAATAATTTTACATAAACATCACAGGACTACCTTTATGTGTTGATACACCTAAGAGGAGACACACCATGAAGTGGCCATCACCTCTGAACAGAATATCGGTTGCCATTTTATGTTAATTTCCCAATAATTCCAGGTTAGAATTGCCACCCACCAGGTGATCGCTGGTGTGTCCAAACTTTTGACTGGTACTGTAGATCCTAGTACTACTAGTACCCAGCACTTGGCACAAGCTGCGTCCGAATATAAAACACTATTGGTTACCTGAAGTGAAAACTGTCCTCCTTTTCGTCTACCATGGGTTTGCTGCATTTCAGTTGGGCAGCCTTTAGAAAAGCATGTACAAAATGAGTTTATTCTTTATTGCCATCACTATATATATATATATATTTTACAAGTAATGTGAAAAGTTGTGTCCTTGTGTGACTGCCAAAGTCTGTGTTAAAGTTCATTAGTCCCTTTGGGTCTCCGTCCCAAATGGCACCCAATTCCCTTTACAGTGCACTACTTTAGGGCTCTGCACTCTATAGGCAATACGGTGCCATTTGGGATGCATCCTGGGTGTCCCGTAACTCACCCCTGAGGGGGGCCGTGACGCCCCTGATGGCTCTCCCTTCCACAACAGCATGGACAAGTTGGCAGGGTTTAGGTTCTTGATGGTGCTGCCCTCCTCCGACATCACAGACACTGAAAACACTGGACCCACACAGAGACCACCATGACAGGTCAGCTGACACAGAGAAGCCACTGGCACACAGATCAACAGACAAACCGGTAGCGCCACCGACCCACAGGTAGCGCCACCGACAGAGGTACAGACCTGTGAGGGTGCCTCCAGCATGAAACACTGAGTTTGTGTTGTACTCCACCACCAGTTTGATAGGTTTGTTAGGATCAGGGATAATGGTAAGCTTTACAGATGGACCATGGATGGGCTTCGTGTTGAAGGACCCTCTGAACTCCAGCGCATACTCCCCCCTGGGAGACCAACAGGGGTTAAACACTGCCCTCCAATAAAATATGGTTACAGGGTCATTATGGCAAGTGGTTAGGAATTATAGGGTTAGGAACTCACTTTGGACCGCTCACATGGTCTACTACGAAACTGGCTTTTCCATCTTTGTCTATCGGTTGTGAATTAACAGATGACTTCACCTGAAAAACAAAATACTTTCTTATCAAGAAGATAAACTACCCAATAGAGGTCAGTATCCCCAATGCTATAGAATCCCCCTTTACAACAGTGGAGGTGAGAGTCGCTGACCTTCAGGGCTGGAGTGGAAGTCTTCAGCATCACCACAACCCTCTGGTCAGGAGAGGGGTTCCCCCACTCATCAAACAGCTGGAGGAGGAAGGGCGTCTGGATGCCCTGCTCATTCAGTACCTGCAGGGGCTGAGGTAAAAACGCAACACGGCCGTTACTACAGTTACATTTAGGGAGAGAGGAAAGCCATGACCAATATGTACCAAAACTCAGAGGTTGCTTCCCAAATGGCAACACTGTCGCATCCAGAGTGTCTTGGCCCTTAACTTAATGCCCACCTCCTGTGGTCCGTCCACTAGTTTGAGCTGTGCAGGGACCCCGGCCGTCAATTTAATGGTCACATGCTCCGCAAAGTCCCTCCAGGTGAAGTTCAGCTCTCTGATACCTGGGAACCCGGGGTTGAACCGCACCCCCGTCACTAAGATGGAGTGGGTGCTCTCCTGATTACAACACACGGCATAACAGACATTTCGTTATTTTTATTTTTTTCCGAATCACAGACTGTAGCTTTAAGGACAATATGGGATGTTTGACGCTAATTATACTTTCAGCAACATAATAATCACAATGGATGATAACATTACAAAATTACTTTGATTTATTCAATGTACCTGCCAGGTAAAGACCAGGGATGCTTTGTCGAGACCCTCTGCGTCCACGGTAAGAGAGTCCACACAGGTCGCGGTCAGCATCTGAGTTTTATTGCCATACTGGTCCGTAAGCTGTAAGTCTGGGAAAGGGAACTACCGGTTTCTCATTTGGAAGGTAATCAAGAAGAAGTCCTAAATGTGAATAGGTGTCAGAGAGTAACCTGCTGATGGCTCCAGACTCACAGATCTTTCCTGATAGGACTTCTCCCATCCTCACGGTCGACTCGCTCAGCGTGGCCTTCATGTGTTTCGGCTCGTCGGGGCGGGGCCTAAAACCAACACACAGCCAATCAAAAGAAGTCCACCCGCTGATGTGATAAGCACAATCATAATTCATTTGTTGCTACTTCTATAAGCAAATTAACTATGAACAACATATAAGTTGGTCTACTTTGTATCTTTTTACCATGAGGCAAAATCTTTGCCTCATCAAAAAACAAACATTTTACTTGAGTGCAAGATGTTTCTATCATGTTTGAGCAGAGGACTTACACTATAGTGAAGGAGGTGTCGACAGACACCAGCTGCTCCATGTAGGAGACCTGGTAGAAGTGCTCCTCCTTCACCAGAGATGGGACCAGCACGTTGGGCAGCTTCCCCTGGGCCAGCTCCTCCACACTCACATCAGCCGTCCAGTTCACCTGACAGTCACAACACAAACAGGGGAGTCTCAGGCAACAGGCTGTTAGAATCATCAATACTGACCTAATATCCATATCAACTGTAATGTAGGACTTCTGGGCTCGTATTCATTAAGCGTCTCAGAGTAGGAATGCTGATCTAGGATCAGATGCCCCCTCTTATTCATTTGCGCTAGTAGGCTGTACCTGCACCAAAACGCCAGTATTGTTCCTTCATATTTGTTCTCCATCTTTTTAAACAGTGAGACAATTTGTTTTCAGCACTTATTTCCATGACTGATCAAAATGTGTTTTCTCATGGCTCTCTGTTGTCCCTCTGCAGCAGACATATGGTGAGCAATATGTTTAGAACATCGAATTGCAATACATATTGTATCTGCACCGTGATAATATCGTATTGTGAGGTCCCTGGCAATCCCCAGCCCTAATTCATATATGGTCAGGGTGGTGTTATCATTACCTTGATCCTCTGGGCCATCTCTTCAGACAGAGGGACCTCCCTGCCTCCCTCGTCATACAGTCTATAATGGAGGTTCTCCAGGAGGTCCCCTGCCGTCCAGTCGATCTTTTCCTTGTCCCTCAGCACCATGGAGTCCACCAGGCTGTCCACGTCCTCCTGACTGTACACCTCGAGACGTGATACACGGGTGCTGGGGACAACCCTCAGATCCCTCTGGACTGGGGCTACACTCTTCTGACTCTGATTGGTAAAATGGATGAATGAACATGTATCATTTCACTTGACAAAATGTATTTGTATTGTGTTTTTACACTGGAAATATTTAAAATCCCAAAATAATATTGGACTGAAAAACCAAAAAAAACATGAAGCAGTAAAAAAAATGGCAGTGTGCAGGAGTTTCTTTTTTCTATCATTGAGATCCATGGAGGGGGCGAAATGAGTTGTTAAGAAGTTTGAGGTGAAACAAAGGGGAGGTCTTAATAGATAAACAATTACTTACTGGAATATCAAACGTAGCTTTAACCGTCTGATCTCCCGTGATGTTTTTGAAGGTGATTGGTTTTAGCACCAGGGTCCCAGCTCCTGTGTTACTGCAGTCTACAGCCACCATGGAGGACGAACCGGGGATCCCCTGCAACTGAGACACCACAGAAAGATACATACCGCACAAATACATGTTATTATTGTCAAGCCAACACGTTGACTTCCAGGACTCAAATAAATTTTTTTTTTTTAAACAGCATTCATTCTATTGGGTAACAGTCTATGTATCTAGAAGGGAAGAGTTACTCCAAAAAGCTGAGGTTGTCTATGTAAAGACATTTTATCAGGCCCAGTGGGCACTGCTGGCAAATAGTGAAATATTGTCAAGCAACTCATTGATTTCCAGGACTCAAATATACACTGAGTCTACAAAACATGCTCTTTCCATAACTGACCAGGTGAAAGATGTACCTTATTGAGGTCACCTGTTAACTGTTAAATCCACTTCAATTAGTGTAGATGAAAGGGAGGAGACAGGTTACAGAAGGATTTTTAAGGATTGTGTATATGTGCCATTCAGAGGGTGAATGGGCGAGACAAAAGATTGAAGTGCCTTTGAGGTGCCAGGCGGACTGGTTTGAGTGTGTCAAGAACTGCAACTGTTTACGGCAAGCAGCAGTCTCCAGCAAAATCAGCTTTGACTTTTCACCTTTTTTTTTTTTTAAAGCACTCATAAAATGTGTGAAAGTACTTTTCCCCCCGTGTTACTATAAAAACAGGTTCCTTTTGGTGAGTAAAAAGGAGCAGATGTTAAAATTCCACCAGCCTCCTCACTCATACTTTCCAGCCTCATGTCTGGCACATGAGTCCTGAAATGGGACATGTTCAGTAACACACTTGTACAATGACAGTGATAGACATAATGTACTGTACAAGCCTCTTTCCCCCCTCTCTCCCTGTAACCCCCATTAAATCGACTGGTTGACCGAGATTGTTTTAGTCGAGCAGTAAAAAAAAAGATATATTTGCGCCCATCTCAGTGAACTAATCCATTGCGTAGGCCTAGACTAAAAGCCAATTTAGGCTTGATTTGAAAATATTGTAGGAGGCTCCATATGGAGAGTGACACACAATTGTGGCGCTTCCAGAAGCATGCAAAGGCCATATCGAACTCAGTACCGCTTCGCCATGTGCCTCCCAAATGTTGTAACAATGCGGAGGGCTCTGTATAGCTCCGCATTGACATGATTTGTTGACGGTAGGTGGGGGCAGTACATCCTGTATAAACACAAACTCACTTCCTTGACAACAGCTCTGCAAGAAGTATGAATGCCCTGACTTCTGCTGAGGCCATATCACCGTAAATGCTGCATGGCCAATGCAGACGTCGGATTGACCATGCGCCCAGATGCAAAATGCACTCTCTCCAGCCAATTTGTGCACATTCATTGTTTCATAACTTCATTGTGTGAATTGTTTGCGTTTGATTGTTATTGTATATCAATTTCCCATTACATATATCACCAGTAGTACATTTACCGTTAATTCCTATCATTTCTAATCTAGAATGTCATGCTCTGATCCAATGGAAACGTCATAAAATAGGCCTACCTGATTATTTCTTATCAGTGCTTGACTTGGACTGAAATAGTTTCCGGTACTCATTTTGGGTGCCGGTAAGGTTTATATTTAGGTGCAGGAGCTCCACAATACTTTGCGCTAACATTTTATAAGCGGAACAGGAGCTCAAGCAGTAGAACATTTGAGGTGCCGGTATTCAGCTCCGGTGATCTCCTGCCCAAGTCAAGCACTGCTTCTTATCCCTTGCGCAAATAGCCTACCGCTGTGTCTGTCCCAAGCTCACTGGCGCAGGAAACTGAGGGCCCAGAATATTTTATACAATGTTGCAAGTTCGCTAGCACAAGCGTCTGGCTGGACCCAAGTTAATAGTTTATACAATGTTTCAAGTTCGTTGCAGACAGGCCATGTGTAGCCAATGTGATTTATAGGTTATTTATTTTTTAAATCAGGATATTTTCTACCTGCAGGCTGTAATGTTTTTATTTGTTGGTTTTAGCTTTATGTAGGCTATTTTTACATAGTTGGCAATGGCAATATAAGTATCATTTTCATTGAGAGAGAATTTTGATTAACCACATGAAAATGATTGAGATATGAAAAGTTATAAAATAAATGAAACTTTCACGAAAATGTGCATATGAAAACCATAACTGGCACGCAGATCAGTAGAAATGGTAAGGTAAATTGACATTCCACATGAGAAAGGTTGCCGACTCCTCATGTAGCCTATTACCGGCAAATTCAGGAGAGTAATTGGAGAATCTGCGAAAGCCAGCAGGAGCGGGAGGAGAATAGCTGGGTCAGGTTAAGGTTTTTTCTTCTGGTTATCTAGATCTTTGGCGCCCCTCGAGGCATTTGTCTTATTTCATCAAACCGTAAGCTAGGGTGTGTCTAAAAATACGTTTAACATTTTCGATCAAACGATTTACTCAGTACTTTGTTGAAGCACCTTTGGCAGCGATTACAGCCTCAAGTCTTCTTGGGTATGACGCTACAAGCTTGGCACACCTATATTTGGGGAGTTTCTCTCATTCTTCTCTGCAGATCCTCTCAAGCTCTGTCAGGTTGGATGGGGAGCGTTGCTGCACAGCTATTTTTAGGTCTCTCCAGAGATGTTCGATCGGGTTCAAGTCCGGGCTCTGGCTGGGCCACTCAAGGACATTCAGAGACTTGTCCCGAAGCCACTCCTGTGTTGTCTTGGCTGTGTGCTTAGGTTCGTTGTCCTGTTGGAAGGTGAACCTTTGCCCCCAGTCTGAGGTCCTGAGTGCTCTGGAGCAGGTTTTCATTTAGGATCTTTATGTACTTTGCGCCGTTCATCTTTGCCTCGATCCTGACTAGTCTCCCAGTCCCTGCCACTGAAAAACATCCCCACAGCATGATGCTGCCACCACCACCATGCTTCACCGTAGGGATGGTGCCAGGTTTCTTCCAGACGTGACACTTGGCATTCAGGCCAAGGCAGCAGCTACTCTTCCTGGGGTCCAGCAAAATTAAAGGCAGTTTTACATTTAAAAAAAAAACATTACAATACATTCATAACAGATTTCACAGCACACTAAGTGTGCGTCCTCAGGCCCCTACTCCTAATCTACAACACAAAATCCATGTGTACGTGTGTGTATAGAGCGTATGTTATCGTGTGTGTATGCATACGTCTGTTCCTATGTTTGTGTGGCTTCACAGTCCCCGCTGTTCCATAAGGTGTATTTTTTATCTGTTTTTTTAAAATCTGATTCTACTGCTTGCATCAGTTACCTGATGTGGAATAGAGTTCCATGTAGTCATGGCTCTATGTAGTACTGTGCGCCTCCCATAGTCTGTTCTGGAGCTGTGTGCCAGTCGTTCATACAGACAGCTCGGTGCTTTCAACACCTCTCACAAACGCAAGCAGTGATGAAGTCAATCTCTCCTCCACTTTGAGCCAGGAGAGATTGACATGCATATTATTAATGTTTGCTCTCTGTGTACATCCAAGGGCCAGCCATGCTGCCCTGTTTTGAGCCAATTGCAATTTTCCTAAGTCCCTCTTTGTGGCACCTGACCACACGACTGAACAGTAGTCCAGGTGCGATAAAACTAGAGCCTGTAGGACCTGCCTTGTTGATAGTGCTGTTAAGAAGGTAGAGCTGCACTTTATTATGGACAGACTTCTCCCCATCTTAGCTACTATTGTATCAATATGTTTTGACCATGACAGTTTACAATCCAGGGTTACTCCAAGCAGTTTAGTCACCTCAACTTGCACAATCTCCACATTATTTATTACAAGACTTAATTGAGGTTTGGAGTTTAGTGAATGATTTGTTCCAAATATAATGCTTTTAGTTTTAGAAATATTTAGGACTAACCTATTCCTTGCCACCCACTCTGAAACTAACTGCAACTCTTTGTTAAGTGTTGCAGTCATTTCAGTCGCTGTAGTAGCTGACGTGTATAGTGTTGAGTCATCCACATACATAGACACTCTGGCTTTACTCAAAGCCAGTGGCATGTCATTAGTAAAGATTGAAAAAAGTAATGGGCCTAGACAGCTGCCCTGGGGAATTCCTGATTCTACCTGGATTATATTGGAGAAGCTTTCATTAAAGAACACCCTCAGTGTTCTGTTAGACAGGTAACTGTATCCACAATATAGAAGGTGGAGTAAAGCCATAAATAGTTTTTCCAGCAGCAGACTATGATCAATAATGTCAAAAGCCGCACTGAAGTCTAACAAAACAGCCCCCCCCCCCCAATCATTTTATCATCCATTTCTCTCAGCCAATCATCAGTCAGGATTGGCTTCCGTCTGGCCACTCTACCATTAAGGCCTGATTGGTGAAGTGCTGCAGAGATGGTTGTCCTTCTGGAAGGTTCTCCCATCTCCACAGAGGAACTCTGGAGCTCTGTCAGAGTGACCATCGGGTTCTTGGTCACCTCCCTGACCAAGGCCCTTCTCCCCCGATTGCTCAGTTTGGCCAGCTCTATGAAGAGTCTTGGTGGTTCCAAACTTCTTCCATTTAAGAATGATGGAGGCCACTGTGTTCTTGGGGACCTTCAATGCTGCAGAAATTTTTTGGTAGCCTTCCCCAGATCTGTGCCTCGACACAATCCTGTCTCGGAGCTCTACGAACAAGTCATTCGACCTCATGGCTTGGTTTTTGCTCTGACATGCACTGTCAACTGTGGGACCTTATATGGACAGGTGTGTGCCTTTCCAAATAATGTCCAATCAATTGAATTTCCACTGGTGGACACCTACCAAGTTGTAGAAACATCAAGGATGATCAATGGAAACATGATGCATCTGAGCTCAATTTTTAGTCTCATAGCAAAGGGTCTGAATACTTATGTAAATAAGGTATTTGTTTAGTCTTAATACATTTGCTAAAATTTCTAAAAAACTTTTCAATTTGTCATTATAGGGTATTGTGTGTAGCTTGATGAGGGGAAAATGAGGCTGTAACAAAATGTGGAAAAGGTCAAGGGGTCTGAATACTTTCCGAATGCAATGTAGCTCAGTTGGTAGAGCATGGCGCTTGCAACGCCAGGGTTGTGGGTTCGTTTCCCACGGGGGGCCAGTATGAAAAATGTATGCACTCACTAACTGTAAGTCGCTCTGGATAAGAGCGTCTGCTAAATGACTAAAATGTAAATGTAATATAAAAACGCATTCCTTTCCTGATATTGAGCAACAGTCGCTTCATGCATGCCTCTGGAAGGGAAGAGTGGCTCCAGAAATCTGAGATTGTCTATGGAGGGCATTCTATCAGGCACAGTGGGCACTGTTGGCAAACAGTGAACTCCTCTTTATCTCAGTGAGAAAGGAAAGGGATGGAGACCAATGGCTCCACCAGGGTAACACGGTGGCCTCAACTTCAAAGGTTGATACAGAAGTTTAGGCCTTTCCTGAAGGAAGAGACTAATTCCTACACTCAACGGAGCATGACTTAATCTCCAGAACAGCAATGTGTTAACAAATTGAAACAATTCAGAAGCATGTGCTCATTTGTAATGGATTGTGTTAAGAGATTTTAAAAGCACTAGCAAGTCACCAAACTATTCCCATGTGTGAGATCTGCCTCCTAGAGCCTTCACTTGGGAGAAAATATCCAGATTTCCCATGATTGTTTCCCATCAAGAGGTCCACAAGTCAGATATCATTCATGGATCCTATCCTACTGGTAGATATTCTGGCAAAGAGCTGGATCATATTCACTAGGAATGCATCGATCAAATAGGGGAGGGACTACCTTGTCCAATAAGAAACTTGTTTTAGTTTCCTGTTGCAAAACATTTTGCTACAGTATGCACTAATGAATACAACTCTGGTAACCTGCTGTATGGAAAGCGGACCTAAATTGCACATACTCTCTGGGACAGCGACACACCCTCTTACTCAACCCTAAAGGGTTGAAATAGTGCTTTGGCAAGCCCGCCTCTCCCTTTATACTGGTTTGTTTCCTGAAAAGGGCATGTCTGTTCTATTGGAGCCAGTGTTTTTCATTAGCCAACTGCTGAGAAACTTGGAGGCAGAACTAGTACACACAGCTCCCACAAGCTGCAGGTCCAAGTTTGACAACTTTCTCTGGGTGCTTGGTTTGGCCTTACAAGAACATGATGCTACTTGGTGCCTTTGGAGATATTAAAATGCCTTTTGTACTTCATTATTAAGAAGTGGACTTCAGTAAACACATTCAAATGTATGAGCATGGAACACCAAACACAGAACACTGGATGGAACTTCAGATTTCAGAAAAATATGAACTGAACTGGAATAAGCCATAGACATGCCAAGTTACTGATGAGGATAGAAATTGCAGTTGTGCAATTCCTCTGCTTTTGACTTAGGTATTCATACCTCCAGAGTCAGGGTCTAGTCTGATCTTACCTGGCAGCAGACGATCAGTTTCGGGTGAGCTGTGACGTTTCCGGCTTCGTCATGGACCTCCACATCAAAGCTAACCGAGGTTCCATTCTCCACAGTGATTGAATCCTCTTGTTTCACTTTGAGTGAATCTGGGTTACCTGTAAAACATACATATTCAGCTGACACACTACTTTGGAATGTCCAAAAGTATTGGGACAGTGACATTTTTGTTGTTGTTGTTGTTTTGGCTCTGTGCTCCAGCACTTTGGATTTGAAATGATACAATGAGGTTCATATACGAGGTTCAAGTGCAGACAGTCAGCTTTAATTTGAGGGCATTTTCATCCATATCAGGTGAACTGTTTAGAAATTGCAGCACGTTTTGTATTTAGCCTCCCCATCATGCTTGTGACTCTACAAACTTGTTGGATGCATTTGCAGTTTGTTTTGGTTGTGCTTCAGATTATTTTGTGCCCAATAGAAATTAATGGTAAATAATGTCTTGTCACTTCTATTGTAAAAAAATAATAGAATACATTTGTAAAGACTTCTACATTAATGTGGATGCTACCATGATTACGGAGAAAGTTGGACGCACAAACATCATACCCCCAAGACATGCTAACCTCTCACCATTACAATAACAGGGGAGGGTATGATATGTGCGTCTAACTTTCTCACTCATCATTACCCTCAAATTAAAGATGACAGTCTGCACTTTAACCTCAGTCATTGTATCATTTTAAAAGTGCTTGAGTACAGAGCCAAAACAACCAAAAATGGGTCACTGTCCAAATACCTTTGGAGGTAACCAATATATATATATATATATATATATATACACATACACACAGTGAGGGAAAAAAGTATTTGATCCCCTGCTGATTTTGTACGTTTTCCCACTGACAAAGAAATGATCAGTCTAATTTTAATGGTAGGTTTATTTGAACAGTGAGAGACAGAATAACAACAAAAAAATCCAGAAAAACGCATGTCAAATTTTTTATAAATTGATTTGCATTTTAAATGAGGGAAATAAGTATTTGACCCCCTCTCAATCAGAAAGATTTCTGGCTCCCAGGTGTCTTTTATACAGGTAACGAGCTGAGATTAGGAGCACACTCTTAAAGGGAGTGCTCCTAATCTCAGCTTGTTACTTGTATAAAAGACACCTGTCCACAGAAGCAATCAATCAATCAGATTCCAAACTCTCCACCATGGCCAAGACCAAAGAGCTCTCCAAGGATGTCAGGGACAAGATTGTAGACCTACACAAGGCTGGAATGGGCTACAAGACCATCGTCAAGCAGCTTGGTGAGAAGGTGACAACAGTTGGTGCGATTATTCGCAAATGGAAGAAACACAAAATAACTGTCAATCTCCCTCGGCCTGGGGCTCCATGCAAGATCTCACCTCGTGGAGTTGCAATGATCATGAGAACGGTGAGGAATCAGCCCAGAACTACACGGGAGGATCTTGTCAATGATCTCAAGGCAGCTGGGACCATAGTCACCAAGAAAATAATAGGTAACACACTACGCCGTAAAGGACTGAAATCCTGCAGCGCCCGCAAGGTCCCCCTGCTCAAGAAAGCACATATACAGGCCCGTCTGAAGTTTGCCAATGAACATCTGAATGATTCAGAGGAGAACTGGGTGAAAGTGTTGTGGTCAGATGAGACCAAAATCGAGCTCTTTGGCATCAACTCAACTCGCGTGTTTGGAGGAGGAATGCTGCCTATGACCCCAAGAACACCATCCACACCGTCAAACATGGATGTGGAAACATTATGCTTTGGGGGTGTTTTTCTGCTAAGGGGACAGGACAACTTCACCGCATCAAAGGGACGATGGATGGGGCCATATGCCGTCAAATCTTGGGTGAGAACCTCCTTCCCTCAGCCAGGGCATTGAAAATGGGTCGTGGATGGGTATTCCAGCATGACAATGACCCAAAACACATGGCCAAGGCAACAAAGGAGTGGCTCAAGAAGAAGCACATTAAGGTCCTGGAGTGGCCTAGCCAGTCTCCAGACCTTAATCCCATTGGAAATCTGTGGAGGGAGCTGAAGGTTAGAGTTCCCAAACGTCAGCCTCAAAACCTTAATGACTTGGAGAATATCTGCAAAGAGGAGTCGGACAAAATCCCTCCTGAGATGTGTGCAAACCTGGTGGCCAACTACAAGAAACGTCTGACCTCTGATTGCCAACAAGGGTTTTGCCACCAAGTACTAAGTCATGTTTTGCAGAGGGGTCAAATACTTATTTCCCTCATTAAAAAGCAAATCAATTTATAAATTTTTTTACATGCGTTTTTCTGGATTTTTTTGTTGTTATTCTGTCTCTCACTGTTCAAATAAACCTATCATTAAAATTATAGACTGATCATTTCTTTGTCAGTGGGCAAATGTACAAAATCAGCAGGGGATCAAATACTTTTCCCCCCTCACTGTATGTATATATATATATATATATATATATATATATATATATATATATATATATATATATATATATATATATATATATATATATATATATATATATATATATATATACACACACACACACAGCTCAAAAAAATAAAGGGAACACTTAAACAACACAATGTAACTCCAAGTCAATCACACTTCTGTGAAATCAAACTGTCCACTTAGGAAGCAACACTGATTGACAATAAATGTCACGTTGTTGTGCAAATGGAATAGACAACAGGTGGAAATTATAGGCAATTAGCAAAACACCCCCAATAAAGGACTGGTTTTGCAGGTGGTGACCACAGACCACTTCTCAGTTCCTATGCTTCCTGGCTGATGTTTTGGTCACTTTTGAATGCTGGCGGTGCTTTCACTCTAGTGGTAGCATGAGACGGAGTCTACAACCCACACAAGTGGCTCAGGTAGTGCAGCTCATCCAGGATGGCACATCAATGCGAGCTGTGGCAAGAAGGTTTGCTGTGTCTGTCAGCGTAGTGTCCAGAGCATGGAGGCGCTACCAGGAGACAGGCCAGTACATCAGGAGACGTGGAGGAGGCCGTAGGAGGGCAACAACCCAGCAGCAGGACTGCTACCTCCGCCTTTGTGCAAGGAGAAGGAGGAGCACTGCCAGAGCCCTGCAAAATGACCTCCAGCAGGCCACAAATGTGCATGTGTCTGCTCAAACGGTCAGAAACAGACTCCATGAGGGTGGTATGAGGGCCCGACGTCCACAGGTGGGGGTTGTGCTTACAGCCCAACACCGTGCAGGACGTTTGGCATTTGCCAGAGAACACCAAGATTGGCAAATTCACCAATGGCGCCCTGTGCTCTTCACAGATGAAAGCAGGTTCACACTGAGCACGTGACAGAGTCTGGAGACGCCGTGGAGAACGTTCTGCTGCCTGCAACATCCTCCAGCATGACCGGTTTGGCGGTGGGTCAGTCATGGTGTGGGGTGGCATTTCTTTGGGGGGCCGCACAGCCCTCCATGTGCTCGCCAGAGGTAGCCTGACTGCCATTAGGTACCGAGATGAGATCCTCAGACCCCTTGTGAGACCATATGCTGGTGCGGTTGGCCCTGGGTTCCTCCTAATGCAAGACAATGCTAGACCTCATGTGGCTGGAGTGTGTCAGCAGTTCCTGCAAGAGGAAGGCATTGATGCTATGGACTGGCCCGCCCGTTCCCCAGACCTGAATCCAATTGAGCACATCTGGGACATCATGTCTCGCTCCATCCACCAACGCCACGTTGCACCACAGACTGTCCAGGAGTTGGCGGATGCTTTAGTCCAGGTCTGGGAGGAGATCCCTCAGGAGTCCATCCGCCACCTCATCAGGAGCATGCCCAGGCGTTGTAGGGAGGTCATACAGGCACGTGGAGGCCACACACACTACTGAGCCTCATTTTGACTTGTTTTAAGGACATTACATCAAAGATGGATCAGCCTGTAGTGTGGTTTTCCACTTTAATTTTGAGGGTGACTCCAAATCCAGACCTCCATGGGTTGATCAATTTGATTTCCATTGATAATTTTTGTGTGATTTTGTTGTCAGCACATTCAACTATGTAAAGAAAAAAGTATTTAATAAGATTATTTCATTCATTCAGATCTAGGATGTGTTATTTTAGTGTTCCCTTTATTTTTTTGAGCAGTATATATATATATATACACACAGTGCTGCTTGTAAAACACTGTTTAGGCTACATATGTTTTATAAGGCCTAAAAAGGGTGGTTGTTACCCCAACTAGCCCTCCAGCCACAGCTGGACAGCATATGCAATTTGGGCAATCATTGACTTAAAAGTCCTTGTCAGGATCTACCGACAACCAACCCCCCCCCCATTAAAGATGATGTTTCTTCTCAAAGCAGCAGATCCCCAAGTTGTTGCCGTAAATCACAGGTTATTAAAATAGAGTACTAATGCAAAAAAATAATTTCGCAAATGGTCCATTAATTGTTTACCAAGTAAACAAGTGAAAACACAGTTCTCTGAATACCCAGGAGCACATAGGAGCATAAACATTCTTTACATTTGTGACTTCAATGTAAATCAATCACTTTACCAGGGAGAAGGCTGATCTTCAGAGTCTGCGAGTCCTGTTTGAGGCCAGGCAGTACCACTTTCAAGTCGTGCGTCTGCCAAGATAAAAATATGACCTTTATATTTCAAACATTACTCGGGGGCGTTATTTGAGAAAGCTTTCAGTCGTGTGTCTGTTTTTTTGAGGTTCATCTGGATAGAGGTAAAGTGAGAGCCCTGCAGCCCTGGAAACCAGCGGGTCTCTGACCTTGTTCTGGTAGTTCTGCACCGCCCCTCTGGCTCTGACGCCTCGGATGGTAAAAATGGTCCCTCTAGAGGCCGCCCCCTCATAACTCACTTCCAGGGCACTGAAACACATTAACAACCGGCCAGCTAAACAAGGAGGTGCTGAAAACATTTGACACCATGAATCCCCTGACTGACAGACACCAGGGCTGAGCCCTTTATTACAAAGTCAACACACACAGAGGGGACATGCAAACAGAGAGAATAAAAACACCTATCAATCAATGAATCAACACATTCAATGAATCAATATCTTTGGAAATACTCTGCACAGACACAAAATATGCAAAACAAATACCCGAAACATAACATTGCAGGACAATGTGTGTAACCCTTTCAACTATTTTTGTGTGTAACCTACCTGCATTCCAGGAGGGGCTTGAGGTTGGGAGGGGGGCGAGCAGGGTGACCGTATTCATCCAGTAGCTCCAGTGGGATGTGGAAAGGCACCCCCACATGGAGCAGGGTGGTAACTGTACCCACCACAAACCTCTCTGCACTGCCCTCTGGGAGAGAGGAGAGAAAAATGGGTGTTCAGGAGATGGATCTGATTGTTACTGGAGAGGGCCAATGCATTTAATGTATATGTGTTGCAGTCTGATTTCACAAATGAAGTTACCAGTAATGGAGAAGTCCAGTGTGTGGTTGGGAAGCTGGTTCCCAGCCCAGACGGTAGAGTTGCGCTCATTGACATTGAGTACTGTGTTCAGGTGCAGAGTGTACTTCCCCATCTTGTTCAGGTTCTCTTTATAGGGAATCACATTTATTTATACAGCCCTTTTTACATCAGCAGATGTCACAAAGTGCTTATACAGATACCCAGTCTAAAAGTGCTTATACAGATACCCAGTCATCTGCAAGGAATGCAGATGTAGAAGCAACACTGTTTAGCGACCAGAGTTAGACATTCTTATAACAAACACTGCAAACACTGCATCACTAGCTAGTAACATAAAAACAGAGGAGAGGAAACTAAAATAATTACAATAAAGTCATTTATTAAAATAAAACAATTACCCATGGTTCTGAACCAGAATGCCCACTTGGCTGAATGTGCTGCAATATGAGAGTTGGTCTCCACATCACCATTAGGAGCTAGGGAGGAAGAGAGAAAACTATTTATGACACAGTAAACACACACTATCCATTGAAACAGTCAGCCAAAAATATAATAGCAGCAATCATTCTTAGGACTCAGATTAACTCACAATGCCAAACAACTTTTAGTTCGATTGAAAGTGCTTTCCGTGATGCGTTTTGTGTGGCTGATGGTATCCTGGATATCGACTCTCCTTTCTTGTTGAGAATTTCCACATGGAGAGGTCCTGCAAGGAATTAAAGGGAGATCAGTCACTCACAAATATGTGCATACTTAGGATACAGTCTCAAAAACACTTGGCAGATAGCATGGAGCTACTGTGTAAGGTGCAGGGAGTCCGTCTCCGTACCTAGTGGAGTGCCTGCTGGCCGGACATCGTTCTGGGTCCAGGGGTTGCCCTCCGGCCAGGTCACTTTAAGCTCGTCTGGGAGTCTGGGGCAAAACAGGGACAATGTTGCATCATAAAACCATGTACCACTGGGGCATAAG
Source organism: Coregonus lavaretus (assembly GCF_964263955.1). NCBI lineage: Eukaryota > Metazoa > Chordata > Actinopteri > Salmoniformes > Salmonidae > Coregonus > Coregonus lavaretus. Next base: position 18,531,417 of record NC_139989.1, read on the forward strand.
GACCACATTCATGTACGTTGGGAATAAAATCAAAAATGGTTCCCTCACTTGGCTAGTTCGTCATCAATGCTCTTCTTGATGGCTGCATTGGTAATCACCCTGTCGATTTTGGAGATGGGTATTGTCTTGATGTCATTGTACAGCGCCTTTGGTTCCTATGGGAACAGATACAAAACAGATGATTTTGCAGCCAAAATCATGCAAATCCATATGCTAAGGCCATGGGAGTTCCTTAGCTTAAGAGTGTGCAGAACAAAGTGTCACTGCTATCATTATCTCTGATGTCTTACCATGGCCACCTTCACCTGCCCCCCTGTGGCGTAGACATCTCCCTCGTGATCGCCATACAGTAGGAACTGAATAACGGAGCCAAAGAAGATGGGCTGTGTTTTCTGAGACTTCACCTAGAAGGAAAGGCAGAGAACAGACTTTAGAGATCGACACATGAGCTACTTAATTATCAGATTTAATTTAAAATATGATTAAACAGACAATTAATTAACACTTCAAAACACAGCGACCAAACAGTTCCGTTGCCCTTTCTCAATGAATCTTTCCTCGATTCCTTGCATTGTCTCTCCTCGCCTCCTTCTCAGAACGCATTGGAGAAGAAGGTTCAGGGGAGGGACCTTGAACTTTCTCCTCCAATGTGGTGGAGAAGAAGCCGAGGAGAGAGGATGCGAGAAATCACAGAAAGACGAATTGAGATTGAACCAGGCTCTACCGTCTTAGGAAGAGAGGATGCTCACGTATTGGCCAGCTTTGTACATTCTACCGTCCCACTCGATGGAGGAGAAGGTAGCCCAAGGAGATTGCATCTTCTTGGTGGCCACGTCAGTTCGTTTGATAGTGCCCTTGAAGCCTCTGAACTTCACTTGCTTGTCCCACTTCTCGTGGCAGGTCTTCAGCCACTGGTGAAACTCCTTCTGGATCTTAACCCTTTGTTCCTGGGAAGGGAAATGACATGCATCAGTAACACAGCGATTTTTTGAATACTAAAATGTTCCACATCATAGTGGTAATTCAGTAATACTGTTAACATCACATCTGTCTAATATGGGTGTTAGATTTCCAGCTCTGAGGATTAAATATGCTATAATCTTTTCTTCCACCCAAGAGGACTGAGGTTTGCTACTGACAGAACATAAATCACAGACACAAGGAAGCTACCTGGCCATTGACGATGCGGGTGAATAAGGTCTCCTTATTCTTTAGCTGCAGCTCCAGGTCCATGAAAGTGAGCTTGTTGGTGCTGACCTGGAACCTGTCGTTGGTGAACAGCGCCCCTGAGAACCTGCTGTAACACTCTGCAGGCACTGTCCCAGTCTTCTTGGGCCATGCACACCAGTCAAACCTGAAACACACAACGGACGAACACAGAAAATTCAAACATTACTTTAAGAAAACAAAAAGGGTATACATTACTGAAGAAAAACGTATTATTAAAAGTGTCTCTTTACTCAGATACAGTGGTGTATGGGATGAGACGTCCATTCCAAAAACACTCAAATATGGGCCTCTTTCCCCTGGCCTGGTTCAGGACGATACTGTCCTCATCATCCTCTTCCGTAGCTGGTGAATATTATAGAGGGAACAGAATGCAATCAGACTTTAGCTGAACTCAAAGATGAGATCACATGGGCTTCACAATAAATGTTAATTTCAGATGCCATAATATCTCAGTACTCTAGGTTATGACATTTATATCTGCGGTTCTCAAACCAGGGGTCACCTGATAAGAAAATGGGGTCAAGGGAGAATTTTCTAAATCCTGAGAAGAAAAAACACACACACACACACAGGCTGTCCCCGACTAAAAAGTATATTGGATGACCGAGAGTCATCTGTTCATTCGACCAATTGATTAGTCAACATTCTTTCGACCAATTGATTAGACAGAGCCTGTGTGTTTTAATCAAATCAACTATATGCACTGAGCTTGTCTGATGCTTTAAGCGCACTGTTTGATGAAATAAGACACACAAATGACTAGAGGGAGTCTGATCGGAATTGATTTGATTGTGCCGGGCGCAGACTTGCTGCACTGTGTAAAAAAATTTTATGTAAAAGATGACAGCGAGTGACTGTGTGATTAGCACCCGTTGTCTTCCTCTCCTCCCTGCTGCAGTGACCACCACAGAACAGTTATCGCGCTGTCCGTGTTGCTGAAGCTGCAACATAATTACAGCCATTTCTGACTGAAAAGTTCTGTTACCGAAATCCCTCATTTGTTTAGGAAAAACATTCCCTAATTCCTCAATCCTTGCTCTCTTAAAGTGACATGCATGCATCACATGCACGTAACCAATAGGCTATAGGTCAGGCCCCATCATAATCACATCAATAAAATGGTTATTACAAACTCCGAACACTAACACATTGACAGTAAATGGGGGAATGTTTACTGGTTACTCAGGAGGTAAAGGGGAAGTCATGTGTGGAATAAATGTGACTAGTTGTGGAAAATACTGGAGATCAAGAAAAACAAGGTAAGGAGCAAGCGCTGCGTGCATACTACTTGTGCCAAACAGGTGTTGTATAGATTACAATATAATTTGACCGTTTGGAACAATGTAAACACTAAATAAATGATAAGCGTTCCAGAGTCTGTTGTAACGTTTTTTGTTTTTGTTTTGTAAAGCCTTTATTACAGCAAAGACTGAAAACAGTCGCATTCATTCCTGAATGCAATTTTCTGAAATGGAACGGTTTATTTATTTTTTACGCTAATTATTCAAGGGTCCCTTTATTTTAAAAGTAAAATGCTTGATTGCATTTCAAATCATGAATGACTCGTATGCTGTGTGATGACGTGAACAAATTAATGATTGATTCAGTAGCCTATATAACTATTGAAAAATAGGCCAAAGTTAGTTAATAATTCCAAAGCATACATATTAGACCTTGATGAAAAAGTACTAAACAGGATGCGCTCTTAGGCCTACAGCTTGATGGTGGTTATACAAGGCTGCTATACTAAGCCTACTAATTATAATGACAGTACTTATTATAAAGATGATCATAATAATAATAGTAACAATAAGGAGATCAAGAAAAAGGAGGGTTATTATTATTATAATTTCTGACAATTTGGAACAGCGTAAACTCAAATGATAAATAATACCAGAGGCTGTTCTAATGAAAAAAAGTGTAAAGCCTTTATTACAGCATAGCAAAGATTAAAAACAGCTGAATGTGAAATCGTTTATCCGACATGTGGTTGCTGAGGCTTGGTGCTCACGGAGTCAGTAGGTTATTAAACAAAAACTCAAACATGCAACAGAAGCAGGATCCGTCTTATTTCTGTAGATATACAGTAACAGTCAGAAGTTGACACACCTACTCATTCCAGGGTTTCTTTATTTTGACTATTTTCTACATTATAGAATAGTGAAGACATCAAAACTATTAAATAACACATATGGAATCATGTAGTAACCAAAAAAGTGTTAAACATATCAAAATATATTTGAGTTGAGATTCTCCAAATAGCTACCCTTTGATTTGATGACAGCTTTGCACACTCTTGGCATTCTCTCAACCAGCTTCATGAGGTAGTCACCTGGAATGCATTTCAATTAACAGGTGTGCCTTCTTAAAAACTTAATTTGTGGAATTTCTTTCCTTAATGCGTTTGAGCCAATCAGTTGTGTTGTGACAAGGTAGGGGGTGTATACAGAAGATAGCTCTATTTGGTAAAATACCATATTATGGCAAGAACAGCTCAAATAAGCAAAGAGAAACACCAGTCCATTATTTCAAGACATGAAGGTCAGTCAATACGGAACATTTCAAGAACTTCGAAAGTTTCTTCAAGTGCAGTTGCAAAAACCATCAAGCGCTATGATGAAACTGGATCTCATGAGGACGGCCACAGTAAAGGAAGACCCAGAGTTACCTCTGCTGCAGAGGATAAGTTCATTAGAGTTACCAGCCTCAGAAATTGCAGCCCAAATAAACGCTTCAGAGTTCAAGTATCAGACACATCAGAACATCAACCGTTCAGAGGAGACTGTGTGAATCAGGCCTTCATGGTCGAATTGCTGCAAAGAAACCACTACTAAAAGGACACCAATAAGAAGAGACTTGCTTGGGCCAAGAAACACAAGCAATGGACATTAGACCGGTGGAAATCTGCCCTTTAGTCGGAGTCCAAATTTGAGATTTTTGGTTCCAACCGCCGTGTCTTTATGAGACGCAGAGTAGGTGAACGGATGAACTCTGCATGTGTGGTTCCCACTGTGAAGCATGGAGGTGGTGTGATGGTGTGGAGGTGCTTTGCTGGTGACACTGTCTGTGATTTATTTAGAATTCAAGGCACACTTAACCAGCATGGCTACCACAGCATTCTGCAGCGATACGCCATCCCATCTGGTTTGAGCTTTGTCGGACTATCATTTGTTTTTCAACAGGACAATGACCCAACACAACTCAAGGCTGTGTAAGGGCTATTTGACCAAGAAGGAGAGTGATGGAGTGCTGCATCAGATGACCTGGCCTCCACAATCACCCGACCTCAACCCAATTGAGATGGTTTGGGATGAGTTGGACCACAGAGTGAAGGAAAGGCAGCCAACAAGTGCTCAGCATATGTGGGAACTCCTTCAAGACTGTTGGAAAAGCATTCCAGGTGAAGTTGGTTGAGAGAATGCCATTTATAAAGCCAGGCACATTTAACAGTTAGGCTATTGATTATAGACCTAATTAAGTTAGTTTCCTCGCCCCTCACTTTTCTTAGGCAATTAAGGCAAGGGCTGTTTTCTCGTCTCCTAACTCCGCTGCTACCTCTGTCGCATTGTCCTCAACACCAGTATGCTGGTTAACTTTGCTATTATACACATAGCAACATGGTCTAGGAAAAGGCACCAATTCAACAGCGCACTGATGTGTTTCAGAACCACGGACAGCGACCGCTATTCAACGCAGGAGAAAGCGCATTTGTTATAAAATGTTATATTTATTAGTGTTGCACCATTGTTCTTACATAATATAACCATATACCATTTCAGTGCCTTCCCCATGGCCTTCAAAAAGGATTAATCCACTCAGACAAGTGCAAATTAGACAGGTGTCTTGTACACCATTACTTTTTCATTTTTTTGCTACTGTTCGACCAAAGTAATCTCGGTCGACCAACAGCCTATCGACCAAACGGGGTCAGCCCTAATACAAAAACCTTTATAATATACTGTGTGTGTGTGTATATATCTCTCAAAATCTTCGTAATGTGATTAACCTTAAAAATCCAAATGAAAATGATTCAAATCTAAAATTAAACCACAGAGCGCCCTTAGATCATGGGAAAAGGCCGCACTTGAATCATTCCCACTGTGAATGGCTAGGCCCACTACGCTATGAAACCACACAGTATTGCAGTGACTTTGATATTACCGTCCGCAATTGATATGGTGAAAACTGTGTGGGGAGGCAGAGGCATAGAAACTCACATCAATACCTTTGTCAGATAACACTGTTAAACAAATAATTTATGCTATTGCTAGCAATCAAGAGGAAACTGACTGAATGACAAACTCCCCAGCTAATGCTCTACAAATGGACGTTAGCTGTGAGGGCCGAGATGGCCATGCATTGACTTTTGTTTGCAATACATGTCGGGGGATGCTATTCACAAGGATATATTGTTCCGTCTCGTGATTCCAGAGTATAAAATGGCACAGGTGATGTTCAGTGTGCTGCGTGACTATTTTCTCGAAAAGCAGATCGAAAATGGTGGGCTTTTGCTCCATCTATGGCTGGACAGCGGGCAGGCATCTGCACTCTCGTTATGAATTGGTCTCCCACTGCCATATGGACGCATTGTATGATACCCCCGAGAGCAACTGGCAGCAAAAGAGCTGAGCACAGAACTCTGAGATATACTGCAGCAGGTAACTTCAATTGTAAACTACATCAAACCACATCCACTGCACGCACGCTTGTTCGCAAAACTATGTGGAGATATGGGATCAGAGCATGACAATGTTCTATTTTATTACTGAGGCTTGGTGGTTATTGAGGGGGGGTGTTGTAAAGATTTCTCGCATTGAGAGTGTAACTGTTGTCATTCACACTGGATGTAAAAATAAATAAAAAATACTTGACTTTCTGTGTAATGAAAAGAAAATGATGTAAGAGACATTTGGGAAACTGAACCAACTGAACGCAAGCATGAGGGGAAATACAAAAACATTCTACAGATGAGTGACTAATCAGTGGATTCAGAGGAGTCTTTCAAAAGCAAACCAATCCCTCGGCTGTGCAGAATTCTAACAGAAAACAGCATCATTAAGTGTCCCACACGATTGATGACTGCTCACCTCCAACATTTGGAATAGCACTTGGGGACCTACTTCCCAATCAGTTTGACTGCGATCCTGGATCAGTAGAATCGAACAGCTAATTGAGCCATCATGTGATAGATGTTGCAGACAATGCGTTCACGGGTCACTACGTAGGAGTTTTGGTTCCTGACTCAAAAGGGAATACACTGCCGTTTCCCTCTGAGCATTAATGCAGTGTTCAAAACAACTGGAAACTCAGAACTGGGAAATCTGACTTCAGTCCGTTCAAGACAACTGGGGAAATTTTTTTGTAATAGCTCCGACTGGGAAAAAACATTTTGAACGGTCATCCAACTCGGGCCTCTTTCTAGAGCTCTGGCTTTCCGACCTGAAGATCATTGACGTCATAATTTGACCTTGTATTTTTCTGAGTTCCCACTTGTCTTGAAAGCACCATAAAACTCAAGGTACCCTTCGCCAGCTCATATCTGTTTGAAGCTGGATTCAGTGCTCTCGTTTGCATTAAAACCAAATATCGATCCAGGTTGGATGTGACAGAGATTAATTGTGCACTGTCGACCACGCCCTCCAACTTTGAGAAGCTCCGATGCGACATGCATCAAGCACACCCATCTCATTAGTGGTGGTGAGATAACTGTCAAAGCCCCACGTTAAAAGTATGTGATGGTGAGTTGAGAAGACAATCAGAAATACTGTTAGAATGATTTTCAAATGACTGCCATAGCCCCAAATAAAATAAGTAAACATTGGCTGTTAATTACATAATGTTTTCACATGGTTGGGGTTGTGACAAAAAAATAAGTATGGTAACCCCTGACTTATGATCTTACAGGGCCTACTGTGATTTAAAGCATCTCTCCAGTGTTCAAGAGTTATATGAAATATTCACCTAAAATGACAATATTAATTTAATAGATGTCCTTCCCAAAAAAAGATAATTAAGGATGTTAAAAAGCAGCTTTTCTCTGTGCCCCTGCTTGGCCTGAGTAGAAACTCCGGTTTGGGCGTATACCAATGAGACACGCATACACTTGGGTATTCAAATTAGCTACCAACTCTACGTGAGGCAGGGCTGCACGCACGGCCTAGCAGTCTTCCTTTTTTTATTTTACCAATACCGAAGGCTACTTACTGCCTGTAGTCAAATGGTATGGATTAATTCAGGATTTGTTAACATGATGGAACTACTAGGGCACTTTACTACAACAGCAATTAATGCAGACCGCTAGCTAGCAAGTTGTTATTGCTAGGAGCTAGGCTAGCTAGCTAACTTCTGCTACATACAGTGCCTTCGGAAAGTATTCAGAGCCCTTGACTTTTTCCAATTTGTTACAGCCTTATTCTAAAATGGATTAAATAAAACATCTTCCTCAGCAATCTACACACAATACCCCATAATCACAAAGCGAAAACAGTTTAGACATTTTAGCAAATGTATTAAAAATAAAAACAGAAATAGCTTATTTACATAAGTATTCAGACCCTTTGCTATGAGACTTGAAATTAAGCTCAGGTGCATCTTGTTTCCATTGACCATCCTTGAGATGTTTCTACAACTTGATTGGGGTCCACCTGTGGTAAATTAAATTGATTGGACATGATTTGGAAAGGCACACACCTGTCTATATAAAGTTCCCACAGTTTACAGAGCATGTCAGAGCAAAAACCAAGCCATGAGGTTAAAGGAATTGTCCGTAGAGCTCTGAGACAGGATTGTGTCGAGGCACAGATCTGGGGAAGGGTACCAAAATATCTGCAGCATTGAAGGTCCCCAAAAACAGTGGCCTCTATCACTCTTAAATGGAAGAAGTTTGGAACCACCAAGGCTCTTCCTAGAGCTGGCCACCCAACCAAACTGAGCAATCAGGGGAGAAGGGCCTTGGTCAGGGAGGTGACAACGAACCTGATGGTCACTCACAGAGCACTAGTGTTCCTCTGTGGAGATGGGAGCAACTTCCAGAAGGACAACCATCTCTGCAGCACTCCACCAATCAGACCTTTATGGTAGAGTGGCCAGACGGAAGCCACTCCTCAGTAAAAGCACATGACAGCCCGCTTGGAGTTTTCCAAAAGGCACCTAAAGACTCTCAGACCATGAGAAACAAGATTCTCTGGTCTGATGAAATCAAGATTGAACTCTTTGGCCTGAATGCCAAGCATCACGTCTGGAGGAAACCTGGTACCATCACTACGATGAAGCATGGTGGTGGCAGCAACATGCTGCAGGGATGTTTTTCAGCGATCAGGACCTCAGACTGGAAGGTGAACCTTCGCTCCAACAGGACAACGACCCTAAGCACACAGCCAAGGCAACGCAGGAGTGGCTTCGGGACAAGTCTCTGAATGTCCTCGAGTGGCCCAGCCAGAGCCCGGACTTGAATCCGATCTAACATCTCTGGAGACCTGAAAATAGATGTGCACCAATGCTCCCCATCCAACCTGACAGAGCTTGAGAGGATCTGCAGAGAAGAATGGGAGAAACTCCACAAATACAGGTGTGCCAAGCTTGTACGGTCATACCCAAGAAGACTATGCTGTAATTGCTGCCAAAGGTGTTTCAACAAAGTACTGAGTAAAGGGTCTGAATACTTATGTAAATGTAATATTTCACTTTTTTATTTTTAATACATTTGCAAAAATGTCTAAAAAACTATTTTTGCTTTGTCATTATGGGGTATTGTATGTAGATTGATGAGGGAAAAAAACAATTTAATCCATTTTAGAATAAGGCTGTAACGTAACAAAATGTGGAAAAAGTCAAGGGGTCTGAAAACTTTCCGAAGGCACTGTATATATATCAGTCAACTACAGCTAACTAGGTTTCCACAGGATTTCAAATAGAAGGGAACGGCGAGTTGGTTGTGTGATGGATCTGCTTTGGCTTGCTTTCTTGTTGGCTACCCAGCTAACTTAGTTAACCTTAATAGCTAACGTTAGAACGCTAGCTTTACTACGGCTTCTAAAAACAGCCAACAGGCCAATTCTTACAAACCACATACACTGAACAAAAATATGAACGCAACATGTAAAGTGTTGGTCCCATGTTTCATGAGCTTAAATAAAAGATCCCAGAAATGTTCCTTATGCACATTAAGCTTATTTCTCTCAAATGTTGTGCACAAATTTGTTTACGTCCCTGCTAGGGAGCATTTCTCCTTTGTCAAGATAATCCATCCACCTGACAGGTGTGGCATATCAACAACTTGATTAAACAGCATGATCATTACACAGAAGCACCTTGTGTGGGGACAATACCATAAGCCGCCTCCAATGTCGTTTTAGAGAATTTTGCAGTACATTCAAACGGACTCACAACTGCAGACCACGTGTAACCACGCCATCCCAGGACCTCCACATCCTGCGTCTTCACCTGCGGGATCGTCTGAGATCAGCCACCCGGACAGCTGATGAAACTGTGGGTTTGCAAAACCGAATAATTTCTGCACAATCTGTCAGAAAGTCTCAGGGAAGCTCATCTGCGTGCTTGTCGTCCTCACCAGGGTCTTGACCTGACCGTAGTTCGGCATCGTAACCGACTTCAGTAGGAAAATGTTCACCTTCGATGGCCACTGGCACGCTGGAGAAGTGTGCTCTTCACAGATGAATCCCGGTTAAAACTGTACCAGGCAGCATGCAGACAGCCTGTATTGCGTCGTGTGGGCGAGCGGTTTGCTGATGTCAACGATATGAACAGAGTGCCCCATGGTGGCGGAGGGGTTTAGGTATGGGCAGGCATAAGTGACAGATAATGAACATAATTGCATTTTATCGATGGCAATTTTAATGCAGAGATACCGTTACGAGATCCTGAAGCCCATTGCCGTGCCATTCATCCGCCGCCATCACCTCATGTTTCAGCATGATAATGCACGGCCACCATGTCGCAAGGATCTGTACACAATTCCTGGAAGCTGAAAATGTCCCAGTTATTCCATGGCCTGCATACTCACCAGACATGTCATCCATTGAGCACATTTTTGGAATGCTCTGGATCGACGTGTACGACAGCGTTCCAGTTCCCGCCAATATCCAGCAACTTTACACAGCCATTGAAGAGGAGTGGGACAACATTTCACAGGCCACAATCAACAGCCTGATAAACTATGCGAAGGAGATGTGTAGAACTGCATGAGGCAAATGGTGGTCATACCAGATACTGACTGTTTTAGTTTTTTATCCACGGCCCTACTTTTTTTTAAAGGTATATCTGTGACCAACAGATGCATATCTGTATTCCCAGTCATGTGAAATCCATAGATTAGGGCCTAATGAATTTATTTCAATTGACTGATTTGCTTATATGAACTGTAACTCAGTAAAATCTTTGAAATTGTTAAAAGTTGTGTTTATATTTCTGTTTGAAATAGAAGTGACTGGCGAGATAGGAAAGAGGACAAAGCCTATACAACAACTAACACAAGCTGTGGATCGCTTGGCTTGCTAACTAGCTTGTGCGCCCTCCTGAGCCTGTGTCTCCCCTAATCTCATTTTCCCCACTGGAGAATGATGTCATTCTCCAAGCCAATTTCAAGCATTTTTGATGGTTTGTTTCAAAAATAAGTTTTCCGAGTGGGTTCTCTAATTTATGCTTTGGCCACAACTAGTAAAAGACGAGTCAACAACATTATTGAGGTATGAGCAAACAGAATATGAGCTTTTACATTTTTTGATTTTCATGACCTTAAAAGCTTAACTGTAACCTACTGCGCTTTAAAAACTTGACCGTGACCAATGTGTCCAAACATCTGACAGCAACCCTCTTACACACAGCTGTCAATGCATATTGGGCTCTGGTCAAAAGTAGTGCACTATATAGGGAATAGGGTACAGTCTAGGTTACCTTGTATGGCGTAAGGGTCTTCAGGGTAGGTTTCCCTGTCATAGAGGAAGGGGTGGTACCTCAGGACCCCCTCCACTGTTCCTTCATTGTCTGTGCAGGCCTTGAACTCGAACGTGTCAGCCGATGCGTTGATGTAGAGCGTCTGCATGTCGTTGTCGATCTCTCTGAGGTTCACCATGCGAGGGATCTTGGGGAACTTCTCCAGCAGAGAGATCTGAACAGCAGATAAATATCAATATAGTATCACAAAACTATAGTTATAAAACAGACAACTTCAAAGATTGATGACTATTGTCTGTAGCACTACCATAAAATAAAACATAATTACATGGTTATTTAATAAAAATAGTCACTTAAATGCAATGACCTTCTCACCTGAATGTCAATGTTGGAGACACAATCAGAGTTTCGGTAGGAGGCTTTCATGTCATTCCCATTTAGGCCGTGAATGTAATAGTGATACAAGTGGCTGTAAACAAAGCAGATTGTCATTTCTATAATTTGTTCAAAGAGTAATATCTAAAGACGACAACAACCAATCGGATTGAAAGGTGGTGGTGGGTATTTGGGATGGTGCAGGTCAGGTCGTATCCCAATATTAGACCTCTAATTAATGAGACGAGGTTTAAGGACATTCCATAATGAAAGCATGCAAGATAAGTCATGGTCCAATGACCGTACCTGCTAGCAGCATGTGTCCCGCGTCCGAAGCTACATCCATAATATCGGTAGACGACTCCAATTGGAGAACCACTGTTTGCGTCACCGAGCAGTGAACAAGAAACTATTAAATCCAGTTTAGATGCCCCCTCCCGAAATCAACACCAAACATGGATTATATGTTGTGTTCTCACTTTGCGTGTACACTGGTCGGTGTTTCATACCTGTTTGTCTAGTTAATCAGCCTCGCAATACGGGCACCATGCTGTCCAAGATGGGAAGTACAGGAAAGGTGTGCGCCAAAGCCAGAAAAAAAACATAGGCATCCATATTAAATTTGATTTGGGGAGGGGGGTAGCATCTAAAAACTTGATTTAATAGTTAATTGTTTGCTGCTCGGCGATGCAAAGGGCGATTCTCCAATCTACCGATTATGGATGTAGCTTCGGACGCGTGACATGCTGCTAGCAGGTATAGTCATTGGACCATGACTTATCTCACACGCTGTCGCTATGGAATGTCCTTAGACCTTGTCTCATTAATTAATTAATATTGGGCAAGTCAGGTGGGTGAGCAGACTCACGCCAGTTCTCTAGTCCACAGGTGAAAGTCCTGCTTGAGGAAGGTGATGTGTTCAGGCTGGACCCCCGTCACCACCACGGCCGTGAAGCTGTCCTTTCCCACCTCCTCAGAGATCAGCCCGTGGAGGAAGCGCTCCTCGTCGTCGCTCACGTGGGACGAGTCACCCATCTGCGGGGTGGAGGATTGAACATGGCTGTCATTACATAGAGGATGGCCACTGAGGGAAGGGTACAGCAGTTGGCCCCCGATACTGACAGTTCCAGAATGGATGGATTGAGGACACCTTTTGGGGATCACATCACCATTTTGAGTGATCTGGGAGTAATCCCTTACCTTCCGGTTTCTGATAAAACCACTATAAATATCTTCCTTGTTCCGCTCCTTCCTCTCAAACTCTTCTTTTGAAATGATGAGTTCATGGACATCTGGGGAGCCCGCTGGTTTGGTGATCATCTTTAACAAAGACAGAGATATCAAGTCACATAGTAGCGCATCACAGTCCATTAGGGGAATATGGTAGAACACAAGAGGAACAATGGCCAATAATTCTACATTTACCCTGGTTGACTGTCCAATGTAGAACACTGCTTGTTTCCCTCCTACTCCAAAATATGATATATCACTGTTGAGACTGCGAGGGACTGGATCAGGACGAACATACCCAGCGTGATCACTAGTGAGACAAACAGGATCACTGACGACAGATAAATGGAAAGTACCAAAAACTAATTTCAAGTGTATACTCGTATTTATTTATTTGGAAAGTGCATTTTAATTTACATTTACTGTGGGTCATTGAGACGGGTCTGACCGCATGACCTGATCTGAACAGGTCAGATCATGTGATGTGGAAAAACTCCCGGCCCTACTCTTGATAAACCAACCTTGAAAACGTGCCGGTTTCCCTGCTGAATTTGGAGAGCCTGTACACAGCCCAGTTATTAAGCTGCTTGGAGGTCATTCCACAGCCGTTGTCCATGATAACCACTGCATGTTTCCCCAAGGACTCATCAAACAGCTGGGGGAAGAGATGAGAAACAATCAACTACCGTTGTATCCCATTCCATCAATACTGTAGGGGTGCAGAACACAGACCTTTATAAGAAAGCACATCACAATATGTATGCATCACTTTCATTCAAGACCACAATTACGCATGTGAGGTTTACAACAGTTAGAAAAAAAAAATTGGGAGAGAAAAAAAGCTGTAGTATCTCACCAATCGGATGTCTATGGTCCTCACTCCTGTGTTGTGCGATGTCGCTGACAGTGCATTGTCGATTAGTTCTGCAAAGGCATACGCTGGGAGGGGGGGGAACAAAGCTTTAATTAACTATAGGAAACGATAGGCCCTTTAACGCCGCTTCTTCTGGGTCATAATTAGCCCGGGGCCCATATCCACAAAGCCTCACAGAGTAGAAAATTGGTCATAAGTGCTGAGCATAGACATTTTATTCAGTGTGGGGCAGTGTGAACACGGCTAATGAATACAAACAGGACTGTATATTGTTGGTTTGGGCTGGAGAAGGTACAGTATTTCAGAGGCACTCACGTAAAGACTTCTGGCCCTCACTAGCATAGTACTCATACATGCCACTCTGGACCAGTGTATCGTAGTGAGGGAGGAACACAATGTGTTCCTTAGTTGCTGCGGGCAGGGTCTGGTCCTCGCTCTGCAACAGGTGGAGAGTGTTTCCTTGTTGAAGTTCCTCTGAAAGAGATGACACATCAGCAACATAACTTACTGTCACTCATCTCTTATTCCCCTTGTATAAAGGCTTATTTGTGACCCAATGCCTGACTATTATTATACCAAAAACATGTTACACTGATTAATCCAAGCCATGTGCCCTTTTTTAATTATAAATTAAAAATTGGTCTGGCATTTCGGCATTTCTTTCTAGCACTACACCAGGTAGCCCTGACTGGAATGTCACTTACCATATCTGTCCAAATCTATTCCTTTTCTGTCAGTTGTTGTCAAGACAAACGTTTCGTTGGAAGGAATGGCAAATTCCTAAGGCGAGAACACATGGGAAATAGTTGTATATCTACCTCTGCAGATATGACACGTTTTTATAATTTGGTGAATGGTTTAGATATCGTATTCACAACAAATGTGACAACAACAAATGGGACAACTTGTTTATAACGTGCTAGAAAGCTATTAACAATTTAATTAAAACATTAAATTGGCAAATATGACAGCTACGAATATTATGGATCAATACATTTGCCACGATCGGCCATGTCGGCTATCTAGCCAAGCTATCTGAGTGAACTAGTTAGTTAATTCCAAGCATGGTGGGAACTCATTAATTGTCAAGAGCCAGCTGTTGCAAATTTGCAATCAAGCAGGCAGCTGCCTGGCTAACATATCTCTGCATAACTAACGACGTTAGCTAGCTAGCTAGCTACTGCACCTTTGATACAAATTGAAGGAAGTCGTTGAAGTCCAAGCCATTTATGTCCAGAACTCTCTCCGTTGCATCGACGTCTCTTTCCGGGCGACAGTCGAATACTACCACTCGTTTATGTGGTTTATCAGACCCGTTAACTCCATTTTTACTCTGTAAAGTTTGTGTTCTACAACTATTGGCAATGGCAGACGTTGTCACATCTCCCGACTCCGCCATGTTTCTTCTTCAGGTGAAAGAAGTTGTGAGTATGCGCAATGTACTGTGTATCTACTGCGTGAGCTGGGTCGTTACTAGCTTCCACAAAATCATAAACCCCGCCTATTTCTACAATTTATTTTCACACTAACCCTAACCACACTGCTGACATTATGCCTAACTATAAGCTTAAAAATTTAGACGAAATATCAACATTTGTTTTCCTAATTTGTTTAGGATATAGCCAATTTTGACATTGTGGCTGTGGAAACGCGCGCGCTGGGGTGTATTCATTGGTCAAATTCCGTTAAACGTTTGGTCTGTTACTCTAGGAAGCAAACGAAACGTTTTGCAACGGAATCGGCGCCTGGGGTGTACTCTGGATGTATAAGTTACGAAAACTGTTTACCGAACCAAACAGAAGCAAATGGAGCAAAACAAGGGTTTATATCCGACAAATTCAGTTATGTCCCTCCTGGTTTAGTTCTGTTTCCTTCCGTTTAAGAAACGTTTTGCAACAGAATTGGCGTAATGAATATGCTCCAGGTTTGGCGAATGCACGTGACAAACAAGCATCATGGCGGCGCACAGAAAACCCAGCAAAGAAACGAAATGTGTTGAGTAAGTAGCAAGCAAGTCAGTCACCTCCACAAGGTACGCTTATGGACACTCACGGCATGTAAAGATATCAAAGAGAGAGTTAGTAGAGAGTAGTTTGCCAACCAGACTGGCTATGTCGGTTGTGTTTAGAAATGCCAACGGGTTGCTGTTGGACGCTTGTTCACTTGTCGATCAGGGTGTCCAACTATGTACTTCGGAGAGAAAATCAGCCAGTGGAAAGTCGTATTTTAAATGTTGTTTTAAACATGAGTGTTTTCAGATTTTAAAGTCTCACGTTCGCGTTAAAGACTATTGTACTGTGACCACAAACGACAGTGCCGTCTCGGACGCAGTGCTACAGAGGAGTGAGAATAACACTTCAGTGGATTGTAAACCGTCAAAGGTAAATGGCGGGGGGGCTGTCTATTTCTTTATATGTATGTACGTCTCAAATCAAATAAGTGTCACATGCGCCGAATACAACAGGTGTAGACCTTACAGTGAAATGCTTACTTACAAGCCCTTAACCAACAATGCAGTTTTAAGAAAAATAAGTGTTAAAGTAATTACTAAAATAAACTGAAGTAAAAAATACAAATAATTAAAGAGCAACAATAAAATAATTGTAATGAGGCAATATACAGGGGATACCGGTACAGCGTCAATGTGCTGGGGCAAAGTTAATTGAGGTAATATGTACATGTTGGTAGAGGTAAAGTGACTATGTATAGATAATAAACAGAGAGGAGCAGGTCAATGCAAATACTCCGGGAAGCCATTTGATTAGCTGTTCAGGAGTCTTATGGCCTGGGGGTAGAAGCTGTTAAGAAGCCTTTTGGTCCTAGACTTGGCTAGACATGTCTGTCTGGAGAGTGAAGCTAACTTGCTGGCCTGCCAGGTAATATTGCCTTGAAACTCGTTTGCAGCATTTGTTTTAACCACTGATCTTTGATTTATTCAATCCTACAGAAAAGAAAACGAAAACGCAATGATCTGAACCAAGGAGAAATTGATTCACTGGCCTTCCACCACAAGGTAATCTTATTTGTTTACCATTACTTAGTTTACCCATTACCATTACTCACAGACTTTTAATTGTTGACCACTGCTTATCATTGTGTTATGACCAGATCAGGTTTGCCATTTTGGAGGGGACCAAATCCTTGGTGGATGCTGGGCTCTCCTGTGGGTACCTGAGTGAGGCCAAAGATGCTCAGGAGGATCCCCTGCCTTCCCAGGAATGTAACCTGGCAGCCTTGTGTGACATGGCTAAAGAGCTCCCTCTAGTGAGTGAACATGGAGAGGACCCAGTTCAGTTCATTGGGTCTGAGGATGGCTGCAGTACAACACACCTTGACCTGTTCACACGGATCACAGAGAATTGTATGGACTGTGCCATGGAGGTGACGCTGATGGGAGAGAATTACATTATCCCACCACGATGTGCCTTCCTGCTCTCAGATTTTGCCAGAATGCAGCCCCTGGTTGGCTGTGAGTGTGTACAAAACCTGATCATGATAAACAGCTTACTTTTGCTGATGTATGTTTTGTTAGTGCAGAAATACATTATCTTTATAAATCATTACAACTCTAAAAATGTGTTGAGGAATCGAGTGGCGAGAAGGCAAGGCTTCAGTGAACTAAATAAGGATCCTCTCTGCCTGTGTAGGCCTATGTCTTAGAGCAGGGTTTCCCAAACTCGGTCCTGGGCCCCCCCGGGGTGAATAATTTTTCCCCCCCTAGCATTACACAGCTGATTCAAATAATCAAAGCTTAATGATGAGTTGATTATTTGAATCAGCTGTGTAGTGCTAGGGCAAAAACCAAAACGTGCACCCAGAAGAGGCCCCAGGACGAGTTTGGGAAACCCTGTCTTAGAAAATGGATTATTTTGCAGATGGAAAGTTGTTCGACCTCATTGTCCTGGATCCTCCATGGGAAAACAAGTCTGTCAAAAGGAGCGGCAGGTTAGCTTAAATGGCATTCTCTTTCAGTGTGATTTTATTCCAAGCAACATCCACTGCAATGTATGACTCTGTGAACCTCCAATTCTGTTTTGACCATATTGTGTATTTCTCCTGTTGACCTCTAGGTATAGCTTTCTGCCCTCCTCCCAGCTCAAACGGCTCCCTGTCCCCCTGCTGACCTCCACGGGCTGTGTGGTGGTCACCTGGGTGACCAACAGGCCCAGCCACCTGCGCTTTGTCAGGGATGAGCTGTACCCACACTGGGGCGTGGAGGTGCTGGCAGAGTGGTTCTGGGTCAAGGTAGAACACAAAGGAACCTAGAATTGATCAAAGTCATTATTTAGTTTAAATGACACTAATAAATGGTGGTGGTAAAAAGTGGTCATGTTTCATCTAGGACCTCTAACGTTGTTTGTTTCAGAAATTAGCAATATAATCTTTATGAACATTTGCATACATTTTCTCTGATGTATTGTCTGTGTTTTCTCCCTCAGGTCACCAGGTCAGGGGAATATGTGTTTCCACTGGACTCTCCACATAAGAAGCCTTACGAGGTGTTGGTACTTGGTCGATATCGTGGGTGTGGACACCACTCACCCAGGTGTGACAATGGATTACATTTTTCACATGAATTGCTTAAAGGCCTGGTGCAGTCAAAAATGTGATTTTATATATACAGTATTTCCACACTGAGGTTGGAATAATACGGTGAAAATGATAATGCCCTTTTAGTGTAAGAGCTGTTTGAAATTGCACTGAAATTTCAGCCTGTTTTGGTGGGATTGAGTTTTGTCCTGTCTGGTGACATCACCAGGCGGTAAATTAGTTAATAGACCAATAAGAAAGAGTTACAAACCTCTCTGCCAGTAACAGTTAGTTTTCAGTTTTCCCCTCCTCACTCAGAACACTCCCAGACAGTCTTAGCAAAATTCTTGCTTGAGAAATTGCTCTTTGCTAAGAAGCTATTTTTGTTTATTTTTGACCATTTTAATTAAAAACAATCACTGTAAGGTACTTAATTGTTACCCAGAAATGATTTAATATTGAGAGAAAAACAGCTGTATTGGACCTTAAGTCTTCTGTGTATTTTCTTTCATTACTGGAACATTTGATCTCTTCCAAAACATGATGTGCTTTCTCCATCTCCTTTACAGCTCTCTGAGGAAGACCGAGCTCCCTATGGAGGAGCAGCGTGTGATTGTCAGTGTCCCATCAGCCCTACACTCCCATAAACCTTCACTCTCAGGTCAGTATTCCCAACACGTCCTGGTTCCACCAACACGTCATAAGTATGTCAGCGTCATAAGAACGTAATGTGGTAGACAAGTGCGTAGGAATGAATTAATAAAGTTCCAGTAATGAAATTCATAATTGGAGAAATAGTTCAACTGAACAGAGTTTCACCACTAGAGGGCAATGCTGTGACATAAGTGACCGCGATTGCTGCGTTTTGACCTGGTTCTAACTATCAGTGCTCTGTTCTGACTCTCCCTCACTCACTAAAAGCACAAGACAATGCCTTGCTATTAAACTGAAGGACATGAGCTGCAGGGTCTGTGCTCTAACCTGTTCCAATGGCTAATTGTAAACACAGTTTGTCACGATGTGCTGCATTATACACCCATGAATTGAATTCACGCCCTGCGACAGTTTACAAATGCCTGATTGAAACTTAAAACACTTCTGTGGTGTGGTTG
Source organism: Coregonus lavaretus (assembly GCF_964263955.1). Classification (NCBI taxonomy): domain Eukaryota; kingdom Metazoa; phylum Chordata; class Actinopteri; order Salmoniformes; family Salmonidae; genus Coregonus; species Coregonus lavaretus. The sequence continues at coordinate 18,550,680 of NC_139989.1, forward strand.
TCTGTACGGTCTGATTTGCCTTTGATTGTTAACGAGTCAAACCTTTGCTCTGATCCATACAATGTTGTTTAGAAAGCAATGATGAGACCTTGAAGACAATGATTATGTAGAGTCTATGAATGAGTGGGGCTTGACATCAACTCTCTGCTTCTTCAGGGAAAGCGATTTATTGCGCTTTTTATTTACTTGGGGAGGAAGAGGTTTGTCAGTGCCCTGTCAGCTGAATATACAAGATGATTCTGGGAAAGTGGCATGATATTCTGAGATTTAAATTCATTATGACTACATTGTAGAAGTCTTGCGCTTTAACTATTGGGTTGAGAATATATTATGAGTCTAGTTACTCTTTGTTTCATAGCTTTGTCTTTTCATTGTTCAAATAAAATAATTGAACACTATCTTTGGCAAGAGTTGCAGCAAAACAGTGTGATACTCAGGGAAAACCCAGACATGCGTAGACCTGCTCCATAGTATAGCAGGATAAATAGTTTTTTCCCAGCCATGATTGATAAGTCAACTGTCTAGTATTTCACACTTGCCAAGTAACCATCATAATTTGAGCCGCTGTCATTCTGAATTTTTGTGTTTTTATATATCACTTTTTGGTGACGTCATCCCCTTCTCATCCCTGTCTCTGGCCTTCCAGCGAATCCCCCTCCAACCCCTCTGAGTAGCAGGGAGGCTGTGGTGGGAGTGGGCGTGGTAGAACGCAGTGCTGCTGGGATGAAATGTCAGAGGAGCTGGTCCCGCAGAGAGGTGCCACGGCACATTAAAATAACCCATGATAAAGAGGCATAGAACGGACCTTTTTTGATCCTGAAAGGTTTTATCGACCCGTTGGCAAAAAGGAACATCCGGACGTGGGCATTAATGCTGAATATTCACTCTGTAGTACCCAGGGGCGGGAAAAGGAATTAGGCTGCTGTCCTTTTCTCACACCCCCTCTGGTGGATTCTTATGCAACAGCTTGAAATGGTGAATATCAACAGTGCCAAGTCTCTAAACCACCCCCCTCTAAAACACGATGAAGTCCTCTTCCTCAGTCACTGTTACCACAGGGCATTATCCCTGTTAGGGGATTGGAGCACTAGTGGTGTATGCAGTCCATGTGTTTGGATGTGCCAGGTCTGGAGGCAGTGGCCAACTCCTTACCCCTGACCTCGGTATGACATCACAGCGGATGTCCTAAACACAGAGGGCGGAGCGGAGAGTGACCCTGTGATCCGATAGCTCTCTACCCCCTCTCCCCCAGTGACATCAGACGTGCGTGTGTGTGGCTGCAATAGGGGCGCAGAGGGACACCAACGCTCTCTCTCCTCCGCAGAGATCCAAACACATCCTCGCCAGATGGCCGAAACTACAGAAAAAAAGTGTTTATGCTCCTCGGAGTGTGAATAATCTGTTTGCTTTTAATTGCGGCTCCTAAAAACTTTGGTAATTGGCTAAAGTTGAATATCATCCTCCCAGCATTGTATTGTAATCAGCGGCTAATTGGCTGTGCCCTCCTCATGCCCGCCCGATGCACTGGCACCCAGCCAGCGTGTGTGAGATTCTAATTGACTGGTGAAAAGTTGTGTTACTGTTAAACTCAGAGCAGAACCTGAGATATTGGTGGGTGATTTTATATTTGTCGTATTTCACATGTACAAGTGTGTGTGTGTGATTCGGAAAAGTTTTTTTGCATATCCCAACTTGACCCTGGAGCAATTAGGGTTAAGTGCCTTGCTCAAGGGCACACTGACACATTTTTCATCTTACCGGCTTCAACCACTAGGCTAGCTGCCGCCTTGGGGAGGTGAAAGGCAGGGAAAATAACTTTACTCACTCACAGCTGGAGGGGCTGAGTAAGGTGATATATGTACAGTATTCCTACACACATTTCCACCACTTTTAGCCAGTGGTGTAAAGTACATAAGTAACAATACTTTAAAGTACAACTTAAGTAGTTTTTGGGGGTATCTGTACTTTACTATTTATATTTTTGACAACTTTTGCTCTACTATATTCCTAAAGAAAATATGTACTTTTTACTCTTTATACATTTTCCCTGACACCCAAAAGTACTCGCTATATTTCGAATGCTCAGGCAGGACAGCAATATGCTCCAATTCACGCACCTATCAATATAACGCGTTGTCATTCCTACTGCCTCTGATCTGGTGGACTCCCTAAACACAAATACTGCGTTTGTAAAAAAAATAATCTGTGCCCGTCTGTTCCTAAATACAAAAAAAGAAATAATCATTGTGCCGTCTGGTTTGCGTAATATAAGGAATTTGATGTATAGCTTTTACTCAAGTATGACAATTGAGTACTTTTTCCACCACTGTAGTTAAGTACATTTAAAACCAGATATTTTTAGACTTTTACTCAAGTACTATTTTACTGGATGACTTTTACTTGAGTCGTTTTATATTAAGGTATCTTTACTTTTACTCAAGTATGACAATTGAGTACATTTTCCACCACTGCTTTTAGCAAACACTTTTATCCAAACCGATTTACAATACAGTGAGATAATCAATATTTATGTTCCCTGTGAGACTTGATCTTGGCGTTGCTAGGGCCACGCACTTACCATCTGAGCCACACAGGACCGCACACACTGCAGTTTATTATTTGTGAATGTTTGTGGTTTTATAACCTCCATCGCTCAAAGTATTCATTTCCTGAGATGCCTCACTTTCAAAATGAATGGGTTGCGATCAGGTGGGGCAGTAGAACAGCGCTGTCATCAATACCCTTAACCTGGCTGTCCCAGGATCAGTTTGACAGGGTGTGTCCCAAACGGCACCCTATTGCTTATTTAGTTCACTACTTTTGATGAGTCCTGGTGTAAAGTAGTGCACTAAAATAGGGAATAGGATGCCATTTGGGATTTACACAGAATGTGCAGGGTCTAAACTCAAGGCAGCAGTACTGAGATGACTGAGAGAAACATCACATAGAGCTACGTTGAGCCGCCTGGCAAGCCGCAAGTCTCCTGCCTCTTGTGTCTTGCCTTGAGTTTTGAGATAATTAGACCTTTTATTCCCTCTCCAAACTTTGAGAGCTGAGTCACCGATCAGAGTGGTTCTTCTGTGTTAGTCTGTGAGGTTTTCATTTTTGCCCCCCCCCCCCCCCAACGTCTTTCTGACGTGTTTCGTAAGAGAGTGTGTAGGCTGGGCAGGTTTAGGGGGATTGAGGAGGGGGGTGGACGGGGGCTTAGACTCTGGGGTTTTGGCGCTCATTAACCCGCCTAGTGTAGGGTGAGTGGCATGTGTGAGCGGGGCGTGAGCACGCATGTGAATGAGCAGACAGCCCCAGAACAGGGGCGGAGATGAAGTGAACCCTATTGGTCAGGAATGCTGTTCCTGGAAAGCCATTGTTCCTCCACTCAAGGACAGCCAGAATGCCCACACGCGAATCCAGCATTCATTGGCAAGCCAGACATAAAGCCCCCACTCCCCCTTCTGCACCAACTAAATACCCCCATAGAAATTACAAATCTGAGCAGGATCTGCCTATCAGAATAATCTATTTTTTCGAATCTTCTCTGAGGACATCTAAAAATGAAACCATATTTTTCTTGAACTCCCATCCTCTTCTTCATTGACAGATATTAGAATGTGAGATAGATGAGTGGAATAGAGTTCAGAAACTGAGTGACAGAACTGGGGATCGAACCTGTGCCTCAAGGGGTACCTGCTGTCCGCAGGCGGCAGCACTACCAAAACACCAGCCCTAAGCACTCTTCTATTTCTTTGTTTCCCTCCACAGAGGTGTTAAGGCCGTACGTGGGTGCTGACGCCCAGTGCCTGGAGCTGTTTGCCAGAAGCCTACAGCCAGGATGGACCAGCTGGGGCAACGAGGTGATCAAGTTTCAGCATGTCAGTTATTACACCGTGGAGCCTACAGACAAGCCCACAGATGAGCCTACAGACGAGCCCACAGAGGAGCCTACAGACAAGCCTACAGATACGACTACATAATCCTAACTTGAAGAGCCCTCTCCTCACTTCTCTCTACCTCCTCCAACACCGGACTAATCATCACAGTTTAATAGCATACCGTCGAAGCTTTCCACATCAAAATCCCATTTCGTTTTCATAAAGTCAAGGAGCCCCTGAAATCTCTCCATCTCCTTTGATCTGTTATTTTCTTTCATTTGGGACTCTTGATTTGTGTTTCTGGGTCGTAGTATGTTGGGGGGTGGTGACTCACCGAGCCGGTGATGCGATGGAGGGTAGATGAAAGTGCATTGCTCCGGAGCTCAGATCAAGGTTGATGTTTCGAGCCGAAGCTAATAGCGTATAGCTCTGTTATGTTCAGACACACAACTGTGTGTTACCTCAGAGCGGTGTGTTGTGCATTGATGATGGAGCATTGCTGGCATAATGTCTGGTTGAATAATTATCGAAGTGTACGTACGTGGTTTTATAATGTGCTGAAATGTGTTAGGTAATGTGGATCTATTTAAATCGAAGAGTTGAATAAAGAAACCAAACTTTGTGGTGAGTTTTGTATCACTCGACCCAACCAGCCATAGATGGTCATAGATGCTCTGATTGGCCATAGATGCTCTGATTCTGTGAGGACATTTGCCCTGTCCCATTGTAGAGATTTGATCTATCCTGCACTCTTTTTGATGTTTCTGAGTGCAATGTCTGTGTCCCAAATGGCACCCTATTCCCTTTATAGGGCTCTGGTCAAAAGTACTGCTCTATAAAAGGAAATCGGGTGCCATTTGGAATGCACACTGGCTGTCGTCCAGGTTACAGAGAGAGACCACCAGTTTGACTGCGAGCCACTGAGTCTGCCCTTGTATGTAGGAACCAAACAACAATAACACTATGTCATCCTCACACCATCCCTACCTACTAGTTTGGAAGGTGCCAAAATGAACTTATTTTTTTGCCACCTCTCACACCTTCATCCATCCCTGGCTCCCCATGTGGCTGGGTAAGGTATGGGCTGGGTGGGGGTACTCTAATGGGTCTTTAGTTTCTGTCTTTAGGACTGTCACAGAGCCGGATGAGTTACTGCCACTGCAGCACACAGCATAGCAATCACTAATGAATCCAGAACAGGATCATTTCCGCATTAGACACATTCTCTCTTTGTTTCTTTCTCATCCTCCATCTATTTCTTTCCCTCTCACGACAGGAGGAAAACATGAATGAGAAACAGCAGAATGAGAGGATAGATGTATTGTAATGTATTCCTGTCTGGGTAAGGAGGTAGACTCAGAGATATTGGACACTTACCACAGATTGAATTAAAGGAGTGTAGCGCTTTCTCATTAGTCTGCTTCCCAGGTGAGCACTTATTGATTTATTCTTGTTATTGGGAGTTGTCAACTCCTGAAATCCCATGGAGATGTGGCAAAATAAATACCACATTTGGAAAACAAACTTCTTGGTTGAATCAATACTCAGGCTGTAATGTAGCTGGAATCATAGTTACGAAAACATGATTTAAAAATGTACATTTCTGCCTTTGACAAAAACAAATGTGTTGTCTTTCACATAGGCTGCAACTGTGTTTGCATCAGTTTCAAAGGCAGCCAATTAGTGTTGAACATCTCCAAAAGCCTTGCTGTTGTACTGTTAGGAAAAGATGCCTATGAAGGAGTGGCCTTCACAAAAGACATTCATTTTCAAATGTATTCATACAAAGTATTTATACAGCAAGTTCTGTTTATTCAGTCGTTTATCAAACATTCTAGTTACAAGAGCTTTTCCTTCATTTCCAACCAATTGCAGTCAGTCGTGTTTCTTGTTTTCTACCGGTCCAGCGATGGAAGTGGCTAATTGACACAGGTGTTCCAGTTCAGTAATTAAGTCGCCTGCCATGTTAAATAGGTGTGCCAGAATGTTTGGGGAAGTTGATTGTCTTTTAACAAGGGTGAGCCACAGCTGTTTTTACCTGCCAATTTGTATGTTTTAACTTGCAATTTAAAGGGATAATTGACCCCCAGAAATACAAATATGAAACTCTTGTCAATTTGATGAAAGCCTATGTTTTATCAGTGGGTAAAATAAACATTTACCCCATGATTTAACTTCTAAGTGGTCCATCTGTGAAATCAGAAAATTGTGTAGGAATGAATCATAGGTACATGGTTCTCGTCACTGGAGATAGTGTGACGTTATCGCGTTTCATAACGCTTTTAAAACAATTACCTGCACTCCAGATCGCCAAATCAGCCAATAGAAGGTATGGGCATATCCATCCGTTTATATCGTCATGAAAAAGTACTGTATATATTTCCCTTAGATGTGCTCAATCTAAACAGTGTACCAAATTATTCGACTCAGTTTCTCCTTCAAGTACCATCTTTCAATGTGTCTGTGAGAAAGGGCCGTTGTTGCCATAGTAACGTTCTCTGCACTAGTTCTGTGCAGTGACGAACTGCAAGTTGTGACAACTCGGTGAGATAGACTCCTAAATTGATAGTGCAGTTTGTTTAGGCGAGTTTAAAGATTGCTAACTACTTCATATGCTGATATTGACTTTGGTATTATTGTGTAGCTACATTTGCTAGCCAGCCCAGAGAGAGCATTGCATTGTGGGTTTTGAAGTTGACTTGAGCTGCAACAGATTTCCACAGCTATTTTCACTGTCGCTACCAACCTTGTTATAGTGACAAAATGAAACGTTTGTTCACAAAAAATATTGTTTTCACATAGTGATATTTAACACAGTTTAACACGGTTAATCATAGGAATTAGTGGTTTGGGGTGGATTATCCCTTTAAGTACTTTTGAACCGTTTTTATTCTCGTTATTTTTTAAACCTTTTAAGTGTCAGAGAAACCGTTGCTCTCTCACAATGCTTGTTGTTTCTCTCATTAGCATTACGGACATAGTTGTAATACTGCAAACACTTATTGGGAGGTTACATCAATAATAGATGTTTAAAGCTAATTTAAAGAGGAGGCTTGCCAACTCATTTCCCCAAGTGATACTTTTTCAACACAAACCAGGTTTCCATCCAACCATTTCATGCGGATTACCTGATGCGTGAAAAAAGTCACGACCGTGCTGATGCAAACAGGAAATGCCTGTACAATTGTATAAATGTGAACAGACAATTTGTTCGTTCGACATGGTGGGATCTTTTTGTGTGTGTGTGTAAAATTAATTATGCGAGAAATGGCGGTGGAAACGCCTTTATGCGCAAATATTGATATAATAACCATCATATCGAAGTAAACTTGGGTTTACACGCGATAATATGTTGTGTGGTCCTCCCACTACGAATCGGGAAAGCATGCAGTTTATTAGGCTACAGATGAAATAAATTATGGTGCACTTCACAGGGTGATGAAAATGCACAGTAATGACCTTGATGCTCCTTTCCAATAAATATCGAGGATCTTATTCTGGTGACATGATGATCGATGCTTGGCTGCCTTTTGTCAAAAAAATTATAATCTTGCTCTTAAACATAATCTTATCATGTAGGTAGCCTACCCACACTGTATCTGCGAGCTGTTGGCTAGAGCGCACGTGCCAAGACCAGAGTGGGCACATTTGCTATATAACAAGACCAGAGTGGGCACATTTGCTATATAACACAACAGTTTTTGTGACAAAACCATCAGTAGAGTTGAAAATGCAATGGAAACCCATTTAACTTTATTTTTATTCGGTACATGGGAAGTTATTTTTATGTGCACAGCCTTTTATCTGCAATAAATCAATTTGATGGAAACACATCTCTGGTGGGAAAATGTGCTTATTGTTTTATGCAGATTTTAGAATATTCACATGAAAATCTGTCACCAATTGGATGGAAACCTAGCTATAGAGAGAAAGACAAGGGCAAAATAAAAGGAGAAAGAAACAAGGAAGATTAAAAACAAGGACCTCTTGAAATGATATGGACTGAAGTACATAGAGCAGTGTTTCTCAACTCTCTTTGTACTAGGGATGGTAGAATGCGCCTTCTCTTTGTAAGACTGCTTAGGTCAAAACTAGCACTATGTGTGCATGCCTCATATCGCCTTTCTCCTGAAGTGTACACTCGTTCACTACCTCCCACAAATCTAAAAGCATTGGATTGTTGGGGGCATGGGCTAGTGGAAGTTGCTATTATATTTCTTATACTAGTCATTTTCTTTCAAATCATGGAAGTGGACAAATGCACCCTTTGGGAGGAAGGAGAGATAATTGGGATAAAGGATGTACTAACTCAATTGGTTAATCTGACAGACTGGTCAGTGACGCGCTACGAAATGGTGCCGGTCAGCGGACTTTGGGTTGAAGATTGTAGAGTGTAATTTGAAGGTTAAGACCGAAATAGGACAACATTCTTGTTGGTTTGACACAAAACCTTGGTGGAACCATATTACTCTAGGCACTATTAATAGGCACCAAACTGACCAGATGATGTGGAATAAATTATAATCCAATCAGTAATGGCCTGCTTCCTTCTCCTGTGACAGTGTTTCACTTCCTGAACTGATCCATAATGCACTTGGGGTAATGATCACCAGTAATCATTATCCACAAAGAGCTTTGTTACACAGTGTTTATTGTGCGTCATCACCGTACCAGACCCTTTCATTGAAACCAAGACCTTGCGTTCTCACTTCAATTAACTAATACCGGTAAGTTTTACTGTATTCATGCAATATATGCCTACGTCTTCTTGGTTTGTGTACATACAGTGCTTAAAGCTCACTGTCAATACATCTCTCTGCTGTTGAAGGTCACCCAGGTATGCACAGCATACCTCACTTTCTAAAGTTTCAAGCCATTGTACAAGCCTTCGGATGATGAATTGAGTTGTAATTATGAAACAGGATTTTGATTGGACCTGCACATTGCAACGGAATGCCTTTCTTTAAACCAGGCGGCAGAGGGGGTGAAGTACTCCTAAATGTGCCGCCGATACGACAAAGCAAACCCGGTCGCCAAGGATTTCTGCACTGCCGCAGATCAAGGTATTGTGTGCGTCACCATGGTAACGTAGGCCATGCCATAGAAACGCTTCATCTTCAGCCTTGACTTTTTCAGACAGCCTCCATTTTGAAATTGCCCACTCACTCAAAGTTTTTCAAATGGATAATAGCTCAAACTATGTTGTGGTATTCCAACACGCACTTTCTCAACCTCATCCTCTTCATAAAGATTTCATTAGGCTTAGTTTTCTTCTTGGAGTTTTTCTCAGTTTCAATCTTCACTCTTCTTTCACACTCATGCACCCCCACACAGACAAGCTCCAACACGAATCTTCCATTGTGTGGTGAGTCACATCTGTAGAGCATCTACAGATGGACTACCAAATCAAGTGTGACCCTGTGTTATTATAAAAGTAAGTTTCTCTACACAACAGCATTTCACAGACATCATTCATTTCTGCTATGTACAGTTGCGGCCAAATATATAAAGTTGCGGCCAAATATATTGGCACCCTTGTAATTTTCTTAAATAATTCCCTATTTAATCTCTGTATTTTAGCTGAATACAACTATAGATTATAGCTATAATTTATAAATTCATTATAATTTATAGCTATAGATTGAGTGAGAGGTATACACTGAGTGTACAAAACAGTAGGAACACCTTACTAATTTTGAGTTGCACTCCCTTTTGCCCTCAGAACAGCCTCAATTCGTCATGGCATGGACTCTACAAGGTGTCGAAAGCGTTCCACAGGGATGCTGTCCCATGTTGACTCAAATGCTTCCCACAGTTGTGTCAAGTTTTTGGATTACCTTTGGGTGGTGGACCATTCTTGATACACACGGGAAACTGTTGAGCGTGAAAAATCCAGCAGCGTTGCAGTTCTTGACACACTCAAACCTGTGCACCTGGCACCTACTACCATACCCCTTCCAAAGGCACTTAAAATTTTTTGTCTTGCCCATTCACCCTCTGAATGACACACATACACAATCCATGTCTCAAGGCCTAAAAATCCTTATTTAGCCTGTCTCCTCCCCTTCATCTACACTGATTGAAGTGGATTTAAAAGTGACATCAATAAGGGAACATAACTTTCACCTGGTCAGTCTATGGTGTGGAAAGAGCAGATGTTCCTAATGTTTTGTTCACTCAGTGTTTGTTTTATCCCAATAAAAAAGGAAATAATTAAAAGTACTACATAGGGATATGACAAATGTAAAACATGTCTTAATATTTCAACTGCCATTCTTTTATTGTTTAAACTATAAGACAATTATTTAAATTACATGTGAATGTGAACATCACAATGCAGATATGGTCCTGCGTATGACAGCTAGGGAGCAATGCAGTTTAAACTACTGTAATCATGGCTACCAAACGGCACTCATCTTACTGCTGTCCCCCTACCACGCAGCAACGATGGTAGTTAATGCCGTTTTTATGTACTCTGCTGTGTGTCTCTCCTCCGTTCTCAGTGGTCAGTACATATCCCACTTCTCATCAATGTGATGGCTCGTTGCAGTGATGTCCCACTGGGCACAGACGTCAGTTCAACGTCTAGTTTTTATTTACATTTGGTTGAATTGTCAACTAATGTGAATTCAATGTGAAATCAACTAAACATTTCACCATGTCATTGGATTTAGGTTCAAAGTGGGTTGAAAAAAATACGAAATTCCCTTAGGTTAATTACTTTTTTCAAGTAACCCACAACCCTGGCGTTGCAAGCGCCATGCTCTACCAACTGAGCTACAATCATTTCTGTAATCAGCACTGTGATTTCTCACTCCGTCCCTTATCGCACTTATTTAGTGTGAAGAGCCTGTCTAATGTCTGTTGTTGGGGTCTGCCCTGCTGCCAGCAAAGGTTTGGATCTCATGGTGCCTTCCTTTCAGATGGTTAAGCATTGCACCTGTTCTGCCACCCAAAGGTAATCCAAAAACTTGACACAACTGTGGGAAGCATTTGAGTCAACATGGGACAGCATCCCTCTCGCAATTCCACCTCGCAAAGTTTGCATTTCACCATCTCATTTATCTTCTCAAAGTATTGCCATGAAGGACTTTGCTGTTGTCTCTTCCCTGTCTCACTCTGCCATCTTTCCAACTCTAAACGACGATGACGTGCGGAGTGCTTTATATACTAACGTTACAGCATTGTTGCGTAAAGGTATTTTTTAAATTTCTATTTTCCTGATGATGATCGGGACCTGTTAGTGGTAGTTTTGTGATAACTGCACTGTGATTCATATTGACAGGGCTGTAGTGGAGGGGGTCGAGAGCTTCAAGTTCCTCTGTGTCCACATGACTAAGGACCTATCATAGGCTCATATCATATCATCAGTCTCCCGAGTGGCGCAGTGGTCTAAGACACTGCATCGCAGTGCTAGCTGTGCCACTAGAGTTCCTGGTTCGAATCCAGGCTCTGTCGTAGCCGGCCGCGACCGGGAGACCCATGGGGCGGCGCACAATTGGCCCAGCGTCGTCCAGGGTAGGGGAGGGAATGGCCGGCAGGGATGTAGCTCAATTGGTAGAGCATGGCGTTTGCAATGCCAGGGTTGTGTGTTTGATTCCCACGGGGGCCAGTAAAAAATAATAATGTATGCACTCACTAACTGTAAGTCGCTCTGGATAAGAGCGTCTGCTAAATGTTGTGAAGAGGGCACGACAATGCCTTTTCTCCCTCAGGAGTCTGAAAAGATTTGGCAAGGGCCCTCAGATCCTCAAAACGTTCTACACCATTGAGAGCATCTTGACTGGCTGCATCACCGCTTGGTGTGGTAACTGCTTGGCATCTGACCGTGATACTCTATAGAAGATAGTGCATACGGCCCATTACATCACTGGGGTCAAGCTTCCTGCCATCCAGGACCTCTATATCAGGCGGTGTCAGAGGAAGGCCCTAAAAATTGTCAGACTCCAGCAACCCAAGTCATAGACTGTTCTCTCTGCTACCGCATGGCAAGCGGTACCGGGGGCAAAGTCTGGGACCAAAAGGCTCCTGAACAGCTTCTACTCCCAAGCCATAAGACTGCTGAATAGTTAATCAAATGGCTACCCTGACTATTTGCATTGACCCCCTTTTTTATTTGCACTGACTCTCTTGCACTAGCTCTATACACACTCACTGGATGCTACCCACACATTCACACATACTACACTCACACTCCAACACACACATACACACACATAGACTACATATGCTCTCACACACAAAACACACACACATGCATATTGACGCCACACACACACTCACACAGACACACTTTCACAGTCTTTCACATTTTTCACATACGCTGCTGCTACTCTGTTTATTATCTATCCTGATTGCCTAATCTCTTTTACCCCTACCTACATGTACATATGACCTCAATTACTCGGTAGCGGTATTCCTTGTATATAGTCTCATGATTGTTATTTTATTGTGTTACTATTTCCTTTTACATTTTTTGTAAATTTTTCTTACTTTTTAACTCTGCATTGTTGGGAAAGTGCTCGTAAGTAAGCGTTTCACTGTAAAGTCTACAGCTGTTGTATTCGGGGCATATTACAGTTTTTAGGTTAGGGATTTTTTCTAAACGTTAACGATCCCAATTTCATTTAAACGTTCACACCCCTACCACATGTCCCTTTCTGCTTCCTCCTCTGTCTTGCTCTCCTAGGGGACTGATCGTTAACCATCATAAAGAGCTCTTGCCTCTGGTCTCCTTCCCCCTGTCCCCCCCTGCCCCCTGTACCTGTCACACACATCCGTTCCCCCCTCCTCTACACCCCCATCTCTGATTACATGCTCTCTCCAAAACTTCCAATTTACTGCTCACCCTGATGTCATCGTGGTCATTAAGGCCCTTCCTCCAGGCGCCAGCTCAGAGGGAACTGGAACTGGAACCCCAGGATTGAGCTACTGAACAGAGAGAGACCCAAGAGATACGTTTCTCGTTAAAATTTGAATGGAAACTCAATGGATGTTTACACTAACCTTCCATGAATAGGTTGTCTTAGAACCAATCAATTGCCATGAAGAAAATTGAAAAACGGCTAATTGCAAACAAAATAGTCTAAGCACATTTCATCCTCTGGGAAATTAATTATTTACAGGTTTATTATTAATATTTTATCAATTTATCAAAGTTTAGTGGAAATTGTCTGGCTGTTAGGAGTGGCTCTAGGACTGGTTTTGACTGGTTTCTCAATGTCTCAATCGTTGTCTTGGCTGCTTTGTTCACACTCATGCGTCTTGTCTTTGTCACAATTATAAACAATTTACAGACCTCTTGGTCACTCAAAGATGTTTAAACAAAATTCCGTCATTTGGTAGGGCGATAGAGGATGCGATGTAGTTCTGAGGACTGTAAATAAAGGAATACAGATTTTTGTCAACAGCTTTCTCTCTCACAGAAAGAAAAACAAAGGGTTTGTTTTGGAGACTGTGCCACAGCAAACTGGCAGCCATCGCTGTTAGATTTCCCAGAGGGACTTGGGACAAGATGAGAGAGATAATTATTTCCTCAGAGCTGCCGCTCTGCCTAGCGATCCTGACTCCCCAGACCCCTGCCGTTCAGTCTGCTGACACTCTGATGGACGTACAGGAAGTCACCACACACACAAATACATTTACATGTGCACACACACACACACACACACACACACACACACACACACACACACACACACACACAACCACCAACCCCAACTGCCACCACCTCTACCACCATCCCACCTGGAAACAACTGCTTATGGGTAGTGTTTGGTCTGACTGACCAAAACTACCATTTAACATAGTTCTCCAACAGTTACTGTTTTAATGAGAAAGTTAGTTGCTATGTTTCTATTAACTTGTCCAGTGATTTTTTTGTCGACATTTAGAAAGTTTGCATAGAAAATAGATGCGACAATTGCCTCCTAGGGTGCGTTTCCATTTAAATATCTTGTGTCAATAAAAACAGCCTACCTATCTTTCATGTCTCAGGTAGCCCGCAAAAGCCAGCATGGATAGAATGCAAGAATTGACTAATATTTGCCATATGCTAATAATTCTCATATGCCTAGTTATCGGCACAGTAACTTGTAATTTGCACTCACATAGGCCTAGATCTGAAACTATTTGATGGTGAAGCTTCAAATTGCAATGTGAAACAATTCAGGCATTCTTGAAAGTCAAGACAATTCTTGCCCACTGGGCACAAACTGGTTGAATCAACATTGTTTCAATGTAATTTGTCAACGTATTGTGATCCTGCTTAACTTTGATATTTGTCACTGACTACTACCAATGTGCTATCGTGAGAGATCTCTTAATTACTAAATAGATTCACTGTTGCTATCAAAGTAATTCCAAAGGGTAGGATTAACAGAGCAAATGAAATGTAACCATACTCTATAAGTCATATATAATAAATTACACTATTTAGGCCTATATAGCATTTGCGAAGTCATCAACAGCTATTGTTTCAATTCAACCTAGGGTTCAACTAAAATAGACAATATATATAGGCCTAGGGTTTCAAGCTTTGGATGATGTCAAATTTTATCTTCAAGTTAATAATGAATATGTTGGATTCCCGTCTCCATTTCAACCAAAAATCTAAGTTAAAGAATAGGACTAAATCAAATCAGACTATATTTAAAGTGCATTTAAAGTTTGATTTGATTTAGTCCTGTTCTTTAACTTAGATTTTTGGCTGAGATGGAGACGTGAATCCAACATATAAATTATTAATTTCTATAAATTATTAACTTAGACTAAGTCTGTTAATATTTCTTTTGCCAATACATGTTAGAATCACCTTTGGCAGTCACTATAGCTGTGAGAATTTCTGGGTAAGTCTCTAAGAGCTTTGCACACCTGGATTGTACAATATTTGCTCATTATTCTTTTCACAATTCTTCAAGCTCTGTCAAATTGGTTATTGATCATTGCTAGACAACCATTTTCAAGTCTTGCCATAGATTTTCAAGCAGATTTAAGTCAAAACTAACTTGGCCAATCAGGAACATTCACTGTCTTCTTGGCAAGCAACTCCAGTGTAAATTTGGCCTTGTTTTAGGTTATTGTCATGCTGAAAAGTGGATTAATCTCCCAGTGTCTAGTGGAAGCAGACTGAACTAGGTTTTCCTCTAGGATGTTGCCTGTGCTTAGCTCCATTCCGTTTCTTTTTTATCCTGAAAAACTCCCCAGTCTTTAACGATTGCAAGCATACCAATAACATGTTGCAGCCACAACTATGCTTGAAATATGGACAGTGGTACTCAGTAATGTGTTGTATTGGATTTGCCCCAAACATAACACTTTATATTCAGGACAAAAAGTTAATTGCTTTGCCACATTTTTTGAAGTATGACTTTAGTGCATTGTTGCAAACAGGATGCATGTTTTGGAATATTTGTTATTCTGTACAGGCTTTCGTCTTTTCACTCTGTCAATTAGGTTAGTATTGTGGAATAACTACAATGTTGTTGATCCATCCAGTTTTCTCCTATCACAGCCATTAAACTCTGTAACTGTTTTAAAGTCACCATTGGTGTCTTGGTGAAATCCCTGAGCAGTTTCCTTCCTCTCTGGCAACTGAGTTAGGAAGGACACCTGTATCTTTGTAGTGACTGGGTCTATTGATACAAGTGTAATGAATAACTTTACCATGCTCAAAGGGATATTCAATGTCTGCTTTTTTATTTTGACCCATCTACCAATCGGTGCTCTTCTTTGCGAGGAATTTGAAAACCTCCCTGGTCTTTGTGGTTGAATCTGTGTTTGAAATTCACTGCTCGACTGAGGGACCTTACAGATAATTGTATGTGTGGGGTACAGAGATGAGGTAGTCTATCAAAAATTATTTAAAACACTATTATTGCACACAGAGTGAGTCCAGGCAACTTATTATGTGACTTGTTAAGCACATTTTTCATCCTGAACTTATTTAGGCTTGCCATAACAAATGGGGTTGAATACTTATTGACTCAAGACATTTCAGCTTTCCACTTATGTGGTATTGTGTGTAGGCCAGTGACCAAAAAATCTCAATCCATTTTAAATTCAGGCTGTTACACAACAAAATGTGGAAAAAGTCAAGGGGTGTGAATAGTTTCAGAAGGCACTGTACATATCCTTTAAATGTTGATATTTGGTTGCATCGTCAACCTAACACAATTCGATATTACTTTCATAATACAGTAATAAGCCTACATTTAAGGCTATCTTACAAACTAATGTTACAGTTTTTATTCAACCTTAAAATTAGTAACTCATCCATGGCCTTTTTTTGAGGTTACTGTAACTATAAAAGTCTTATTTAATCATAGAAAGCCTGCATGTTCAAGATAGCATGCAAAGGTCGCAGGTCTGTGGAGATCTTCACAATATAAATATCTGTGCAGAATCTCAAACAGCATTGATCACTTTCACTATGTACTTTTAAGGTAATCTCAACTACAATCCAGGTCATTTGGTTGTGCTATTAGATGAAGCACAGTGATATCACATTAAGTTGCTGTATAAATACAAAATATCTGACATTGTATTCCCATTTGAACTTTGTTATGCTTTTAAATTGTTGAAAGTGCAGTGATAACACATTTAGATGACAACTAAACCAAAAATCAGACATTGTTTTTCCATTGGAATTTGCCTGTGCTTTTATATGGTTGAAAGCATAGTGATAACACATTGGGAATTCAACAAACTTTTGACTCTCTTTTTGAGTGGGTGAATAAAGATTGAAATGTGATTGATCAATGTCCCACATTTCCATGTTGAAATGACGTGGTGTGCCCAGTGAGTGTCCTGCAAAGAAACATTATTTTTTATAGTTGAATAAATAGATTTTGCAAGCAGAAGGCATTTAGAATTTAATGTGGAGTGGAACATTATAGTTATACGTGATAACATCACGTGCCCTACGTAGGCCTACCTTCAAAATTATTCGGCAATCATAATTTATTCGAAAAACACAATTTCCATCATAATTTTTCGCAATAAAGAAAGTTTGACAAAATAAAAATCCACCCCTATCCAAAGGATAAAAATGTATTCGATCTTTAGAACATTTCTCCTACTTCTGTCGTTTCCATTACACGTCAGAAAATATTTTTTTTGTTGCAACATTGCTTTTGTCGAATAAACCTGGGTCAATGGAAACATGCCTACTGTGGCATGAGTCACTAATGTGTTGATGGAGGCTCCCATCTAGGAACTGCCTGTGAGTGGATGTCCAGTCCAAGGTCAAGGGTGGCTTACGATTCTGCTCAAGGTTAAGGGTCACATTTGCACATCCGAAGAAGGAGAAATATGATTGATGACCTGACACACCCGACACCTCACTGTAGGTTCTGTCAATCAGCTTTAATAAAGAATCTGTCCGTCAGATGGTATAACCTTGACAGAACATTGCCCCGAACCCTCTCTTGGCACGCACACAGAAAAACAAATCATGAGAGGGTATTACACCATGTATCGATTCCAACTGAGATTTTCTTGAAATAACTTCAGTTGCAATTGGTGGGTGGTTAAGCTAAGATCTATTTTTCACTCTATACCTCCAATTCAGTGGGGAATTTTTTAGTTCTTCAAAGGACCTTCTTCCCGCTAGGATAAGAATAGATAGTGGATTTTGTTAGTATCCCCCCCCTTTAAATATGTAGTATCTGGTCATTTAATCTGATATAAAATGGTTCTGTTCTCCCTCTGCAAATGTTTCACAGTCACCCAGGGGACATTTCTAAATGCAGATCTATCTGGATGTCATTAAACATGCATATGAAGCAAAAATAAGTTATGTCTTAGGGCTGTAATATAGTCAAGTTTGGGTATATTGGATATATTGCAGATAGCACGTCCTGATTGGGCACCCATGCCAACTTTCCCAGGTTGGGACACAACTTAAGACATCTTGTAGTATTCAGACAGGTCCTGAACCCTCTGTGTCAGAGGGTCTTTCTACAAAAAGAGTGGAAAGACCCTCTAAGTAGAAATTGTGCACCAATATTGAATTTTAAAAGCCTGTTATATTAAATGAAGTGCTCATTCATATAGACCACATTGAATATTCAATAAATCAATTTTCTTTATATGAATAAAGACTTGTTGAAATTCAGCATTTTGACATGTCCGTCTGTGTACCTGACTTCTAGGAAGATTTTTACTCACTTAACCCCAAAATATCTCCAACTTTTCATTATCATTGTAAAGCTCTAGTTATTTTGTTGGTTTGACAAAGTCTTCTGAAGATTGTTATTTATTTCATTAGTGATTCATCTAATCACATGAAATAAATGTCTATCCCTTATTTTAAGGTCAACCCTGTTATGTGAACTGAACTCTCGTTTTAAGGTGGTGAAACAATTCCTTTTTAAATATTTTGTAGAAATATCTATTAGTCAAATCATAGTGTAAAAGTAGGTGAGCTCTTTTTAGCCATTTTGTGGTGAAAAACTGAGAGGTTCGAGCATAACACTTCAACGCTTTTACCCCAATAGATAGACTAGAAATGTTAAAAAATAATAATAATTGTGTGTCTTGCATTAAATTGCCCTTCCCTGTTTCAAACAACAAGCTTCCATTCACAAGGAGATTTATGGCTGATTTAAGGTGAAATCATCAACCCTGTTACGGTCAACCCTGTTACTTTATTTGGCACTTAATAGGCACTTACTATAATATTTATATATGGGAATGTTAAAATGAGGTGAAATAAAACTTGTTTTTTTTAACCCAAAAGGTACACTATATATACAAAGTATGTGGACCCTTCAAATTAGTGGATTTGGCTATTTCAGCCAGACCCGTTGCTGACAGGTGTATCACAGCCATGAAATCTCCATAGACAACATTGGCAGTAGAATGGCCTTACTGAAGAGCTCAGTGACTTTCAACGTGGCACCGTATAGGATGCCACCTTTCCAACAAGTCAGTTCGTCAAATTTCTGCCCTGCTAGAGCTGCCCCGGTCAACTGTAAGTGCTGTTATTGTGAAGTGGAAGCATCTAGGAGCAACAACAGCTCAGCCGCGAAGTGGTAGGCCACACAAATTCACAGAATGGGACCGCCGAGTGCTGAAGCGCGTAGCATGTACAAATTGTCTGTCCTCGGTTGCAACACTCACTACCAAGTTCCAAACTGCCTCTGGAATCAACGTCAGCACAATAACTGTTCGTCGGGAGCTTCATAAAATGAGTTTCCATGGCCGATCAGCCACACACAAGCCTAAGATCACCATGCGCAATGCCAACAGTCGGCTGGAGTTGTGTAAAGCTCGCCGCCATTGGACTCTGGAGCAGTGAAATCGCGTTCTCTGGAGTGATAAATGGACAATGGACAAATCTGGGTTTGGCGGATGCCAGGAGAACGCTACCTGCCCCAATACATAGTGCCAACTGTAAAGTTTGGTGGAGGAAGAATAATGGTCTGGGGCTGTTTTTCATGGTTCGGGCTAGGCCCCTTAGTTCCAGTGAAGGGAAATCTTAATGCTACAGCATACAATTACATTCTAGACGATTCTGTGCTTCCAACTTTGTGGCAACAGTTTGGGGAAGGCTCTTTCCTGTTTCAGCATGACAATGCCCCCGTGCACAAAGCAAGGTCCATACAGAAATGGTTTGTTGAGATCGGTGTGGAAGAACTTGACTGGCCTGCACAGAGCCCTGACCTCAACCCCATCGTACACCTTTGGGATTAATTGGAACGCCGACTGCGAGCCAGGCCTAATCGCCCAACATCAGTGCTCGACCTCACTAATGCTCTTGTGGCTGAATGGAAGCAATTATTATTTTTATTATTATTATTATTATTATTATTATTATTACAAGTCCCCGCAGCAATGTTCCAACATCTAGTGGAAAGCCTTCCCAGAAGAGTGGAGGCTGTTATAGCAGCAAAGGGGGGACCAAATCCATATTAATGCCCATGATTTTGGAATGAGATGTTCGATGAGCAGGTGTCCACATACATTTGGTCATGTAGTGTACTTATTTGGGACACAGTACAGGAACTATTATAATACCCAAATGTGATGAAAACCTTGACCTGTTCATAATGGGCACATCGCTGCACCACTAGCGGAGGTGGCTTGAGAGGTCCGAAGAGAATGAGAGGGTACTGTAAATTCAGGGTGATTATTGTGGTCAAAGGTCTTCATAGTGCCCTAAGAGATGTTCAGTGACATTCTGAGCAGCATACAAATTCAGTTTAAGTGAGTTGGGAAAATAACTTTCTGGTAAAGTTAACTGCTCTGATGGCCTGTAGTAAGAGATGTCAGAGACATAGAGGAATTAATGTGCATATGCATTCCATCACACACACATACACCCACACACACCCCCGTCCACTCTTCTCTCTCTCTCTCTCTCTCTATCTCCATCTCTCTCTCACTACCTCTCCTCTGCTGCTTTCGACAGTCACTTTGCCAGGTCTGATGGAGAGCTTGGCGATAATATTTGCTCTCTAGATTACGGAGCAATAAAGGAAGACAGACATGCCGGAAAAGGCGCAGCCCGATTGAGCCATCGGCTTAGAGGAAATCAATCACTATCCAAACTGCACACATCACCACTTCGCCTTCAAGCGTCAGAGGAATGAACAAATGTCAATTTAAAAACTAGGTGTCTGGCCGAGAATAGAAAATACACCTTAAGGTTTACAAGCAATGTACATATTCTTTGCTTCCATCTTTAAAATATCAGATGTATATTTTATATGAACAGATTCATTTTTCAATTCTGTTCAGCTTCACTGTCAGCATCAGGCCCCTCACTCAGCATTCAGGTTCAGCTGTCAAGTGGACAGATGGAGGCCTGTATCCATATTAATTCACAGGAGAAGTCATGTCTTTCCTGGATCTGTAGTCTGT
Organism: Coregonus lavaretus; assembly: GCF_964263955.1. Classification (NCBI taxonomy): domain Eukaryota; kingdom Metazoa; phylum Chordata; class Actinopteri; order Salmoniformes; family Salmonidae; genus Coregonus; species Coregonus lavaretus. Next base: position 18,571,415 of record NC_139989.1, read on the forward strand.
CAACTATAGCAGCAGTGTGTGTCAGTGAGTCAATAAGGGGATGTCAGACTCAGTCAGAGAGAAGAAAGCCTGTGTTTGAGCATCTCAAAATGAGTGGGCATCCTAAATATAGAAGGAAAAAGACAAACAGAGGGCTATGAGCAGGCTGGATGTCAGAATGACTGACAGAGAGATGATACTCCACCCAGTTTGTGACAGCAGGCAGTATGGAGATCACTCTGGGTTGGAGGTACAAAGGTTTGGCTTTGTTGAAACAAAGAGCTTTCACAGCAGCTGCATCTCTTTCTCTACTCTTCTTTTTTTTCCTGTTAAAACAAGGTGCCAGTTGTTCATCTAAAAGGCTTTGAAGGAGGCCCATCTGTGCGGTCCTCCTGAGATGAGAGACACTGTGTGGCTACTCCTGGTTTGAAGCACTGGCAAGTTTACCATCTCTCCATCCGTATGTGTTTAGCCTAAGTGTTTTAGAGCTATATAAAGCAACAAAGGACTATGCACACAAACACATACTCAAATAAAGTACTTTTGTTCTGTTGTTGATCTTGCGCAATATAATGAATCTTGAACAGTAGTTATGCCTCATAAAGTATTACAAAATTATTCTGAATCAAAGCATGGTCACATTGCATCATAATACATATTATACTCCGCCGATGGGTATTTCACTGGGGGGTTGGAAATAAATCAAATCTTTTTTTTCTTTTTTAATCTGTGAGGAAAATTCATCTATGCAAATGCAAGAAAGCCAAAGGCTGCTGTTTAATAAAGATGACATTCCAGATTCCCATTGTGAGATGTTACCTGAGACTACGGTTTAGACTAGGTGATGAAATGGCACTCGTTTGATTATTAAGCCTTATACCATGGCATTATTGAATACTCGATTCTGATTGGCTAGAATGGCATTCTACAGTGTGCATTATTTCCCAATAACACGTTTGTTGGTTATTTATGAACAATTTATGAAACATGTTCATAAATAGTTAGCTAGAGAATGTAATGTTTAGGAGGACTGATGGTTTGGTTAGCTAGTAAGTATCTTAGTCTGTTTGTTTGGTTACCAAGGCAATTGTAGCAATCTAGTAAACTTGCTAGCAACTTCAGTGCATGTTGAACACATTTCTACTGGCAAATGTGTGTGTGTAGCTGTGGTATAAGCGGGATAATCAACTCGGGGCTCTATGCGTTCTATGGAAAATAATGAAGCTCCATGGAAGGTTAGTGCCACTCCGCTGTGCATTGTATTTTCCATAGCTCCTTGTTGATTATTCCTTGCTTAATTGTTCTATAGTGGCAGATGGTGTTCTGGGTAATACTATATGACCATAGGTGTGACATGCCCCTGTTCCTGAGGTGAAGCGTTGGAAAAGGTAGGCCAACTGTTTATTCTTGGACAGTTGATAATAAGGAGCTCTCTCTCTCTCTCTCTCTCTCTCTCTCTCTCTCTCTCTCTCTCTCTCTCTCTCTCTCTCTCTCTCTCTCTCTCTCTCTCTCTCTCTCTCTCTCTCTCTCTCTCTCTCTCTCTCTCTCTCTCTCTCTCTCTCTCTCTCTCTCTCTCTCTCTCTCTCTCTCTCTCTCTCTCTCTCTCTCTCTCTCTCTCTCTCTCTCTCTCTCTCTCTCTCTCTCTCTCTCTCTCTCTCTCTCTCTCTCAATAATGGTATACCAAGGAGGCCTAGGGGGTGACCTTCACCAAGCTTTCCAGAGCCTACTCGTTCCACTGGCAGCAGAAAAAGCTCCTCCGATGCAGGGGTAAATGCTTGAATAACTCAGGCACAGGGCTCTGGGTTTAGTTTAGTCAAACCCTGGAGGAGAAAGCGCTTGTCATCTGAAGTTATCAATCCATGGCAAATAGTTATGGGACAGACGCATGAGGAGCTAATACACAAAATATGAGGGTCTGTTTCATAATGAGGCATTTTAAAGTTTATTACGTTTTAATATAGCGCCCGCCTGTGCATAATGTGTTATGAGTCATCAGGCTGCAACAACAGAGTGGAAGTTATCTCACTCGTTTCACACTGCAATCCAAACACCATGTGATGCTTGTCCTTTGTTACCAACTCTCCATCATCACCGTGTCTCTTCCCTGTCAGTTAATACTGTGGGAGCCTGTTCTCCTTTTCGCTGGCTGCAAAAATGGTATTCTATTCCCTACATAGTGCACTACTTTTGACCAGAGCCCTATATATTATAGGGAATAGGGTGCCATTTGGAATGCAACCTTACTGTGAGTCTTACCTCGCCTTATTAGGCTCACTGTATTCACCGGAGGTCAGCAGTGGCGTCACCTTGGGAAACGCACGTACCAACAACACTTCCCCCCTTAAGACAATCAATGCGGCTAAATTGGGTACTTGAAATGTGTCAGCAGCGATGACCTGGCTCGCCAAAGGGCCGGATTCCGTGTGGCAAAATCTCTGTGCCCGTTTGGGCTCAGGGCTCTGAGTCACCAACGTCGGTTGGACTTCCTGCGCTGGAGATACGGTGAAAGGTTCAAGCTGAGAATACCAATCCTCCAATCTCTCCCAGGCAAAGGTCAGAAGTGTTCCAAGAGCAGCAGTAATAAGATCGCCGTGGGCTCTTTTCTCCTCTATTCCCTCACCTCTCTATGAGCTGCCCGTCTATCCCTGTCTCCAATGACCTGAAACACATTGGAACAAACACAGTCAGCTGCAGAAAGGCCAGGTCCCAACTATTCCCCTGCTCCTTCCCCTGTTCTCTATCTTCCTAATGTCATCACAATCATTCCCGATAGCAATAGAATAGAAAGAGCAGTGAAGATCTTGATCATATTATAGATTCCGGGAGAAAATTACATTCTGCTATGAAATATGGATGAAAATGAATACACTATACATGTCTGTGGGATTGTGTATATTTGTGTGAATGAGTATAAATCGGTGAGTGCGCCAGTGTGTGTGTGTACGTAGTGTGGGAGTGAGTGTGTGGGTATGAGGAGGCTGCAGCACTAGGCAGTTGGGAGCCAATAAGACAGACATAGCCAGCCAGCCAAGGGAATTCCATCAATCACAATCCCAGCGGTGTGTCACCCCTCAACCCCTCTTCACCCCCCACCCTGCCAGGAGGACAGGGACAGAGATCTCCATTTTATACCGTGACCTTTAAAGCACACACCCGTTGGCGCTTACCGAGCTCACTGAGAGGCAATGCTGTGGTGTTCAAGGTGGCACCTTTGATAAATAGGAAAGGGGATACCTAGTCAGTTGCACAACTGAATGCGTTTCAACCGAAATGTGTCTTCTGCATTTAACCCAACCCCTCTGAATCAGAGAGGTGTGGGGGGCTTCCTTAATTGACACCCACATCATCAGTGCCCGGGGAGCAGTTGTTGTTGGGGGTTAACTGCCTTGCTCGGGGATTCGAACCAGCAACGTTACTGGCCCAACAGCTAGGCTACCTGCTGCTAAATGCCCCCCTAGCATTCTTTTTAAGGGTTATGGAAAGGAGAAGCCTTTATAACTGATGGATAGCTCCGTTAGAGGGTTGACTTCAACTCTGTTCTGGTATTCCTCTGGCGTTGTCTGAGAGAAGAAGAGGAGAGAGCCTTTGTAGCTGGAGAACCTTTGTTCTTTTTTGCCTTCTCTCGTGCTTCAGCAATGGTGAGGGAAGAGAGGTGAATAATAACATGTATGAAGGAGACGAAGGGCTGGTTCAAGGCATCTGATTAATAGGATAAAAAAATATACCTGATCGTTTTCCTATTGTTAAATGACTTCCATTTGCTTTAATGTTTTCCTATTTAGATTTACAGTCAGCGGTGGTGCCACTGTTAGATTCGCCTTGGCACTAGTTGCGTAAGTAGAAGGCCAGTCATGCAACACAAAAATAACAACCACAGTGGTGGGTGTAAACACGTTTGTGTTAGCGAGTCCAAGGGCATTAGATAAAAAGCCAACTTCTCTGCCTCTGCAGAGCATTTGGGGGGATGAAAATGTGTTTATCCTTTTGCAAAAGAGATGACTCCAGGGTCGTTCCATGTCATTTCAGCAAGCCATGACACCCACCATCTCAGATTGTTCTAAAATAGTTTCTGTAGTTAGAAACAGATAAGAATAGCATTCCTGCAACATTAGTTTGTTGAAATATAATTGGATCTCTGAGAAATGAAGCTAATTGATTGCACCCAAATTGGCAATTTTAATTTATAGAATTCATATAATATTCAATAAATATTGTACCTATCATCCGATTTGGGCCAAACTTTTTTCTAACAAGAAGTAAGACATAAGGAATCCAAAGAAATGGTCAAAAGCCACCCACAGACCCCCCACACCCCATGCCAATCCCACCCCAACAATGAGTACAGTATATAGCATCAGTTCTCTATGTCTGACAAGCAGTATGGAGATGTGGCGCAGAGTATTGTTTTTTCATCCTATGTAATGTATTATCAGGAAATTTGGTGATGTTTATTTTCTTTTCCCTGTTCAAAGAAATTAGTCATTGAATATGTTAGGTTTATGTCCCATCCTACATCCTGATATTACCAGGTTCTGAGCTGGTGCTGTTCCTGCTATTAGGGGATATTTGGGTGAACTATCCCGTTAAAGGGATAGTTCACCCAAATTAAACAATTACTTATTAGTTTCCTTCCTGTCTATGGACAAGGTATGAAAGCAGCCCATGCTTTGGTTTTGTTTAACTCGCCACTGTTTCAAATGCAAACTTTTTACCAATTGTACCTATATTAGCATTTTCGCGCTTCATATTCAAATAATCTATAAGTAACATCATTGAGCTACACAATCCATTTTTTGATACTTTATGATGATTTGGATATGAAGCGTGAAAATGCTAATATAGGTACCATTGACCTGCATTGGATTTGTGCCACAAATGCTAAAATGTTTGCATTTGAAACAGTGGCCAACAAAACGAAAGCATGGGTTGCTGTCATACCTGACATGGCTTTGGATTCTATTTCTTTGGATTCCTCATGGCTAACTCATTGTTAGAAAAAATTTGGTCCAAATCGGATGTTAGGTACTATATTTATTGAATATTTAATGAATCCTATTAATTAAAATGGCAAATCTGGGTGCAATCAATTAGCTTAATTTCCCAGAGATCAAATTATATTTCAACAAATGAATGTTTCAGGAATGCTAATCTTATCTGTTTCTATCAACAGAAACGATTTCAGAACAATCTGAGATGGTGGGTGTCGAAATCATCTTTCTTGCGCTTTTTGAGGTAGAACGACCCTCCACCCAGGAGAGAGATTTGAGGACATTAGTCCCGACTCCAGTGAGCCAAGAAGAAGAAAAAGGAATAGTCGCATAATGTATCGTCAATTTACAGTACCAAAGGAAAAGGAATCGCTTGCATTGAGACTAACAAGACTTATCATGCATTCTGAATAGCTGTGGATACCAGAGGGCGTTCTACGAGAACAAAACCGTGTGTGTGTGTGTATGTGTGTGTGTATGTGTGTGTGTGTGTGTGTGTGTGTGTGAGAGAGAGAGTCTTCCCCAAGTCCCCCTGGTTAGAGAGACAAAAGAGATTAGTGGAGGTGAGAGGAATGTGGGATGGTTTGGATGGTGACTCCTATTCTCCACAAAGCTGCAGGATCAGAGAAAGACGCCCACGCAAAGTTGTTTCTTCATTTTTGATAGACAGCTCAAAGTGACAATTATTATTATTATATCTTTTTTTAATGTAACCTTTATTTAACTCTTATTTACGGCCTTCCCCGGACGACGCTGGGACTAAAACTCAATGGAATCGGTCAACGCGGTTATCAATTACTTCGATGAGATACTTAGCCAAAAATATGGTGCAAGAATACATTACCTAGTGTTGCAAATACATCTAAATTCCAAAATTCTAAAGTCAATTTCTGAGCTGAAGAAAGTAAACTGTTGAACTAATAAGCTCATGAGGCATTTATAAGTTATATTCTTCACGAATGTATCAATGACTATATATAATTAATTTAAAAGTACAAAAATGGATGTATCAATCCCAGATTGCCTCTATAATTTTTGGACTTGAGGTATTACATGTGATGGCACTGAAGCTGGAAAAACAGGAGGCGTGCATTCTGATGTATTATTAGGTCTTGCTGTGTCTGTTTGTTCTACTACATATTATGGGAGGCAGTGTCTCACTTTGAAGTTGCAGGTGCACAGCTTGGGCAGAGAGTACGCACTTGTTTATTCCAACACCCAAGCGACTTATCTGAATTACCTTTTAAATGAAGTCCTCTTTCGTCATCAATACATTTAATTCTTAGTTATTTTTCAACAAAAAAATATATATATCAAAGCTCCACTTGTGCAGTGAGCGGTGAAATTGGAAAGTTAAAGTGAGACATAATTTGCCAACCCTTTAAGAGCAGACACATGCGTCAGCGAGCGGCTCCATTCAAAAATCCCTAATTGTTTGACGTCCCTGAGAAAAGTTAAGCATATTAAAGCTGCCAACCCATAACTACACCCACGTTGGCCATTTTGAAAGTTCTATGATTGAAGAGGAGAGAGCTGGCTGAAACTAATTAGTGGCTGTGTCAGCTCAGGCCAGGGAGGCCATGGGGGAGGGCATGGGAGAGAGGAGACGGTGAGGGCTGTAAGAGACTGGCATTGTGGACACTTTGAGGAGAAAAACAGCAATGTGGAGATTTACACATCCAGTAATGGTTCAATATAGACTCTGCTATGTTTCTAGGCCCTCTGTGAGCAGTATCGTGGACCTAGAGGATTTGCCATTATAACTATTGAAGACCTGCAATGAAAAGATGCCAATGATCTTGCCATAGTTATAAAAAGAGTAAAGAGTGAATGTCTCCACCAAAAACAATATACACTTTTGCTGTTGACTGACAAACAAGTGACACTTCTTTGACATTCACATACATAAACCAGAACAAAAATGGTGAGTATGTTCAACAGGACACTAAACATTGCATTTGATTTGTATGGTAGTTAAGTTGAAATATAAAAATATATATAAAGAAAATAACACATTATATTCATCATCTCCAGCACCACCCCAACATCAGCATATATCAAATTGTGTGTTTCTATGTTTTGTAGTAAAAAAAGATAGAGGAAGATAAGTGTTTCCAATGACATCATCGGTATGCATCGTGTGATATTAACCAATTATGAGTAGGCATTGCCTAAATTTTTTAATGCTAAGGAATCAATCATGGCTGCCAAGATTTTTGTTGTTTTCAATTGTTCTTCTCCTGTTCCCTGAAAGAGACACAGTCACAGCATCTGCTGAACAATCAGTCAGAGCCCTGGCCCTTCTCCAATGAGAGGGGCTGTTTCTCACCCAAGATTAATTAGTTTCACCTTTAATGGTGAGCGGTCGTGATGGAAACAGACCCATCTATAATCTGTCTCAGACCGAGCTGGTACTTTCTGCGCTAAGAGATCGGAAGGGTTCACTCACAGCGCTCTGCAGAAATGTTAACTCATTACTTTGGCTTAATTGCTCGCTGCAGGTCAAAGCCTCATTTTGCTGCATGTCTTGCTAGTCTATCTTAGTTTTTATTTGTATAGATAACGTATTGTTTTTATCTTTTATTATTTTATTTGTTAAGCACTTTGAAATGCAATCTCTGTAAAAATTTGCTATATAAATAAAGTTTGATTGATTGATTATTTCCTTACATCATTTTAAATGTTATTGTGGACAACCAACTGTCATGGATTGCTACATACCAGTATGACAGTTGACAGCACATACTCCAATGATGTGGATAAGAAATGTCAATTTTAGTTTCAGACCCTACCAAAAAAATGTTAAATAAAAAGAGATGACGTAAATGGCTTAAATTTCAATCACCATCACTCTGGGCAATCTTATTGGTCTGCAATGATTGCCACAGGCCAAAATAACAGAGGCCCAGTGGTTCTTCAAAGGTTGTTTCCCTCACAAACAATGGCCAAAATGCTCTTCCCTCCATATGTACAGTGGCTTGCGAAAGTATTCACCCCCCTTGGCATTTTTCCTATTTTGTTGCCTTACAACCTGGAATTAAAATGGATTTTTGGGGGGTTTGTGGCACCCTGATCTGTACTTCTCCACAACTTTGTCCCTGACCTGTTTGGAGAGCTCCTTGGTCTTCATTGTGCCGCTTGCTTGGTGGTGCCCCTTGCTTAGTGGTGTTGCAGACTCTGGGGCCTTTCAGAACAGGTGTATATATACTGAGATCATGTGACAGATCATGTGACACTTAGATTGCACACAGGTGGACTTTATTTAACTAATAAATGTGACTTCTGAAGGTAATTGGTTGCACCAGATCTTATTTAGGGGCTTCATAGCAAAGGGGGTGAATACATACGCACGCACCACTTTTCTTTTATTACTTTTGTTAAATTTTTTGAAACAAGTTATTTTTTCATTTCACTTCACCAATTTGGACTATTTTGTGTATGTCCATTACATGAAATCCAAATAAAAATCAATTTAAATTACAGGTTGTAATGCAACAAAATAGGAAAAACACCAAGGAGGATGAATACTTTTGCAAGGCACTGTATTTGGACAATGAAGCAAAGCATTTCTATTTGGCTCTATACTCCAGCGTTTTGGATTTTAGATCAGATGTTTCATATGAGGCGACAGTACAGTGAAGAAGTCATACGTTTTTGGACAAATTAACTTATAGTCCATCAAAGTAGTCAAAGGTTTAGTCCCATATTCCTTGCACGCAATGACTACATCAAGCTTGTGATTTTACAAACTCGTCAGATGCATTTGTAGTTTGTTTTGGTTATGTTTTGGGTTATGTTTTGCCCAATAGTTACTGAATGGTGAATGATGACTGGAGTAATTGTCTTTCTAAGTGAGTAGATAAAATGTTTCTGATCACTTCTAAATTAATTGTGATAATGCCATGATTATGAAAAATCATGAATTAATCATGAATAATGATGAGTGAGATGCCATTCAGAGGCTACAACAAAACATGTCTTGTGCTATTTTGGAGTCATTTTTATTGTAAGTAAGAGTAGAATATGTTTCTGAACACTTCTAGATTCATGTGGATATAACCATGATTATGGATAATGAGTGATTTGTGAGTAATGATGAGTGGGAAGGTTACAGAGGCACAAAGATCATACCCCCCCCCCCCCCCCCCCCCCAAAAAAAAAAAAAATGCTATCCTCCCCTGTTTTTGGTAATGGTTAGAGGTTAGCATTTTTTGGGGGGTGGTATAGTCTTTGTGTCTCTGTAACCTTCTCACTCATCATTATTCACAAATCAGCATCCACATGAATCTAGAAGTGTTCAGAAACATCTTCTATTCTTACTTACAATAGACTCCAAAATGGCACAATACATTGTTCATCATTCAGTTCCTATTGGGAAAAACATAATCCAAAACACAACCAAAAAAAACAATAAAAGCTGACATTCTGTACTGTCGCCTAATATGAAACATTCTATCTCAAATCTAAAATGCTGGGGTATACTGTAGAGCTTTATTCAACATTTAGGCTTCACCCCCCCTCACCACTATACAATCGCACACCCCATAAGCCCCAAGGCGGTGTGGAATATTGGTCAGTCCAGTGTTCCACTCGGCTCCATCATCATAGATCAGTGACACAAATTGCACCCAAACACCCACACACTGCAGCTAATATTAACGCACAAATTACACTGTTCCTTTTCCATAATTCCAAACTGGATGCCCTGTAGCCCCTGTCAGGCCCAATAAGACTTCCCTTTGTTGCGTCTGAGTTACACTTACACTCAAACTCTATAACCCTCCCATACCACCCCCTCCCTGACAGCTCACAAATCCACTACTAACCAGGTCTGGCAGTGAGATTGACTTTTATGATATCACATATATTTCAGGCAGTTGAGGGAAATCCTTTTCTCCCGAGGAGACAGCCTGTAATTACTCTATCCACTGGCAGAGGCACATAAACGTGTCGTAAAGCAAACTAATCTCAGGTCTAAATCAGTCGGCCTTGTCAGTATGAGAAGCATAAAGATACTACTCACTATATCAATTCATATCAATGTTTTTTTAAATAAACTGACATACGTTTTCCAGTCGAAACAGCTGATCCAAGACAAATGGCCATATTATGCACAGGACTGTGTTATTAACGCCAAAACAATGACATGTTACCTAAAGGAGAACTGTTGGAAAGTGATGGAATGGTGTGGATGGTAGAGGGAAAGAAAGAAAGCCATTTTCAAGGTAAAATGCCTCAGAGGGCGAACAAGGAAACAAGGTAATCCACTTCTCTGAGACCCTAATTCCGTGGTAATCACAACAGTGGCGGTGACGTGTCCTCCTGGCATCCAGCATAGCCTGAGAGAGCGACAGGTCTGTGACAGGCTGGGACATGCAGGGCTCAGTGAGTCACTGATATGGGACAGGGATGACACCAACACTTCAGTGGCTACTCTCTAGGGCTCTAAGGCTCTATTTTAGAGAAAACCAACTGAAGAGGAGAGAGAGAGAGAGAGAGAGAGAGAGAGAGAGAGAGAGAGAGAGAGAGAGAGAGAGAGAGAGAGAGAGAGAGAGAGAGAGAGAGAGAGAGAGAGAGAGAGAGAGAGAAAGAGACAATCTCTGTACGATGTCTAGTCCACTAAACTCAGAAAAAAGTACAACTATTCCCCATTTAATAACTTTTGTGTAATAAGCATTAACAATATACTGCTCACAGATCCTTATTTAAAACATACAGTTACAGTGGGGAAAAAAAGTATTTAGTCAGCCACCAATTGTGAAAGTTCTCCCACTTAAAAAGATGAGAGAGGCCTGTAATTTTCATCATAGGTACACGTCAACTATGACAGACAAAATGAGAAAAAAATTCCAGAAAATCACATTGTAGGATTTTTAATGAATTTATTTGCAAATTATGGTGGAAAATAAGTATTTGGTCAATAACAAAAGTTTCTCAATACTTTGTTATAGATCCTTTGTTGGCAATGACACAGGTCAAACATTTTCTGTAAGTCTTCACAAGGTTTTCACACACTGTTGCTGGTATTTTGGCCCATTCCTCCATGCAGATCTCCTCTAGAGCAGTGATGTTTTGGGGCTGTCGCTGGGCAACACGGACTTTCAACTCCCTCCAAAGATTTTCTATGGGGTTGAGATCTGGAGACTGGCTAGGCCACTCCAGGACCTTGAAATGCTTCTTACGAAGCCACTCCTTCGTTGCCCGGGCGGTGTGTTTGGGATCATTGTCATGTTGAAAGACCCAGCCACCTTTCATCTTCAATGCCCTTGCTGATGGAAGGAGGTTTTCACTCAAAATCTCACGATACATGGCCCCATTCATTCTTTCCTTTACACGGATCAGTCGTCCTGGTCCCTTTGCAGAAAAACAGCCCCAAAGCATGATGTTTCCACCCCCATGCTTCACAGTAGGTATGGTGTTCTTTGGATGCAACTCAGCATTCTTTGTCCTCCAAACACGACGAGTTGAGTTTTTACCAAAAAGTTATATTTTGGTTTCATCTGACCATATGACATTCTCCCAATCCTCTTCTGGATCATCCAAATGCACTCTAGCAAACTTCAGACGGGCCTGGACATGTACTGGCTTAAGCAGGGGGACACGTCTGGCACTGCAGGATTTGAGTCCCTGGCGGCGTAGTGTGTTACTGATGGTGGGCTTTGTTACTTTGGTCCCAGCTCTCTGCAGGTCATTCACTAGGTCCCCTCATGTGGTTCTGGGATTTTTGCTCACCGTTCTTGTGATCATTTTGACCCCACGGGGTGAGATCTTGTGTGGAGCCCCAGATCGAGGGAGATTATCAGTGGTCTTGTATGTATTCCATTTCCTAATAATTGCTCCCACAGTTGATTTCTTCAAACCAAGCTGCTTACCTATTGCAGATTCAGTCTTCCCAGCCTGGTGCAGGTCTACAATTTTGTTTCTGGTGTCCTTTGACAGCTCTTTGGTCTTGGCCATAGTGGAGTTTGGAGTGTGACTGTTTGAGGTTGTGGACAGGTGTCTTTTATACTGATAACAAGTTCAAACAGGTGCCATTAATACAGGTAACGAGTGGAGGACAGAGGAGCCTCTTAAAGAAGAAGTTACAGGTCTGTGAGAGCCAGAAATCTTGCTTGTTTGTAGGTGACCAAATACTTATTTTCCACCATAATTTGCAAATAAATTCATAAAAAATCCTACAATGTGATTTTCTGGATTTTTTTCCTCAATTTGTCTGTCATAGTTGACGTGTACCTATGATGAAAATTACAGGCCTCTCTCATCTTTATAAGTGGGAGAACTTGCACAATTTGTGGCTGACTAAATACTTTTTTTCCCCACTGTATAAAATATTTAAAACAACAAACTGGTTAAAATGCATCTGGTTGGAGAGTCAAAAGTTAGTTAAAGCTTAATTTCAAGAATCAATCAATTTGCTCTCCAGAGTTTATCAATACAGACCCAGTACATCAGCAAGACATGTTGATCACATTATCACATAAATAAATTACCAATAATGATGACGTGATTCCATTCCTCTATGTCCATCAGAATCATAAATCACTTGAAGGCAGTGGCGGTTGGTGCCGTTTAAGATGAGGGAGAGCGATACACATTTTTATGAGCATGGCCTTATTTCTATTACACCATATTGGATGAATGTCATTCATATTCCATTCACCCAGCTCAACGTAACATCGATAGGTTTAGGCTAGTCCCTAGCCTTGAATGGGTGTTTACCAGCTTATTCACTGTGGCGTCACACTTAGCAATGGAATAAACTCAACATGGCCTGCTGCCTGATATCTCTGCACAGCAGTGGCGGTCGGTGCTGTTTAAGATGAGGGAGGACAATCTTTTTTTGTTCATGAGCACGGCCTTATTTCTATTACAGCGTATTGGATGACTGTCATTCATATTCCATTCACCAAGTTCAACGTAACATCGATAGGTTTAGGCTACTACATGATACTCTAATTTTGCCTATACCCATCATGAGGTTGTTACAACGTAGCCTATGAACGAAAGTTTACAACGTAGGTGCACAGGCCGAGACATTTGTTAGTAATCAAGGTGACAGACAGTGACACATTCAATACCGCCTTGCACACTCTTGCCTGCATCTAGCTGATCTAGGGTGCAATCATTAGATCAACAGTTGCAAACAATAGTTTCTATTGGACAAATTCAGGTATGTTTATCCCTGTTTCGTTCCGTTTCGTTCTGTTTAAGAAATGTTTTTCAACAGAATCGTCGGAATGAATACACCCCTGATCACACGCAAACACAGTTCACTTTCATAGCAGCCTCATACAAACAGCATGATCACTTTGCTCGTTGTAATTCCTTCTCGCATCAACACGCTCTCCTCCTCTCTCACCTTTTCCCTTTGCTTGTGGACTTCAGTGCACAACACATCAGCTGTCTGTGACCAGGCGAAAAAACATTTCCAAGCCAAACCTTCATATCATAACCGCTAACCGCTACACACAGCCTACATCGTTGTCACCATATTATCTAACGTCATAGTCAACATAGCTAATATAACTAACACATTAGTAAACCCACTACAATCATGTGGTACAGTGTACAGTCAGCAAGCAGTTTAGCAGTTACGCCAGCGGGCCCAGGTGGCAATAAATTAATTAAACCAAAAGCTTACCTTGATTCAGAAGAGTTCCAGTGTTGGATAGCCATAGCCAGCTAGCTAACATGGCATCCCTCTCTGTTTGAGCCAGGTGTTTGAGTAGGCTAAACTAGCTAGCTAGCTAAGTAAGTAAGTAAAAGTGAAAGAAATACTACGAAATATAGCTAGCTCTCTCTCTCTCCCTCTCTCGCTTCTCCTTCATTTTTGAAGAAATGTATTTGTTCAAAACTGTTCAACTATTGTCTTTCTTTCTCTTTGAGTCATCTATTCACCACATTTTATGCACCGAAGTGCTAGCTAGCTGAAGCTTATGCTTTCGGTACTAGATTCATTCTCTGATCATTTTATTGGGTGGACAAAATGTCAGTTCATGCTGCAAGAGCTCTGATAGGTTGGAAGACTTCCTCCGGAAGTTGTCATAATTTCTATGTAAGTCAATGGAAGGGGGTGAGAACCATGAGCCTCCTAGGTTTTGTATTGAAGTCAATGTACCCAGAGGAGGACGGAAACTAGCTGTCCTCTGGCTACACCATGGTGCTACCCTACAGAGTGCTGTTGAGGCTACTATAGACCTTCATTGCAAAACAGTGTGTTTTAATCAATTATTTGGTGACGTGAAAATATTTAGTATAGTTTTATTGAAAAAAAGTATAGCTTTTTTTAATGTTTCACTATTTTTATTTTTTATGAAATTCACTGAGGAGGATGGTCCTCCCCTTCCGCCTCCGAGGAGCCTCCACTGCTCCAAGGTGTATTGCACTCAATAGTTTGTGGACATGATTACCATCAATCAACCTACAGCCTGTGGGACTGAGCCTGCAATATGATGGGTAGCTTTAGAATTTGTACTCCGAGGTTTATTGGTGCCAAGATTAATACATTGAATCTATCTAATGAGACAGTCTGTCGATTACAGTCAAAATAGTTCATTTTAGGACACAGGCGTCTCTACAGCAACAACATGGAATGATACTATCAAAACTACACTTTAATTTTCCTCTAAGTTATGTCACACCAGGAAGTTCACAAGGGAGTTCTAGAAAGATTTAAAGGTGCAATCTGGGATTGGTACATCCATTTTTTGACTTTTAAAATTTATTCTGGAAGAATTTAACTTATAAATGCCTCATGAGCTTAGTTTAAGTAGCACTTTGTTGTTTTAATCCTAGATTGCCACTTTACATTTAGTGGTTTGTTTACCTTCTATCAGTCTTATCGATTGAGGAAAAAAAATATATTTAGGGCAAGCAGCAGTCTCTGGCAAAATCAGCTTATACTTTTCACATAAAACAAATAAAATAGCACTCATAAAATGTGTGATATAGTAACAAGGGGAAAAATACTTTTCCACATTTTGCTTTTGGTGAGTAAAAGGAGTGGATGTTAAAATTTCGCCAGCCTCCTCACTCAGGGGAATACTTTCCAGCCTCTCATGTCTGGCACATTCACAAATGTGTCCTGGAATGGGACATGTTCAGTCACACACTTGTACATTGACAGTGATAGGCATACTGTACTGTACAAGCCTCTTTCACCCTCCCTCTCCCTATAACTCTCCCCCCCCCCCCCCCCCCACCCCCCAGGAATAAAAGGATATCATACTTTTTTTTATAAAGTTATATATTGTAGATAAACTCCACAGATTTAGGGAAAGAAAACAACTTACAAAAAATCAAAAAGAGTTGAGGATCCTCAGAGGAGGAAGGGGAGGACCATCCTCATCAGTGAATTTCATAAAAATTGAAATATCGAAACGTTAAAAAAGTTCTCATTTTTAGATACAACTATACTAAATATATTCTGTAGAGTAGCACCATGGTGTAGCCAGAGGACAGCTAGTTTCCGTCCTCCTCTGGGTACATTGACTTCAATACAAAACCCAGGAGGTTCATGGTTCTCACCTCCTTCCATAAACGTACACAGTAATTATGACAACTTCCGGAGGATGTCGTCCAACCTATCAGAGCTCTTGCAGCATGAACTGACATGTTGTCCACCCAATCAATGAATCAGAGAATTAATATATTACTGAAAGCATAAGCTACAGTTAGCTAGCACTTCAGTGCATAAAATGTGGTGAGTAGTTGACTCAAATAGAGAGAAAGACAATAGTTGAACAAATTAATTTCTTCAAAAATGAAGGAGAAGCAAGATATATCCTGTATATATATACACAGTACCAGTCAAAAGTTTGGACACACCTAATCATTCAAGGGTTTTTCTTTATTTTGACTATTTTCTACATTGTAGAATAATAGTGAAGACATCAAAACTATGAAATAACACATATGGAATCACATAGTAACCAGAAAAGTGTTAAACAAATCAAAATATATTTTATATTTGAGATTCTTCACTGTAGCCATCCTTTGCCTTGATGACAGCTTTGCACACTCTTGGCATTCTCTCAACCAGCTTCAGCTGGAATGCTTTTCCAACAGTCTTGAAGGAGTTCCCAAATATGCTGAGCACTTATTGGCTGCTTTTCCTTCACTCTGCGGTCCAATTCATCCCAAACCATCTCAATTGGGTTGAGGTCGGGTGATTGTGGGGGCCAGTTCATCTGATGCAGAACTCCATCACTCTCCTTCCTAGTCAAATAGCTCTTACGCAGCCTGGAGGTGTGTTGGGTCATTGTCCTGTTGAAAAACAAATGATAGTCCCAGGAAGCGCAAACCAGATGGGATGGCGTATCGCTGCAGAATGCTGTGGTAGCCATGCTGGTATAAATCACAGACAGTGTCACCAGCAAAGCACCATCACACCTCCTCCTCCATGCTTCACAGTGGGAACCACACATGCAGAGATCATCTGTTCACCTACTCTGCGTCGCACAAAGACGGTTGGAACCAAAAATCTCAAATTTGGACTCATCAGACCAAAGGACAGATTTCCACCGGTCTAATGTCTATTGCTCGTGTTTCTTGGCCCAAGCAAGTCTCTTCTTATTATTGGTGTCCTTTAGTAGTGGTTTCTTTGCAGCAGTTCGACCATGAAGGCCTGATTCACACAGTGTCCTCTGAACAGTTGATGTTGAGATGTGTCTGTTACTTGGACTCTGTGAAGCATTTATTTGGGCTGCAATCTGAGGTGCAGTTAACTCTAATGAACGTATCCTCTGGGTCTTCCTTTCCTATGGCGGTCAGACGTTTCTTGTAGTTGGCCACCAGGTTTGCACACATCTCAGGAGGGATTTTGTCCCACTCCTCTTTGCAGATCTTCTCCAAGTCATTAA
Source organism: Coregonus lavaretus (assembly GCF_964263955.1). Taxonomy (NCBI): domain Eukaryota; kingdom Metazoa; phylum Chordata; class Actinopteri; order Salmoniformes; family Salmonidae; genus Coregonus; species Coregonus lavaretus. Next base: position 18,588,243 of record NC_139989.1, read on the forward strand.
GGTTTCGAGCCTGACGTTTGGCAACTCGAACATTCAGCTCCCTCCACATATTTTCTATGGGATTAAGGTCTGGAGACTGGCTAGGCCACCCCAGGACCTCAATGTGCTGCTTCTTGAGCCACTCCTTTGTTGCCTTGGCCGTGTGTTTTGGGTCATTGTCATGCTGGAATAACCATCCACGACGAAATCTTTCTGATTGAGAGGGGGTCAAATACTTATTTCCCTCATTAAAATGCAAATCAATTTATAACATTTTTGACATGCGTTTTTATGAATTTTTATTATTATTATTATTCTGTCTCTCACTGTTCAAATAAACCTGCCATTAAAATTATAGACTGATCTTTCTTTGTCAGTGTGCAAACGTACAAAATCAGCAGGGGATCAAATACTTTTTTCCCTCACTGTACTTGCTATTAGCCACCGTTAGTGGTTTTCACCCAGAACATCGGATTTTCTGCCGGAATAACTGAATCACTGGTCCTTAACACCGGATCGAACTAGCTAGCCGCAACCGAATGGATGTTGCTGTAGGCTAATCACCACTGCCCCCAAAGCAAGCACCAGTTAGCCTTGAGCTAGCCTCGAGCCAGGCCCATATCCCGGCTATCTACCTCTTTGTCTACCGGACGGGAGTCGCCAGCTAACTTGCTACTTGCTATTAGCCACCGTTAGCGGTTTTTCACCATTGTCCGTGGCCTGCACTACCTACCAGCCAGCTCTAGCCTGGACTATTATCAGCCAGTCTGCACTGTCTGCACAGCGCGTTATCGACCCAGAACATATCGGATTTTCTGCTGGAATCACTAAATCACTGGACCTTTAACACCGGATCATCGCAACTAGCTAGCTGCAACCAAATGGATGTTGTTGTTGGCTAATCAGCCTTGAGCTAGCCTCGAGTCAGGCACATCTCCCGGCTATCTACCTCTCTGTCAACCGGACGGGACCTCCTAGAGTCGACACGGAGCCCCGCCGATCCATCACGACTGGTCTGCCGACGTAATCGTCTGTGGTTTCAACAGGCTTCCCGTTGCGACGACCACGAAGATCCATCTGCTAGCACACGCAAACAACAGCCGTGCTTCCTGCTCGCTGTGCTGTAGCACCAATTCGAACTGCTCTCGGACTCACATATTGCTGTTCACTGGACCTTATGATCACTCAGCTGCACAGCTGATGCCTGCTGGACTGTTCCTTTACACAGTACCCTGTCCTGTTTATCTGTTTAGCCTCAGCCCAAACTTTCATTGCCATTATCAGTTGTTGTCTTAGCTCTCTCTAATAACACCTGTGATTGCTTTATGCCTCTCTCCCATGTCAATATGCCTTGCCTATTGCTGTTCCAGTTAGTTCTTATTATACAATTTCACTGTAGAACCCCATTGTTACCCAACGCTTAGGTTTACCTCCACTGCACTCATATCCTTCCATATCCTTGTCTGTACATAATGCCCTGAATTTATTCTACAACTCCCGGAAATCTGCCCCCTTTATTCTCTGTACCCAATGCACTAGAAGACCAGTTCTTAAAGCCTTTAGCCGTATCCTTATTCTAGTCCTCCTCTGTTCCTCTGGTGATGTAGAGGCTAACCCAGGCCCTGCAGCCCCCAGTATCACTCCTACTCCCCAGGAGCTATCATTTGTTGACTTCTGTAACCGTAAAAGCCTTGGTTTTCTGCACGTTAACATCAGAAGCCTCTTCCTAAGTTTGAGTTATTCACTGCGTTAGCACACTCCGCCAACCCTGATGTTCTAGCAGTGTCCTGGCTTAGGAAGGCCACCAAAAATTCAGACATTTCCATCCCCAACTACAACATTTTCCGTCTAGATAGAACTGCCAAAGGGGGTGGAGTTGCAATCTACTGTAGAGATAGCCTGCAGAGCTCTATCCTACTATCCAGGTCTGTGCCCAAACAGTTTGAGCTCCTACTTCTAAAAATCCACCTTTCCAGAAATAAGTCTCTCACTGTTGCCACTTGCGACAGACCCCTCTCAGCCCCCAGCTGTGCCCTGGACACCATATGTGAATTGATTGCCCCCCATCTATCCTCAGAGTTCATACTGCTTGGTGACCTAAACTTGGATATGCTTAACACCCCGGCCATCCTACAATCCAAACTAGATGCCCTCAATCTCACACAAGTTATCAAGGAACCTACCAGGTACAACCCTAAATCCGTAAACATGGGCACCCTCATAGATATCATCCTAACTTACCCTCTAAATACACCTCCGCTGTCTTCAACCAGGATCTCAGCAATCACTGCCTTATTGCCTGCGTCCGTAACGGGTCCACGGTCAAACGACCACCCCTCATCACTGTCAAACGCTCCCTAAAACACTTTAGCGAGCAGGCCATCCTAATTGACCTGGCCCAGGTATCCTGGATGGATATCGATCTCATTCCGTCAGTAGAGGATGCCTGGTTGTTCTTTAAAAGTGCTTTCCTCTCAATCTTAAATAAGCATGCCCCATTCAAAAAATTCAGAACTAAGAACAGATATAGCCCCTGGTTCTCCTCAGACTTGACTGCCCTTGACCAGCACAAAAACATCCTGTGGCGTACTGCATTAGCATTGAATAATGCGAGCTCACAGAACAGAGCTCCGGGCAGCTGAGCGGAAATGGAAGAAAACTAGACTCCCTGCGGACCTGGCATCTTTTCACTCCCTCCTCTCTACATTTTCTTCATCTGTTTCTGCTGCTAAGGCCACTTTCTACCACTCTAAATTCCAAGCATCTGCCTCTAACCCTAGGAAGCTCTTTGCCACATTCTCCTCCCTGCTGAATCCTCCTCCCCCCCCCCCCTCCTCCCTCTCTGTGGATGACTTCGTCAACCCCTTTGAAAAGAAGTTTGACGACATCCGATCCTCGTTTGTTAAGTCAAATGACACTGCTGGTCCTGCTCACACTGCCCTACCCTATGCTTTGACTTCTTTCTCCCCTCTCTCTCCAGATAAAATCTTGCGACTTGTGACTGCAGGCCGCCCAACAACCTGCCCGCTTGACCCTATCCCCTCCTCTCTTCTCCAGACCATCTCCGGTGACCTTCTCCCCTACCTCACCTCGCTGATCAACTCATCCTTGACCGCTGGCTATGTCCCTTCCGTCTTCAAGAGAGCGAGAGTTGCACCCCTTCTCAAAAAACCAACACTCGATCCCTCTGATGTCAACAACTACAGACCAGTATCCCTTCTTTCTTTTCTTTCCAAAACTATTGAGCGTGCCGTCTTTAGCCAACTCTCTTGCTATCTCTCTCAGAATGACCTTCTTGATCCAAACCAGTCAGGTTTCAAGACTGGTCATTCAACTGAGACTGCTCTTCTCTGTGTCACGGAGGCTCTCTGCACTGCTAAAGCTAACTCTCTCTCCTCTGCTCTTGTCCTTCTAGACCTGTCTGCTGCCTTTGATACTGTGAACCATCAGATCCTCCTCTCCACTCTCTCCGAGCTGGGCATCTCCGGCGCGGCTCAAACGAGGGCATTGCGTTCATCCACCTCTGGCCCCCCTTCCTCTGCGGAAGCATAGTTCCCGCTCAGCCCAGTCAAAACTGTTCGCTGCTCTGGCACCCCAATGGTGGAACAAGCTCCCTCACGACGCCAGGACAGCGGAGTCACTCACCACCTTCCGGAGACATTTGAAACCCCACCTCTTTAAGGAATACCTGGGATAGGATAAAGTAATCCTTCTACCCCCTCCCCCCCAAAAAAATAAAAAAATAAAAAAATAAATTATAATAATAATAATTGTAAAGTGGTTATCCCACTGGCTACAAGGTGAATGCACCAATTTGTAAGTCGCTCTGGATAAGAGCGTCTGCTAAATGACGTAAATGTAAATGTAAATGTAAATGAATAGCCCCCGCGATATGCAACTTTTCAGGGAAGTTAGGAACCAATATACACAAGCAGTTAGGAAAGTAAAGGCTAGCTTTTTCAAACAGAAATGTGCATCCTGTAGCACTAACTCCAAAAAGTTTTGGGACACTGTAAAGTCAATGGAGAATAAGAGCACCTCCTCCCAGCTGCCCACTGCACTGAGGCTAGGAAACACTATCACCACCGATAAATCTACAATAATTGAGAATTTCAACAAGCATTTTGCTACGGCTGGCCATGCTTTCCACCTGGCTACCACTACCCCGGCCACCAGCTCTGCACCCTCCGCTGCAACTTGCCCATGCCCCCCCCCCCCCCGCTTCTCCTTCACACAAATTCAGACAGCTGATGTTCTGAAAGAGCTGCAAAATCTGCACCCCTACAAATCATCTGGGCTAGACAATCTGGACCCTTTCTTTCTAAAAATAGCCGCCGAAATTGTCGCAACCCCTATTACTAGCCTGTTCAACCTCTCTTTCGTAACGTCTGAGATCCCCAGAGATTGGAAAGCTGCCACGGTCATCCCCTTCTTCAAAGGGGGTGACACTCTAGATCCAAACTGTTACAGACCTATATCCATCCTGCCCTGCCTTTCGAACGTTTTTGAAAGCCAAGTTAACAAACAGATCACTGACCATTTCGAATCCCACTGTACCTTCTCCGCTATGCAATCCGGTTTCCGAGCTGGTAATGGGTGCACCTCAGCCACGCTCAAGGTCCTAAACGATATTATAACCGCAATCGACAATAGACAATACTGTGCAGCCGTCTTCATCGACCTGGCCAAGGCTTTCGACTCTGTCAACCACTGCATTCTTATTGGCAGACTAAATAGCCTTGGTTTCTCAAATGACTGCCTCGCCTGGTTCACCAACTACTTCTCAGATAGAGTTCAATGTGTCAAATCGGAGGGCCTGTTGTCTGGACCTATGGCAGTCTCTATGGGGGTGCCACAGGGTTCAATTCTTGGGCCGACTCTTTTCTCTGATGTCGCTCTTGCTGCTGGTGACTCTCAGATCCACCTCTACGCAAACAACCCCATTTTGTATACATCTGGCCCTTCATTGGACACTGTGTTAACGAACCTCCAAACGAGCTTCAATGCCATACAACACTCCTTCCGTAGCCTCCAACTGCTCTTAAACACAAGTAAAACTAAATGCATGCTCTTCAATCGAACGCTGCTGGCACCCGCTCACCCGACTAGAATCACTACTCTCGACGGGTCTGACCTAGAGTATGTGGACTACAAATACCTAGGTGTCTGGTTAGACTGTAAACTCTCCTTCCAGACTCACATTAAGTATCTCCAATACAAAGTTAAATCTAGAATCGGCTTCCTATTTCGCAACAAAGCCTCCTTCACTCATGCTGCCAAACATGCCCTTGTAAAACTGACTATCCTACCGATCCTTGACTTCGGCAATGTCATTTACAAAATAGCCTCCAACACTACTCAGCAAATTGGATGTAGTCTATCACAGTGCCATCCGTTTTGTCACCAAAGCCCCTTATACTACCCACCACTGTGACCTGTCCGCTCTTGTTGGCTGGTCCTCACTACATATTTGTCGCCAAACCCACTGGCTCCAGGCCATCTATAAATCACTGCTAGGCAAATCCCCGCCTTATCTTAGCTCATTGGTCACCATAGCAACACCCACCTGTAGTATGCGCTCCAGCAGGTATATCTCACTGGTCATCCCCAGAGCCAAGACCTCCTTTGGCCGCCATTCCTTCCAGTTCTCTGCTGCCAATGACTGGAACGAACTGCAAAAATCTCTGAAGCTGGAGACTCTTATCTCCCTCACTAACTTTAAGCATCAATTGTCAGAGCACCTTACCGATCACTGCACCTGTACACAGCCCATCTGAAATTAGCCCACCCAACTACCTCATCCCTATTTATTTTGCTCATTTGCACCCCAGTATCTCTATTTGCACATCATCTCTTGCAATTATTTTGCACTATGGCCTATTTATTGCCTTACCTCCATAACTTGCTACATTTGCACACACTGTATATATATTTTCTGTTGTATTTTTGATTTTATGTTTTGTTTTACCCCATATGTAACTCTGTGTTGTTGTTTTTATCGCACTGCTTTGCTTTATTTTGGCCAGGTCGCAGTTGTAAATGAGAACTTGGCTTACCTGGTTAAATAAAGGTGAAATAAATAAATAAATACAAATCTTGTCACAATACAACTGATTGGCTCAAATGCATTAAGAAGGAAAGAAATTCCACAAATTAACTTTTAACAAGGCACACCTGTTAATTGAAATGCATTCCAGGTGACTACATCAAGAAGCTGGTTGAGAGAATGCCAAGAGTGTGCAAAGCTGTCATCAAGGCAAAGGGTGGCTACTTTGAAGAATCTCAAATATAAAATATATTTTGATTTGTTTAACACTTTTTTGGTTACTACATGATTCCATATGTGTTATTTCATAGTTTTGTAGAAAATAGTAAATATAAAGAAAAACCCTGGAATGAGTAGGTGTGTCCAAACTTTTGACTGGTACTGTATATATATATTGTTTACCTTCACTTTCACGTACTTAGCTAGCAAATGCAGCTAGCTAGTTAAGTTTACTCAAACACCCGGCTCAAACAGAGGGATGCTATGTTAGCTAGCTGTATATGACTATCCAGCACAACACTGGAACTCAAGGTAAGCTTTTGGTTTTACTAATTCATTGCCACAGGGGCCCGCCGGTGTAACTGCTAAACTGCTTACTCACTGAACACTGTACTGCATGATTGTAGCGGGTTTACTAACGGGTTAGTTCTATTAGCTATGTTGACTATGACATTACTTTAGCTAATATGGTGACAACGATGTAGGCTGTGTGTAGCGGTTATGATATGGTTTGGCTTGGAAAGTTCTTATCGCCTTGTCGCATACAGCTGATATGTTGTGAATTGAAGTCCACAAGCGAAGGGAAAAGGTGAGAGGAGGAGAGTGCATAGATGTGAGAAGGAATACAATGTGGCTGCTATGAAAGTGAACTGTGTTTTTCTCTCGACTTGTGTGCACCTACTTTGTAAACTTTCACTCATAGGCTAGGTTGTAGCAACCTCATGATGGGTATAGGGAAAATTAGAGTATCATGTAGTAGCCTAAACCTATCGATGTTACGTTGAACTGGGTGAATGGAATATGAATGACAGTCATCCAATATGCTGTAATAGAAATAAGGCCGTGCTCATGAACAAAAAAAGATTGTCCTCCCTCATCTTAAATAGCACCGACCGCCACTGCTGTGCAGAGATATCAGGCAGCAGGCCATGTTGAGTTTAATCCATTGCGAAGTGTGACGCCACAGTGAATAAGCTGGTAAACAACAATTCAAGGCTAAGGACTAGCAAAGCAGGCGAGGTCACAGCGAACAGGCTCTCAGTGTTGTTCAACATTTCAAAACTTCTGATTACGTGTGCTACATTATTTTTTAAACCTCTTTTATAACGGATGCCTTGGTCCATTGTTTCCTTGTGTCTGACCCACTGTTTCCAGTATTGGCTTTGTATTAGAACACTGTGGGGGCTGGTGGCTCACACCAAGTCAAGTAAATATTTTATTATCACAGGCAGGATTACATATGCATTTATCATCCTTTTATGGATGAAACACACGCAACCACCGCATGCACGCACACATGCACGCAAACATACACACACACACACAGTGGCAATATAACTTCTTGACCTTCAATGTAAGCCTTGTAAGTCTTGTCTGAATTGGAAAACAGGTCCAGACTCCCTGTGCAAAAGGTCCTCATTTGACATTCAGCTCCCAACTGATGTGTTGAATGAGCACAGATCATAAGGAGGATTAATTGCGTGCAGCCATTTTGTACCGCTTGTTAAATTCCTTTTGATGTGGTCGTTAACATGGAGGGATGCAGGGATTAACATGGAGGGATGCAGGGAGTCCAAACTCTGGGGTGCCAGCCAGTGTCGAGGGGCCAGGTAAACACAGCATGTCTGACTGACGTAGGCTACTGTAGAACAGTGATGTCAAGATAAACCTGAATAAGCATGGTGCGTCTCTACGGACACTTACAGGTAGACAGTTCAAAATAGACAGATGTTCTACTAAAGGCCATTGTTTGCCGAAACGTCATGAATTGTACTTGAAATAGACAAATAAATGCCTATTTTTTCCAAAAGACATAAATAGAACCAGAAAATTATTTAAATAAGTGAAATGTAGAGATTTGTTATCATCTTAAAGTTGCATCTAATTGGGCTTATTCTAAGTGCCCCATTATTGTGGTTAACAACAATTCAAATTTGTCCAAAGCGAGGTGCCTTCTTAAAAACGAATACATATGACCTGTAGCTTACGCTCACTGCTCTTTAACAGGGCTAGATTGAGATATTAGCAACAGCCTGATTAACATTTCATTGGCCATGCATTTTCGAGTGAGCCTGAGCACCTAAAGTGGGAATCAGTGAGAATAAAACAGTATGATGCACAGCCTGCGCACATGCTAATTGCGTCTATTGATTTTCTCCCTGAAAGCTTAAAGGTGCAATATGTAGAAATCGCTCCACCATTTCCTGGTTGCTAAAATTCTAATAGTTTGCCTAACTTCAGTTTATGTAACAAAACAAGCAATGTAGAGAATCATTGTACCATCTAACCGCTGTGAAATATATTTTCAATAACCAAAAATATTGTATTTTCAGGTAAAAGACACAAAAACTAAACTTAAGAACAGGAAGCATCGAAGTAGCACACATAGAGCAGATCTACCGCTTCTTAGACTTGCTTTCAATGAGAATGACAGATCTATAACAAAAATGTCTATGTGGATTTGGTGGGGTCGCCCAAAAAGTTACATATTGCAGCTTTAAAGCGAGAAGGAAGCATGATGAGATATTACTGTCACTCACTGGGTCCTAAGGCATTCAGCAAAATATGTGTGTGGACTATTTTAGTCTGACTTCATTAGCCTTTACACATCCATGTCTGTCACAGCTAAGGTGTTCACCTTTTGCTACATCATTAGTACATTTCTGACTGAAAGTGAAAGGCAGACACTATTATTTCGGGGTAGTAGCTCACCCAAAACTCTGTAAGGAGTATGCTGCTATGGCCATTCTCAGGACAGGCTGATCTGGGGGTTAGTCCAAAAGCCTTGGTATTCACCTCACCAAATGATCGAACCTACTTTGTCAGACCGACATAATCGATCCAGGAGTGATGCTCATCTTTATTTGAACACAGCAGTGGAATCCCCCAAGGACTGATCCATAACTGGGTCTGGACCTGTGACTTAACAAGGGGAGAAAAGGGAAAGCAACCACTGATTACATTTAGGCTACTCATGGGCTCCATTCTAATACATAAATAAGCTTGTAGTTGTCATTGGGGGTGTTAAGCAAAAATAGATTTGTTCAAACAAAGTTAGGTTTCCATATTTTAGTCAAGAATAATATCTGTAACATTTAATTGGCGTGTTGTATAACTTGTCATTTGGGATACAGTTTCCATATTTGTATTTAGCATTATTTTGCATCCAAAAGACCATCTGCTACATTACATTATAACATCAGTAACAGATGCATTTGAATCCACTAATTCAATGCTCTCTCTCTTTCTCTCTCTCTCTCTCTCTCTCTCTCTCTCTCTCTCTCTCTCTCTCTCTCTCTCTCTCTTTCTCTCCTCTCTCTCTCTCCTCTCTCTCTCTCCTCTCTCTCTCTTTCTTTCCTCTCTCTCTCTCTCTCTCTCTCTCTCTCTCTCTCTCTCTCTCTCTCTCTCTCTCTCTCTCTCTCTCTCTCTTTCTCGCTATCTGTTACTTCCTTTATTTTTCTCCCTCCATTTCTCTCTCTCCCTCTTCCCCTCCCCTTGGCTCTCTCCTGTCAAGTATAGTATGGCTCATGATGATGATCACTGAGACTGATGGGTAATTAGGTACCTGAATTGCAGCCTCAACTGATGGGATAAGGTGTAGGAATCACCATATTTCCCATACAGCAGACTTTAGCCCACCTTACACTGCTTCCACCCCCCACACTCACACATGCAACTGAATGCACACTATAGGCCTTCCCCATGTGCATCATTCCCTCTCCCCTTCTCTCCAGACTGTGTGTGCAGAACTTCCCCTCTACCTCTGTCCATACCCCTGACTGTGTTCTTGTTGAGCACCTAGCACAGATTGTACTCTTTTTATCATTGACTAGAGATGGTGCTCTCCCCCTGCGGCCAACCTGTGCTTCTCTTTACTTCTATAGCCTTAACTGTGGTTGTCTCCCAAATTCCCTATGCATTGCACTACTTTCGAAAATCGCCTGTTTTTAAGGTTAAGAAAGTAAGACAAAGCCCTCCAATTCAGATGAAGGCTGTCTCCCAACTGGCACCCCATTCCCTACATAGTGCACTACTTTTGACTAGAAGGAATAACGTGCCATTTGAAATGCAGCTCTCGACTGTGTTTCCTCCTTCAACCCCCCAGTTCAGACTGTGGTCTCATCTCCATTGACTAACAGTCATTTCCATCCCCGTGGAGCAGGCAGGAGTACCGAGTGTCCCTGCATTAATGCCAGTCTAATTGGATGATCCATCAGTTCATCACTGCTTGTCGACAGTGACCCAGCCAGAACCCTGTGTCCATCATTACAACTTATTGTCATGGTCGTTACTTATTGACCTTTTGTCTTGTTCTGCCACACCAACAAATTATGAATAAATATATAAATACGAAGTCTGTTCTGGCTCACAAATATCTGGGATTTAAAAATGTTTTCAGTGGTTGGAATTAATATGTGTAATGGAGTGTTGAATTCTTACATGAATCCAATGATCGTCTAATATATGGTCCTCGAGCACCTTAATATAATGTCCCTGTATTCTGAAGTATTTCTGTAATAAATTTAGATTTAGCTTTATTTGGGCAGTGCAGAATGGCTGAATTTCAATCTGCTTCCTCCTGGCTGTTCTTAGTCAGACAAATGGCAAATGAGATGTAAATAAGCTTTAGAATCTATAAACAGTAAAATTGTTATCTAGGAGTGAGAGTTTCACTGATACGAAACAAGTTTACATATATTTGAAGGCTTACTCATAATTAGACAAGAATGAATGGGGCTAATAAATATTTTTGCTGCAGGTGTTTTGGGCTCTGTGATGATTGGATTGGAAATGGACAGGGACAAACAGTACATAAACACACATTTCTCATCTTGAGTTTATCCTCCATAAACTGCTCATTTTCTCTAATTGAATAAATGTTTGGAAATAAGCCAAGGGTTACCCTCCATCAAAAGAGGAGACAGCCCAATGGAAACACGACAACTCTGCGTGGGATTCAATAAACATTTTAAAGCATCTTCTATTTGCAACTGCCTCTTTCACTGGGCAGGCCTATTCTCGTCTCAGACGCCAAAACAAGACTGTTTCAAACACTAGTCTCATTCACACACGACTATAGCCGCAGGAAGCAGGGGTGCTGACGGTGCTGCAGCACCCCCTGAAAAATCTAACCAAAAAAGAAATAGTAGAAAATAATATATTCTTTGAAAAATATATTTTTCACAAAAGTAGTGCTCTGGGCCTTTACTAGTCCTGTATTAGAGGACCGATATAGACTTCTGTAGCATGGGCAACATTGTTTTTGCAGCATCTTAGCTTTGGCAAAAAAGGTAGTTGTATAATTAAGAACAGTATCTTGCAGGGTTCTGCAATCATCTTTCTAATGGAATCCAGAAAGAACAAAACCCTGTCCTCAAACATTTACATTAAAAGGTGCAAAGTTATGGGCAAAGACCCAAAACATCCACATCAAATTAAATATTTTTCTTGATCAAATAACATGGAAAACAACCACTTTTTGTGCATTATTAATTTACCATCCTTACAAACCACTTAATGTAAATGTACATTACTGTATTGTACATAGGCTGGTCATCTAGGTTTGTACCTGTAGACTTTCCATCACCATGAAGAAAAACAATGCACAATACAGTAATTGAGTACATTGAGACATTAAGTGGTTTGTGATGATGTGGCTCAGTTGGTAGTGTGTGGTGCTTGCAACGCTAGGGTTGTGGGTTCGATTCCCACGGGGGACCAATATGAAAAGTATGAAAGTGTATGCACTAACTGCTGTAAGTTGCTCTGGATAAGCGCGTCTAGTAAAAGGAATGAATAGCCCATTTCAGTTTCCACATAGAAATAAGTCGCATTTGCAAAGTATTTCAAGAAGTATTGTCAGATTAACAGACTCAAATTACAAATGCTGGTAAACACTGAAATACAAATGCATTTAGTTTAAACCCCCTCCCGCCCAGCTGTGGACACGACTCTCAACGTTTGCTAAGTCCAACGTCCTACACAAGTCCTATACGTAAATTAAGACCTGCCCAGATAAATGACCTATGACTACCTGACTTATCGTCCCTTTAAAAAAAGTCTGGAAACTGATGTATGTGGTAATGTGAGTTAGCACTGGACCGGGACCTGCCGAGAGCGCCGTCTTGTGCCCTACTTAACCTGTCAGGGCGAGTCTCCAAACTACTCAATAAAATCTCCATGTGAAACCAGAAAAAATGTGTGCAGAGGTGAATGAAACATTGAAGGGACCAGAGGGGTGGTGTGTATTTTTATCCCAAGGCATTTACAAGTCTACGGCTGCATCCCAAATGGCACCCTATTCCCTATATAGTGTACTACATTTGACCAGAACCCAAAAAGTAGTTGTCAAAAGTAGTACACTGTGTAGGGAATAGGGTGCCATTTGGGACGCAGACTTCCTCTGGACTGGAGGACTTTATCTTACCTGAAAAACTGGCACTTTACCATTTCTTCAGGCCTTCAGAAAAATGGATCCCTTATGGACATACTCCGTCCCTCCCTTCCTCCCATCCCGCAGGAGAAGGACGGATGGATGGTGTAGCTGGCAGATAAATCCTGTATTAAACACAGCACCGGCGTGTTGTGAATGATCAGAGAGGAGGAGAAGGAAGAGCTCCCCAGAATAGCATGTTCCCGCGGGATGGCGGTGTGTGGGTGATGCCTGCGCCTGTGTGCAGTTGAGTGGTTATTTATGGAAGACGTTTCGTAATACATCGAGGGTATCCCTTTGATAAGCAACAATCCCTCTAAAACAGCAACATCAACACATCAACCGCAAGCATGGTAACACAAAACACCGTAACACCATCTGACACCTAGATGGAGAAAAGAAAACTCAGCGATTCAATGAGTTTCCTTGAACTGCCTGTCAAGGGAGACAGGAAAACAGAGTGGAGAATGAAGTAGGAGTATAGGAGGAATAAAATTGAAATATTTTTAACAAAATTGGAGAATGTTTGTGATAGTAAGGCTAGATTATGCATAGTTGGACTCTTGGTTCCAGAGATACTGCATTTCCTATCCGTTTCTTTTGTCCAAATGGATGCTTTGGATGAGGAAATCCAACAAAGACCATATTGAGATGGAATCTGTTCACAGGGATTGTAAAGGGATTACAGGGATTTGATATGTAAATGCTATATCCACAGGAATCGGATGAAATTCAATAAGTATTGATCAAAAACTCAAATGTGGAAAGCATTTTCAAAATCTTGCGACACTTTCTGTGCATTATAACTGCAATAGGTGTGATCTCAATGACAGATCAGTTCCACCAGTCAGCTACAGTGGGGAAAAAAAGTATTTAGTCAGCCACCAATTGTGCAAGTTCTCCCACTTAAAAAGACGAGAGAGGCCTGTAATTTTCATCATAGGTACACGTCAACTATGACAGACAAAATGAGAAAAAAGATTCCAGAAAATCACATTGTAGGATTTTTAATGAATTTATTTGCAAATTATGGTGGAAAATAAGTATTTGGTCAATAACAAAAGTTTCTCAATACTTTGTTATATATCCTTTGTTGGCAATGACACAGGTCAAACGTTTTCTGTAAGTCTTCACAAGGTTTTCACACACTGTTGCTGGTATTTTGGCCCATTCCTCCATGCAGATCTCCTCTAGAGCAGTGATGTTTTGGGGCTGTCGCTGGGGCAACACGGACTTTCAACTCCCTCCAAAGATTTTCTATGGGGTTGAGATCTGGAGACTGGCTAGGCCACTCCAGGACCTTGAAATGCTTCTTACGAAGCCACTCCTTCGTTGCCCGGGCGGTGTGTTTGGGATCATTGTCATGCTGAAAGACCCAGCCACGTTTCATCTTCAATGCCCTTGCTGATGGAAGGAGGTTTTCACTCAAAATCTCACGATACATGGCCCCATTCATTCTTTCCTTTACACGGATCAGTCGTCCTGGTCCCTTTGCAGAAAAACTGCCCCAAAGCATGATGTTTCCACCCCCATGCTTCACAGTAGGTATGGTGTTCTTTGGATGCAACTCAGCATTCTTTGTCCTCCAAACACGACGAGTTGAGTTTTTACCAAAAAGTTCTATTTTGGTTTCATCTGACCATATGACATTCTCACAATCCTCTTCTGGATAATCCAAATGCACTCTAGCAAACTTCAGACTGGCCTGGACATGTACTGGCTTAAGCAGGGGGACACGTCTGGCACTGCAGGATTTGAGTCCCTGGCGGCGTAGTGTGTTACTGTCCCCCCGTGTGGTTCTGGGATTTTTGCTCACCGTTCTTGTGATCATTTTGACCCCACGGGGTGAGATCTTGCGTGGAGCCCCAGATCGAGGGAGATTATCAGTGGTCTTGTATGTCTTCCATTTCCTAATAATTGCTCCCACAGTTAATTTCTTCAAACCAAGCTGCTTACCTTTGCAGATTCAGTCTTCCCAGCCTGGTGCAGGTCTACAATTTTGTTTCTGGTGTCCTTTGACAGCTCTTTGGTCTTGGCCATAGTGGAGTTTGGAGTGTGACTGTTTGAGGTTGTGGACAGGTGTCTTTTATACTGATAACAAGTTCAAACAGGTGCCATTAATACAGGTAACGAGTGGAGGACAGAGGAGCCTCTTAAAGAAGAAGTTACAGTGTCACGGTTTCGGCCGAGGCGGCCCCTCCTCCTTGTTCGGGCAGGTTTCGGCGGTCGTCGTCTCCGGAGTACTAGCTGCCACCGCTCTATGTTTCTTGTTTGATTGGTTTTGTCTGTTTGTCACACCTGTTTTGTGTTATGTCTTAATTAGCACCCTATTTAGTTTCCTTGTTGTTAGTTAGGTGTTGTGTGTAATTGTTCCATGTCGTGTTGCTGCGCTACTTGTATTTTGGTGCGCTATTGTGTGCTTTCCTCCTTGTTTTGTTGTTTAGGAGTAGATTACGCACTTATTTACTGCGCCCGTTTGTATACGCCTGTGCGCGCTTTTCTCGCCTCCGGGCTGGTTGTGGATATTCATTGTGAATTCTACTAAAGTATTTTTGTTGGACTTTACTTCTGCCTCCTGCGCCTGATTCCACACCACACCTACCATAGCAACCCGTGACATACAGGTCTGTGAGAGCCAGAAATCTTGCTTGTTTGTAGGTGACCAAATACTTATTTTCCACCATAATTTGCAAATAAATTCATAAAAAATCCTACAATGTGATTTTCTGGAAACATTTTTCTCAATTTGTCTGTCATAGTTGACGTGTACCTATGATGAAAATTACAGGCCCCTCTCATCTTTTTAAGTGGGAGAACTTGCACAATTGGTGGCTGACTAAATACTTTTTTCCCCCACTGTAAATGTGTGTAACAGTTCAACCTGTGCTCCTAACCAACCATATGGTCTTCCCCCACACTTAACTGTCACCCTTTTCTTAATAGGCATGTAAGGTGTCCATGTTAGGACAGCTTCAGTCTCTGTAGGATATGTTTTGCAGTGCATTGCCACTAGAGCTCACCATAGATCACAAATTACCATCCCTCTGTAGTAAGATAAATAATAAAATAGCTTTAAACCCACAACTGATACATGCTTTCACTTTGTGTAAACCAAATCTCTCTTTGCTATTGTGCGCAATGGACAGCATGTCCTACAACGCTGTCATACACTGAGTGTACAAAACATTAAGGACAACTGCTCTTTCCATGACATAGACTGACCAGGTGAATTCAGCTGAAAGCTATGATCCCTTATTGATGTCACTTGTTAAATCCACTTTAATCAGTGTAGATGAAGGGGAGGAGACAGGTTAAAGAAGGATTTTTAAGACTTGAGACAATTGAGACATGGATTGTGTATGTGTCACATTCAGAGGGTGAATGGGCAAGACAAAAGATTGAAGTACCTTTGAACGGGGAATGGTAGTAGGTGCCAGGCGCACCGGTTTGTGTCAAGAACTGCAACGCTGCTGGGTTTTTCACGCTCAACACAATTTCCCGTGTGTATCAAGAATGGTCCACCACGCAAAGGACAAACCAGCCAACTTGACAAAACTGTGGGAAGCATTTGAGTCAACATGGGTTAGCATCCCTGTGGAACGTTTTCAACACCTTATAGAGTCCATGCCCTGATGTATTGAGGCTGTTCTGAGGGCAAAAGAGGGGGAGTGCAATTCAATATTAGGAAGGTGTACTTAATGTTTTGTACACTCAGTGTATATAGAGAACAGCCATAAATAGTTGGACAAAGGGGCGACTGGAAAAATGTAATCTGCTACACACATTGAAGTGTAAATGATGGCACTAAACATGGCCTAAGTGAAAAGGGAATGGGAAGTAGCCTGCCATTCAGAGTCCACTCTCTCGCTGAAGCTCAGAAAGCAGTGGACCTGTCTATAATAATAAGGAGCAGAAACATGCAACATGCTTGCAGCTTCCAACTAGTGTTAATAAACTGTCTAGATTATGAAGTAGCCCATCTAATTAAGAGATAATAACAATATGATGTCTCTTGTTGTCTCTCAGACCCCCAGTAGATACACTACATGGCCAAAAGTATCTGGACACCTGATTGTCAAACATCTCATTCCAAAATCATGGGCATTAATATGGAGTTGGTCCCCCCTTTGCTGCTATACAAGCCTCCACTCTTATGGGAAGGCTTTCCACTAGATGTTAGGGCGGCATACAATTGGCCCAGCGTCATCCGGGTTTGGCTGGGGTAGGCCATCATTGTAAATAAGAATTCTTAACTGACTTGCCTAATAAATAAAGGTTACAAAAATTAAATAAAAAATAATAAAAGATCTTGGAACATTGCTGCGGGGACTTGCTTCCATTCAGCCACAAGAGCATTAGTGAGGTCGGGAACTGATGTTGGGTGATTAGGCCTGGCTCTCAGTCGGCGTTCCAATTCATCCCGATGAGGTTGAGGTCAGGGCTCTGTGCAGGCCAGTCAAGTTCTTCCACACCGATCTCGACAAATCATTTCTGTATGGACCTTGCTTTGTGCACGGGGGCATTGTCATGCTGAAACAGGAAAGGGCCTTCCCCAAACTGTTGCCACAAAGTTGGAAGCACATAATCGTCTAGTATGTCATTGTATGCCGTAGCATTTAGATTTCCCTTCACTGGAACTAAGGGGCCTAGCCCGAACCATGAAAAACAGCCCCAGACCATTATTCCTCCTCCACCAAACTGTACAGTTGGCACTATGCATTTGGGCAGGTAGCGTTCTCCTGGCATCCGCCAAACCCAAATTCGTCCGTCGGACTTCCAGATGGTGAAGCGTGATTAATCACTCCAGAGAACGCATTTCCACTGCTCCAGAGTCCAATGGTAGTGAGCTTTACACCACTCCAGCCAACGCTTGGCATTGCACATGGTGATCTTAGGCTTGTCTGCGGCTGCTCGGCCATGGAAACCCATTTCATGAAGCTCCCGATGAACAGTTCTTGTGCTGACATTGCTTCCAGAGGCAGCTTGGAACTCGGTAGGGTGTGTTGCAACCGAGGACAGATTATTTTTGCGCGCTTCGCGCTTCTGCACTCTGCGGTCGAGTTCTGTGAGCTTGTATGGCTTACCACTTCACGACTGAGACGTTATTGCTCAAAGACATTTCCACTTTACAATAACAGCACTTACAGTTGACAGGGGCAGTTCTAGCAGGGCAGACATTTGACGAACTGAGCTCTTCAGTAAGGCCATTCTACTGCCAATGTTTGTCTATGGAGATTGCATGGCTGTATGCTTGATTTTATACACCTGTCAGCAACGGGTGTGGCTGAAATAGCCAAATCCACTAATTTGAAGGGGTGTCGACATACTTTTGTATATATAGTGTATGTCATCGGATTCCATTCTAATTATGTACCGTCCTTTTTTGTCTACTGTAAATGTATTTGTATTTTTTTTTCAATTGTGTCACAAGTCTGGATGCTATGATAACTATCTAGAATAAATCTAGAATAATAAATAACAGGTAGTTGGACCCTGACATCAAGGAGAATCTATTGAAAAAGTCCCAAGCACAGGCACAGGCACCTTAATTGGGGAGGACGGGCTCATAGTAATGGCTGGAACGGGATCAATGGAATGGTATAGAACACATCAAACACATGTTTTCAATGTTCCATTCACTCCATTCCAGCCATTATTATCAGCTGGCCTCCCCTTAGCAGCCTTCTGTGGTCTCAAGCCATTCAGTCTAACTACTGTACTAATCTATAGCAAACATGATAAAGCACCCCACCCACCATCATGCTGACTTTAGTACCAGAACCAACGCAGCGCTACCTGTCTCTATAGACCAAAACAAAAACTGAAACAGGGACACTGTAACATTTCCTGAGTAACAATTCCTGAGATTCACAATGGACAGCAGTATGAGGGGTTCTTTGAGACTCTGCGGCAGTGCGGCTAGGGTAAAGTGTGGCACAACATAACACAGGGTTGGCATGTCTCCATGGGTAGTGCTGGGTGACATTTCAGTCACTCCAGGAGGCTCAGATGTGCTGCTTTGATGGAGCAGGGGCCCGTCAGTTTTGACTAGCAGGGCTGTGTCCCAAATGGCATCCTATTCTCTATTCACCCTTTGACCAGCGCTCTGGAAATGCAAGAAGGAAGAAAGGGAACTCCCTGGCCCATTTTAAAAAAAGGAACTCAATTTAGAGCTCAAACCACTTATTGAAAGGGAAGTGCTTGGTTCAAGCTCAAAGGAGAGGAGTTTGGAGGACGGTTCAGTCTCGGCTGTCTCAGACCATTGATCAGAGGATGTAGCAGCAGGCCTAAAATACAGGGAGAGGCACACTGAGGAATGGAGGAATTAAATAAAGCCGACTTATCACTTGCTCCGTGTCAATTAAAGCAGGGCTTTATCAAAGGATCCAACTTTATTAAAAAGCTGAGGCGCTGACAGGCCAATAACCTGGTGACAAATTAATTGCATTTTGACAGACGGCTCAGAACAGGCTAGGAGGACTCTCCAAGGAGAGACAATAGGGCTGGTTGCTTTGTTAGTGATGAAAGATAACAGTGGAAAATGGGAAATAAAGCTATTCATGGTCAAACATACTTACAAATCTAAGAGCTAGAGGAGTACTTAGTAAAAGTAACAGCAGTAAAATAAATGCATATTATTCATGCATAACCTATGAGTTTATTCATTAAAATGCGGAGAGTTGAGCCCCTCTAAGACACTATCTGTTTGAAGAAGAGGTGGGAGATTGACATATCTTTCCCCAAACAGTGGGTGGATGGTTGTTCACCTAGCACCTTGGCAGTGGTGTCAGTTTCTTAGAAAATGTGGGGGTGAGCTCTGCTCAGTACAAGGTGGACTGGAGCCAGTAATTGCAAGTGCTAACGAGAACCAGGAGGTCTGACGAGAGAACTGGCAGCAATTAGAGCTGTTTGATCTCTTACTGCGGCCAGCATTTGCCGTGCTCAATCGCACACACACACACACACTCACGTGCACACATACATACATACATATCTACATACATACAGTGGGGGAAAAAAGTATTTAGTCAGCCACCAATTGTGCAAGTTCTCCCACTTAAAAAGATGAGAGAGGCCTGTAAGTTTCATCATAGGTACACATCAACTATGACAGACAAAATGAGATTTTTTTTCCCAGAAAATCACATTGTAGGATTTTTAATTAATTTATTTGAAAATTATGGTGGAAAATAAGTATTTGGTCAATAACAAAAGTTTCTCAATACTTTGTTATATATCCTTTGTTGGCAATGACACAGGTCAAACGTTTTCTGTAAGTCTTCACAAGGTTTTCACACACTGTTGCTGGTATTTTGGCCCATTCCTCCATGCAGATCTCCACTAGAGCAGTGATGTTTTGGGGCTGTCGCTGGGCAACACGGACTTTCAACTCCCTCCAAAGATTTTCTATGGGGTTGAGATCTGGAGACTGGCTAGGCCACTCCAGGACCTTGAAATGCTTCTTACGAAGCCACTCCTTCGTTGCCCGGGTGGTGTGTTTGGGATCATTGTCATGCTGAAAGACCCAGCCACGTTTCATCTTCAATGCCCTTGCTGATGGAAGGAGGTTTTCACTCAAAATCTCACGATACATGGCCCCATTCATTCTTTCCTTTACACGGATCAGTCGTCCTGGTCCCTTTGCAGAAAAACAGCCCCAAAGCATGATGTTTCCACCCCCATGCTTCACAGTAGTTATGGTGTTCTTTGGATGCAACTCAGCATTCTTTGTCCTCCAAACAAGACGAGTTGAGTTTTTACCAAAAAGATCTATTTTGGTTTCATCTGACCATATGACATTCTCCCAATCCTCTTCTGGATCATCCAAATGCACTCTAGCAAACTTCAGACGGGCCTGGACATGTACTGGCTTAAGCAGGGGGACACGTCTTGCACTGCAGGATTTGAGTCCCTGGCGGCGTAGTGTGTTACTGATGGTAGGCTTTGTTACTTTGGTCCCAGCTCTCTGCAGGTCATTCACTAGGTCCCCCCGTGTGGTTCTGGGATTTTTGCTCACCGTTCTTGTCATTTTGACCCCACGGGGTGAGATCTTGCGTGGAGCCCCAGATCGAGGGAGATTATCAGTGGTCTTGTATGTCTTCCATTTCCTAATAATTGCTCCCGCAGTTGATTTCTTCAAACCAAGCTGCTTACCTATTGCAGATTCAGTCTTCCCAGCCTGGTGCAGGTCTACAATTTTGTTTCTGGTGTCCTTTGACAGCTCTTTGGTCTTGGCCATAGTGGAGTTTGGAGTGTGACTGTTTGAGGTTGTGGACAGGTGTCTTTTATACTGATAACAAGTTCAAACAGGTGCCATTAATACAGGTAACAAGTGGAGGACAGAGGAGCCTCTTAAAGAAGAAGTTACAGGTCTGTGAGAGACAGAAATCTTGCTTGTTTGTAGGTGACCATATACTTATTTTCCACCATAATTTGCAAATAAATTCATAAAAAATCCTACAATGTGATTTTCTGGAGAAAAAAAATCTCAATTTGTCTGTCATAGTTGACGTGTACCTATGATGAAAATTACAGGCCTCTCTCATCTTTTTAAGTGGGAGAACTTGCACAATTGGTGGCTGACTAAATACTTTTTCCCCCCACTGTATGTACATACAATCAGGTCCATAATTAATTATTATATTTTATAGAAAAACAATAAAAATACTGAGCTATATTGTATGCTAAAAAAAAGGGAAATAATAAGATTTTTTACTAATACAATTGCTCAGAGAAAGAGATATTGTTAAACAAGTAAAATATGGTAGTGCATCTTTGATGTTATGTGGCCATTTTGCTTCCACTGGTCCTGTGGCCCTTGTTAAGGTCAACGGCATCATGAACTTAACGAAGTACCAGGACATTTTAGCCAAAAACCTGGTTGCCTCTGCCAGGACGCTGACACTTGGCTGCAAGTGGATCTTCCAGCAAGACAATAATCCCAAGCACACATCAAAATCCACAAAGAAATTGTTAATTGGCCACAAAAACAACATTTTACAATGGCAAATTCTGTATCTCTCGACACATTCACAAAAACAGTCATGGCCTCTAAGCCTTCCAGCTACCTACTGGACCCTATTCCAACTAAACTACTGTGCTTGGCCCTCCTATGTTGAACATAATAAACGGCTCCGTATCCTCCGGATGTGTACCAAACCGACTAAATGTGGCAGTAATAAAGTCTCTCCTGAAAAAGCCAAACCTTGTAAAAACTATCGGCCTATATCGAATCTCCCATTCCTCTAAAAGTTTTTTTGAAAAAGCTGTTGCGTAGCAACTCACTGCCTTCCTGAAGACAAATAATGTATACGAAATGCTCCAGTCTGGTCTTAG